>NC_090941.1:1148444537-1148747567 GCF_040938575.1 Ambystoma mexicanum | reverse complement strand
ACTCCTGTTAGGTGAGCACCTGATGCTCAAATGCAATTATTCTCTAAATATTATAACATACACTTCCAGAGCTGTTGTTTAGTTCACAGAACTTCAACCTCAATAGGTAAGCACTTACAAGCTTGAAGCTGTATTTCTATGAGGTTTCAAGACATCTGAAATTCAAAACTGCAATGTTCAGCCAGTTGGCCTGCATCACTGTTCTCATCCGAGGCCGTTCCTGCTATGGGCACTGTGGAAGAAGTGCCCACCTTTTTATCCCTTGAAAGGCCCTCAAGGCACCAAACCATTAAGTAGCTCCTCCCACATTTTTCCCGCTCTTTTCTGAGCTTGCTTGGTGAAGATTTTGAAAGTATAGAGAGATGGTTTTCTGTAGTGGGGATATTGCAACAATTGCTCACCTAACATGGAAGCACTTACTAACTAAAGAAAAATAGAAAGAACTCCTGTTAGGTGAGCACCTGATGTTCAAATGCAATCCATCCTAAATATTATAACATACACTTCCAAAGTTGCTGTTTAGTTCACAGAACTTCAACCTCAAAAGGTAAGCACTTATAACAATGAAGCTGTATTTCTAAGAGGTTTCAAGACATCTGAAATTCAAAACTGCAATGTTCAGCCAATGGGTCTGCATCCCTGTTCTTGTCTGAGGCTGTTCCTGTTATGGGCACTGTGGAAGAAGTGCTCGCCTTTTTATCCCTTGAAAGGCCCTGAAGGCACCAAACCATTAAGTAGCTCCTCCCACATTTTTCCCGCTCTTTTCTGAGCTTGCTTAGTGAAGATTTTGAAAGTATAGAGAGATGGTTTTCTGTAGTGGGGATATTGCAACAATTGCTCACCTAACATGGAAGCACTTACTAACTAAAGAAAAATAGAAAGAACTCCTGTTAGGTGAGCACCTGATGTTCAAATGCAATCCATCCTAAATATTATAACATAAACTTCCAAAATTGCTGTTTAGTTCACAGAACTTCAACCTCAAAAGGGAAGCACTTACACATATATAAAACGCAGGTGCCAACCTTGAAGCTGTATTTCTGTGAGGTTCCAAGACATCTGAAATTCAAAACTGCAATGTTCAGCCAGTGGGTCTGCATCCCTGTTCTTGTCTGAGGGTGGTATGGGCACTGTGGAATAAGTGCTCGCCTTTTTATCCCTTGAAAGGCCCTGAAGGCACCAAACCATTAAGTAGCTCCTCCCACATTTTTCCCGCTCTTTTCTGAGCTTGCTTGGTGAAGATTTTGAAAGTATAGAGAGATGGTTTTCTGTAGTGGAGATATTGCAACAATTGCTCACCTAAAATGGAAGCACTTACTAACTAAAGAAAAATAGAAAGAACTCCTGTTAGGTGAGCACCTGATGTTCAAATGCAATCCATCCTAAATATTATAACATACACTTCCAAAGTTGCTGTTTAGTTCACAGAACTTCAACCTCAATAGGTAAGCACTTACAAGCTTGAAGCTGTATTTCTATGAGGTTTCAAGACATCTGAAATTCAAAACTGCAATGTTCAGCCAGTTGGCCTGCATCACTGTTCTCATCCGAGGCCGTTCCTGCTATGGGCACTGTGGAAGAAGTGCCCACCTTTTTATCCCTTGAAAGGCCCTCAAGGCACCAAACCATTAAGTAGCTCCTCCCACATTTTCCCGCTCTTTTCTGAGCTTGCTTGGTGAAGATTTTGAAAGTATAGAGAGATGGTTTTCTGTAGTGGGGATATTGCAACAATTGCTCACCTAACATGGAAGCACTTACCAACTAAAGAAAAATAGAAAGAACTCCTGTTAGGTGAGCACCTGATGTTCAAATGCAATTATTCTCTAAATATTATAACATACACTTCCAGAGCTGTTGTTTAGTTAACAGAACTTGATTCTCAATAGGTAAGCACTTACAAGCTTGAAGCTGTATTTCTATGAGGTTTCAAGACATCTGAAATTCAAAACTGCAATGTTCAGCCAATGGGTCTGCATCCCTGTTCTTGTCTGAAGCTGTTCCTGTTATGGGCACTGTGGAAGAAGTGCTCGCCTTTTTATCCCTTGAAAGGCCCTGAAGGCACCAAACCATTAAGTAGCTCCTCCCACATTTTTCCCGCTCTTTTCTGAGCTTGCTTGGTGAAGATTATGAAAGTATAGAGAGATGGTTTTCTGTAGTGGAGATATTGCAACAATTGCTCACCTAACATGGAAGCACTTACTAACTAAAGAAAAATAGAAAGAACTCCTGTTAGGTGAGCACCTGATGCTCAAATACAATTATTCTCTAAATATTATAACATACACTTCCAGAGCTGTTGTTTAGTTAACAGAACTTCAACCTCAATAGGTAAGCACTTACAAGCTTGAAGCTGTATTTCTATGAGGTTTCAAGACATCTGAAATTCAAAACTGCAATGTTCAGCCAGTTGGCCTGCATCACTGTTCTCATCCGAGGCCGTTCCTGCTATGGGCACTGTTGAAGAAGTGCCCACCTTTTTATCCCTTGAAAGGCCCTCAAGGCACCAAACCATTAAGTAGCTCCTCCCACATTTTTCACGCTCTTTTCTGAGCTTGCTTGGTGAAGATTTTGAAAGTATAGAGAGATGGTTTTCTGTAGTGGGGATATTGCAACAATTGCTCACCTAACATGGAAGCACTTACTAACTAAAGAAAAATAGAAAGAACTCCTGTTAGGTGAGCACCTGATGTTCAAATGCAATCCATCCTAAATATTATAACATACACTTCCAAAGTTGCTGTTTAGTTCACAGAACTTCAACCTCAAAAGGTAAGCACTTATAACAATGAAGCTGTATTTCTATGAGGTTTCAAGACATCTGAAATTCAAAACTGCAATGTTCAGCCAATGGGTCTGCATCCCTGTTCTTGTCTGAGGCTGTTCCTGTTATGGGCACTGTGGAAGAAGTGCTCGCCTTTTTATCCCTTGAAAGGCCCTGAAGGCACCAAACCATTAAGTAGCTCCTCCCACATTTTTCCCGCTCTTTTCTGAGCTTGCTTGGTGAAGATTTTGAAAGTATAGAGAGATGGTTTTCTGTAGTGGGGATATTGCAACAATTGCTCACCTAACATGGAAGCACTTACTAACTAAAGAAAAATAGAAAGAACTCCCGTTAAGTGAGCACCTGATGTTCAAATGCAATCCATCCTAAATATTATAACATACACTTCCAAAGTTGCTGTTTAGTTCACAGAACTTCAACCTCAATAGGTAAGCACTTACAAGCTTGAAGCTGTATTTCTATGAGGTTTCAAGACATCTGAAATTCAAAACTGCAATGTTCAGCCAATGGGTCTGCATCCCTGTTCTTGTCTGAAGCTGTTCCTGTTATGGGCACTGTGGAAGAAGTGCTCGCCTTTTTATCCCTTGAAAGGCCCTGAAGGCACCAAACCATTAAGAAGCTCCTCCCACATTTTTCCCGCTCTTTTCTGAGCTTGCTTGGTGAAGATTTTGAAAGTAGAGAGATGGTTTTCTGTAGTGGAGATATTGCAACAATTGCTCACCTAACATGGAAGCACTTACTAACTAAAGAAAAATAGAAAGAACTCCTGTTAGGTGAGCACCTGATGTTCAAATGCAATCCATCCTAAATATTATAACATACACTTCCAAAATTGCTGTTTAGTTCACAGAACTTCAACCTCAAAAAGGAAGCACTTATAACCATGAAGCTGTATTTCTATGAGGTTTCAAGACATCTGAAATTCAAAACTGCAATGTTCAGCCAATGGGTCTGCATCCCTGTTCTTGTCTGAGGCTGTTCCTGTTATGGGCACTGTGGAAGAAGTGCTCGCCTTTTTATCCCTTGAAAGGCCCTGAAGGCACCAAACCATTAAGAAGCTCCTCCCACATTTTTCCCGCTCTTTTCTGAGCTTGCTTGGTGAAGATTTTGAAAGTAGAGAGATGGTTTTCTGTAGTGGAGATATTGCAACAATTGCTCACCTAACATGGAAGCACTTACTAACTAAAGAAAAATAGAAAGAACTCCTGTTAGGTGAGCACCTGATGTTCAAATGCAATCCATCCTAAATATTATAACATACACTTCCAAAATTGCTGTTTAGTTCACAGAACTTCAACCTCAAAAGGGAAGCACTTACACATATATAAAACGCAGGTGCCAACCTTGAAGCTGTATTTCTGTGAGGTTCCAAGACATCTGAAATTCAAAACTGCAATGTTCAGCCAGTGGGTCTGCATCCCTGTTCTTGTCTGAGGCTGGTATGGGCACTGTGGAATAAGTGCTTGCCTTTTTATCCCTTGAAAGGCCCTGAAGGCACCAAACCATTAAGAAGCTCCTCCCACATTTTTCCCGCCCTTTTCTGAGCTTACTTGGTAAAGATTTTGAAAGTAGAGAGATGGTTTTTTGTAGTGGAGATATTGCAACAATTGCTCACCTAACATGGAAGCACTTACTAACTAAAGAAAAATAGAAAGAACTCCTGTTAGGTGAACACCTGATGCTCAAATGCAATCCATCCCTAAATATTATACCATGTACTTCCAGAGTTGTTGTTTATTTCACAGAACTTCAAACTCAAAAGGTAAGCACTTACAAGCTTGAAGCTGTATTTCTATGAGGATTCAAGACATCTGAAATTCAAAACTGCAATGTTCAGCCAAAGGGTCTGCATCCCTGTTCTTGTCTGAGGCTGGTATGGGCACTGTGGAATAAGTGCTCGCCTTTTTATCCCTTGAAAGGCCCTGAAGGCACCAAACCATTAAGAAGCTCCTCCCACATTTTTCCCGCTCTTTTCTGAGCTTGCTTGGTGAAGATTTTGAAAGTATAGAGAGATGGTTTTCTGTAGTGGAGATATTGCAACAATTGCTCACCTAACATGGAAGCACTTACTAACTAAAGAAAAATAGAAAGAACTCCTGTTAGGTGAGCACCTGATGTTCAAATGCAATACATCCTAAATATTATAACATACACTTCCAAAATTGCTGTTTAGTTCACAGAACTTCAACCTCAAAAAGGAAGCACTTACACATATATAAAACGCAGGTGCCAACCTTGAAGCTGTATTTCTGTGAGGTTCCAAGACATCTGAAATTCAAAACTGCAATGTTCAGCAAGTGGGTCTGCATCCCTGTTCTTGTCTGAGGCTGGTATGGGCACTGTGGAATAAGTGCTCGCCTTTTTATCCCTTGAAAGGCCCTGAAGGCACCAAACCATTAAGTAGCTCCTCCCACATTTTTCCCGCTCTTTTCTGAGCTTGCTTGGTGAAGATTATGAAAGTATAGAGAGATGGTTTTCTGTAGTGGAGATATTGCAACAATTGCTCACCTAACATGGAAGCACTTACTAACTAAAGAAAAATAGAAAGAACTCCTGTTAGGTGAGCACCTGATGCTCAAATACAATTATTCTCTAAATATTATAACATACACTTCCAGAGCTGTTGTTTAGTTAACAGAACTTCAACCTCAATAGGTAAGCACTTACAAGCTTGAAGCTGTATTTCTATGAGGTTTCAAGACATCTGAAATTCAAAACTGCAATGTTCAGCCAGTTGGCCTGCATCACTGTTCTCATCCGAGGCCGTTCCTGCTATGGGCACTGTGGAAGAAGTGCCCACCTTTTTATCCCTTGAAAGGCCCTCAAGGCACCAAACCATTAAGTAGCTCCTCCCACATTTTTCCCGCTCTTTTCTGAGCTTGCTTGGTGAAGATTTTGAAAGTATAGAGAGATGGTTTTCTGTAGTGGGGATATTGCAACAATTGCTCACCTAACATGGAAGCACTTACTAACTAAAGAAAAATAGAAAGAACTCCTGTTAGGTGAGCACCTGATGTTCAAATGCAATCCATCCTAAATATTATAACATACACTTCCAAAGTTGCTGTTTAGTTCACAGAACTTCAACCTCAAAAGGTAAGCACTTATAACAATGAAGCTGTATTTCTATGAGGTTTCAAGACATCTGAAATTCAAAACTGCAATGTTCAGCCAATGGGTCTGCATCCCTGTTCTTGTCTGAGGCTGTTCCTGTTATGGGCACTGTGGAAGAAGTGCTCGCCTTTTTATCCCTTGAAAGGCCCTGAAGGCACCAAACCATTAAGTAGCTCCTCCCACATTTTTCCCGCTCTTTTCTGAGCTTGCTTGGTGAAGATTTTGAAAGTATAGAGAGATGGTTTTCTGTAGTGGGGATATTGCAACAATTGCTCACCTAACATGGAAGCACTTACTAACTAAAGAAAAATAGAAAGAACCACCGTTAGGTGAGCACCTGATGTTCAAATGCAATCCATCCTAAATATTATAACATACACTTCCAAAGTTGCTGTTTAGTTCACAGAACTTCAACCTCAATAGGTAAGCACTTACAAGCTTGAAGCTGTATTTCTATGAGGTTTCAAGACATCTGAAATTCAAAACTGCAATGTTCAGCCAGTTGGCCTGCATCACTGTTCTCATCCGAGGCCGTTCCTGCTATGGGCACTGTGGAAGAAGTGCCCACCTTTTTATCCCTTGAAAGGCCCTCAAGGCACCAAACCATTAAGTAGCTCCTCCCACATTTTTCCCGCTCTTTTCTGAGGTTGCTTGGTGAAGATTTTGAAAGTATAGAGAGATGGTTTTCTGTAGTGGGGATATTGCAACAATTGCTCACCTAACATGGAAGCACTTACTAACTAAAGAAAAATAGAAAGAACTCCTGTTAGGTGAGCACCTGATGTTCAAATGCAATCCATCCTAAATATTATAACATAAACTTCCAAAATTGCTGTTTAGTTCACAGAACTTCAACCTCAAAAGGGAAGCACTTACACATATATAAAACGCAGGTGCCAACCTTGAAGCTGTATTTCTGTGAGGTTCCAAGACATCTGAAATTCAAAACTGCAATGTTCAGCCAGTGGGTCTGCATCCCTGTTCTTGTCTGAGGGTGGTATGGGCACTGTGGAATAAGTGCTCGCCTTTTTATCCCTTGAAAGGCCCTGAAGGCACCAAACCATTAAGTAGCTCCTCCCACATTTTTCCCGCTCTTTTCTGAGCTTGCTTGGTGAAGATTTTGAAAGTATAGAGAGATGGTTTTCTGTAGTGGAGATATTGCAACAATTGCTCACCTAAAATGGAAGCACTTACTAACTAAAGAAAAATAGAAAGAACTCCTGTTAGGTGAGCACCTGATGTTCAAATGCAATCCATCCTAAATATTATAACATACACTTCCAAAGTTGCTGTTTAGTTCACAGAACTTCAACCTCAATAGGTAAGCACTTACAAGCTTGAAGCTGTATTTCTATGAGGTTTCATGACATCTGAAATTCAAAACTGCAATGTTCAGCCAGTTGGCCTGCATCACTGCTCTCATCCGAGGCCGTTCCTGCTATGGGCACTGTGGAAGAAGTGCCCACCTTTTTATCCCTTGAAAGGCCCTCAAGGCACCAAACCATTAAGTAGCTCCTCCCACATTTTCCCGCTCTTTTCTGAGCTTGCTTGGTGAAGATTTTGAAAGTATAGAGAGATGGTTTTCTGTAGTGGGGATATTGCAACAATTGCTCACCTAACATGGAAGCACTTACCAACTAAAGAAAAATAGAAAGAACTCCTGTTAGGTGAGCACCTGATGTTCAAATGCAATTATTCTCTAAATATTATAACATACACTTCCAGAGCTGTTGTTTAGTTAACAGAACTTGATTCTCAATAGGTAAGCACTTACAAGCTTGAAGCTGTATTTCTATGAGGTTTCAAGACATCTGAAATTCAAAACTGCAATGTTCAGCCAATGGGTCTGCATCCCTGTTCTTGTCTGAAGCTGTTCCTGTTATGGGCACTGTGGAAGAAGTGCTTGCCTTTTTATCCCATGAAAGGCCCTGAAGGCACCAAACCATTAAGTAGCTCCTCCCACATTTTTCCCGCTCTTTTCTGAGCTTACTTGGTAAAGATTTTGAAAGTAGAGAGATGGTTTTTTGTAGTGGAGATATTGCAACAATTGCTCACCTAACATGGAAGCACTTACTAACTAAAGAAAAATAGAATGAACTCCTGTTAGGTGAACACCTGATGCTCAAATGCAATCCATCCCTAAATATTATACCATGTACTTCCAGAGTTGTTGTTTATTTCACAGAACTTCAAACTCAAAAGGTAAGCACTTACAAGCTTGAAGCTGTATTTCTATGAGGTTTCAAGACATCTGAAATTCAAAACTGCAATGTTCAGCCAAAGGGTCTGCATCCCTGTTCTTGTCTGAGGCTGTTCCTGGTATGGGCACTGTGGAAGAAGTTCTAGCCTTTTTATCCCTTGAAAGTCCCTGAAGGCACCAAACCATTAAGAAGCTCCTCCCACATTTTTCCCGCTCTTTTCTGAGCTTGCTTGGTGAAGATTTTGAAAGTATAGAGAGATGGTTTTCTGTAGTGGAGATATTGCAACAATTGCTCACCTAACATGGAAGCACTTACTAACTAAAGAAAAATAGAAAGAACTCCTGTTAGGTGAGCACCTGATGTTCAAATGCAATCCATCCTAAATATTATAACATACACTTCCAAAATTGCTGTTTAGTTCACAGAACTTCAACCTCAAAAAGGAAGCACTTACACATATATAAAATGCAGGTGCCAACCTTGAAGCTGTATTTCTGTGAGGTTCCAAGACATCTGAAATTCAAAACTGCAATGTTCAGCAAGTGGGTCTGCATCCCTGTTCTTGTCTGAGGCTGGTATGAGCACTGTGGAATAAGTGCTAGCTTTTTTCTCTTTTCTGAGCTTGCTTGGTGAAGATTATGAAAGTATAGAGAGATGGTTTTCTGTAGTGGAGATATTGCAACAATTACTCACCTAACATGGAAGCACTTACTAACTAAAGAAAAATAGAACGAACTCCTGTTAGGTGAGCACCTGATGCTCAAATACAATTATTCTCTAAATATTATAACATACACTTCCAGAGCTGTTGTTTAGTTAACAGAACTTCAACCTCAATAGGTAAGCACTTACAAGCTTGAAGCTGTATTTCTATGAGGTTTCAAGACATCTGAAATTCAAAACTGCAATGTTCAGCCAGTTGGCCTGCATCACTGTTCTCATCCGAGGCCGTTCCTGCTATGGGCACTGTGGAAGAAGTGCCCACCTTTTTATCCCTTGAAAGTCCCTCAAGGAAACCAAACCATTAAGTAGCTCCTCCCACATTTTTCCCGCTCTTTTCTGAGCTTGCTTGGTGAAGATTTTGAAAGTATAGAGAGATGGTTTTCTGTAGTGGGGATATTGCAACAATTGCTCACCTAACATGGAAGCACTTACTAACTAAAGAAAAATAGAAAGAACTCCTGTTAGGTGAGCACCTGATGTTCAAATGCAATCCATCCTAAATATTATAACATACACTTCCAAAGTTGCTGTTTAGTTCACAGAACTTCAACCTCAAAAGGTAAGCACTTATAACAATGAAGCTGTATTTCTATGAGGTTTCAAGACATCTGAAATTCAAAACTGCAATGTTCAGCCAATGGGTCTGCATCCCTGTTCTTGTCTGAGGTTGTTCCTGTTATGGGCACTGTGGAAGAAGTGCTCGCCTTTTTATCCCTTGAAAGGCCCTGAAGGCACCAAACCATTAAGTAGCTCCTCCCACATTTTTCCCGCTCTTTTCTGAGCTTGCTTGGTGAAGATTTTGAAAGTATAGAGAGATGGTTTTCTGTAGTGGGGATATTGCAACAATTGCTCACCTAACATGGAAGCACTTACTAACTAAAGAAAAATAGAAAGAACTCCCGTTAGGTGAGCACCTGATGTTCAAATGCAATCCATCCCTAAATATTATACCATGTACTTCCAGAGTTGTTGTTTATTTCACAGAACTTCAAACTCAATAGGTAAGCACTTACAAGCTTGAAGCTGTATTTCTATGAGGTTTCAAGACATCTGAAATTCAAAACTGCAATGTTCAGCCAGTTGGCCTGCATCACTGTTCTCATCCGAGGCCGTTCCTGCTATGGGCACTGTGGAAGAAGTGCCCACCTTTTTATCCCTTGAAAGGCCCTCAAGGCACCAAACCATTAAGTAGCTCCTCCCACATTTTTCCCGCTCTTTTCTGAGCTTGCTTGGTGAAGATTTTGAAAGTATAGAGAGATGGTTTTCTGTAGTGGGGATATTGCAACAATTGCTCACCTAACATGGAAGCACTTACTAACTAAAGAAAAATAGAAAGAACTCCTGTTAGGTGAGCACCTGATGTTCAAATGCAATCCATCCTAAATATTATAACATACACTTCCAAAGTTGCTGTTTAGTTCACAGAACTTCAACCTCAAAAGGTAAGCACTTATAACCATGAAGCTGTATTTCTATGAGGTTTCAAGACATCTGAAATTCAAAACTGCAATGTTCAGCCAATGGGTCTGCATCCCTGTTCTTGTCTGAGGCTGTTCCTGTTATGGGCACTGTGGAAGAAGTGCTCGCCTTTTTATCCCTTGAAAGGCCCTGAAGGCACCAAACCATTAAGAAGCTCCTCCCACATTTTTCCCGCTCTTTTCTGAGCTTGCTTGGTGAAGATTTTGAAAGTAGAGAGATGGTTTTCTGTAGTGGAGATATTGCAACAATTGCTCACCTAACATGGAAGCACTTACTAACTAAAGAAAAATAGAAAGAACTCCTGTTAGGTGAGCACCTGATGTTCAAATGCAATCCATCCTAAATATTATAACATACACTTCCAAAATTGCTGTTTAGTTCACAGAACTTCAACCTCAAAAGGGAAGCACTTACACATATATAAAACGCAGGTGCCAACCTTGAAGCTGTATTTCTGTGAGGTTCCAAGACATCTGAAATTCAAAACTGCAATGTTCAGCCAGTGGGTCTGCATCCCTGTTCTTGTCTGAGGCTGGTATGGGCACTGTGGAATAAGTGCTTGCCTTTTTATCCCTTGAAAGGCCCTGAAGGCACCAAACCATTAAGAAGCTCCTCCCACATTTTTCCCGCTCTTTTCTGAGCTTACTTGGTAAAGATTTTGAAAGTAGAGAGATGGTTTTTTGTAGTGGAGATATTGCAACAATTGCTCACCTAACATGGAAGCACTTACTAACTAAAGAAAAATAGAAAGAACTCCTGTTAGGTGAACACCTGATGCTCAAATGCAATCCATCCCTAAATATTATACCATGTACTTCCAGAGTTGTTGTTTATTTCACAGAACTTCAAACTCAAAAGGTAAGCACTTACAAGCTTGAAGCTGTATTTCTATGAGGATTCAAGACATCTGAAATTCAAAACTGCAATGTTCAGCCAAAGGGTCTGCATCCCTGTTCTTGTCTGAGGCTGGTATGGGCACTGTGGAATAAGTGCTTGCCTTTTTATCCCTTGAAAGGCCCTGAAGGCACCAAACCATTAAGTAGCTCCTCCCACATTTTTCCTGCTCTTTTCTGAGCTTGCTTGGTGAAGATTTTGAAAGTATAGAGAGATGGTTTTCTGTAGTGGAGATATTGCAACAATTGCTCACCTAACATGGAAGCACTTACTAACTAAAGAAAAATAGAAAGAACCCCTGTTAGGTGAGCACCTGATGTTCAAATGCAATCCATCCTAAATATTATAACATACACTTCCAAAATTGCTGTTTAGTTCACAGAACTTCAACCTCAAAAGGGAAGCACTTACACATATATAAAACGCAGGTGCCAACCTTGAAGCTGTATTTCCTTGAGGTTCCAAGACATCTGAAATTCAAAACTGCAATGTTCAGCCAGTGGGTCTGCATCCTTGTTCTTGTCTGAGGCTGGTATGGGCACTGTGCAATAAGTGCTTGCCTTTTTATCCCATGAAAGGCCCTGAAGGCACCAAACCATTAAGTAGCTCCTCCCACATTTTTCCCGCTCTTTTCTGAGCTTACTTGGTAAAGATTTTGAAAGTAGAGAGATGGTTTTTTGTAGTGGAGATATTGCAACAATTGCTCACCTAACATGGAAGCACTTACTAACTAAAGAAAAATAGAAAGAACTCCTGTTAGGTGAACACCTGATGCTCAAATGCAATCCATCCCTAAATATTATACCATGTACTTCCAGAGTTGTTGTTTATTTCACAGAACTTCAAACTCAAAAGGTAAGCACTTACAAGCTTGAAGCTGTATTTCTATGAGGTTTCAAGACATCTGAAATTCAAAACTGCAATGTTCAGCCAAAGGGTCTGCATCCCTGTTCTTGTCTGAGGCTGTTCCTGGTATGGGCACTGTGGAAGAAGTTCTAGCCTTTTTATCCCTTGAAAGTCCCTGAAGGCACCAAACCATTAAGAAGCTCCTCCCACATTTTTCCTGCTCTTTTCTGAGCTTGCTTGGTGAAGATTTTGAAAGTATAGAGAGATGGTTTTCTGTAGTGGAGATATTGCAACAATTGCTCACCTAACATGGAAGCACTTACTAACTAAAGAAAAATAGAAAGAACTCCTGTTAGGTGAGCACCTGATGTTCAAATGCAATCCATCCTAAATATTATAACATACACTTCCAAAATTGCTGTTTAGTTCACAGAACTTCAACCTCAAAAAGGAAGCACTTACACATATATAAAACGCAGGTGCCAACCTTGAAGCTGTATTTCTGTGAGGTTCCAAGACATCTGAAATTCAAAACTGCAATGTTCAGCAAGTGGGTCTGCATCCCTGTTCTTGTCTGAGGCTGGTATGGGCACTGTGGAATAAGTGCTCGCCTTTTTATCCCTTGAAAGGCCCTGAAGGCACCAAACCATTAAGTAGCTCCTCCCACATTTTTCCCGCTCTTTTCTGAGCTTGCTTGGTGAAGATTATGAAAGTATAGAGAGATGGTTTTCTGTAGTGGAGATATTGCAACAATTGCTCACCTAACATGGAAGCACTTACTAACTAAAGAAAAATAGAAAGAACTCCTGTTAGGTGAGCACCTGATGCTCAAATACAATTATTCTCTAAATATTATAACATACACTTCCAGAGCTGTTGTTTAGTTAACAGAACTTCAACCTCAATAGGTAAGCACTTACAAGCTTGAAGCTGTATTTCTATGAGGTTTCAAGACATCTGAAATTCAAAACTGCAATGTTCAGCCAGTTGGCCTGCATCACTGTTCTCATCCGAGGCCGTTCCTGCTATGGGCACTGTGGAAGAAGTGCTTGCCTTTTTATCCCATGAAAGGCCCTGAAGGCACCAAACCATTAAGTAGCTCCTCCCACATTTTTCCCGCTCTTTTCTGAGCTTACTTGGTAAAGATTTTGAAAGTAGAGAGATGGTTTTTTGTAGTGGAGATATTGCAACAATTGCTCACCTAACATGGAAGCACTTACTAACTAAAGAAAAATAGAAAGAACTCCTGTTAGGTGAGCACCTGATGTTCAAATGCAATCCATCCTAAATATTATAACATACACTTCCAAAGTTGCTGTTTAGTTCACAGAACTTCAACCTCAAAAGGTAAGCACTTATAACAATGAAGCTGTATTTCTATGAGGTTTCAAGACATCTGAAATTCAAAACTGCAATGTTCAGCCAATGGGTCTGCATCCCTGTTCTTGTCTGAGGCTGTTCATGTTATGGGCACTGTGGAAGAAGTGCTCGCCTTTTTATCCCTTGAAAGGCCCTGAAGGCACCAAACCATTAAGTAGCTCCTCCCACATTTTTCCCGCTCTTTTCTGAGCTTGCTTGGTGAAGATTTTGAAAGTATAGAGAGATGGTTTTCTGTAGTGGGGATATTGCAACAATTGCTCACCTAACATGGAAGCACTTACTAACTAAAGAAAAATAGAAAGAACTCCCGTTAAGTGAGCACCTGATGTTCAAATGCAATCCATCCTAAATATTATAACATACACTTCCAAAGTTGCTGTTTAGTTCACAGAACTTCAACCTCAATAGGTAAGCACTTACAAGCTTGAAGCTGTATTTCTATGAGGTTTCAAGACATCTGAAATTCAAAACTGCAATGTTCAGCCAATGGGTCTGCATCCCTGTTCTTGTCTGAAGCTGTTCCTGTTATGGGCACTGTGGAAGAAGTGCTCGCCTTTTTATCCCTTGAAAGGCCCTGAAGGCACCAAACCATTAAGAAGCTCCTCCCACATTTTTCCCGCTCTTTTCTGAGCTTGCTTGGTGAAGATTTTGAAAGTAGAGAGATGGTTTTCTGTAGTGGAGATATTGCAACAATTGCTCACCTAACATGGAAGCACTTACTAACTAAAGAAAAATAGAAAGAACTCCTGTTAGGTGAGCACCTGATGTTCAAATGCAATCCATCCTAAATATTATAACATACACTTCCAAAATTGCTGTTTAGTTCACAGAACTTCAACCTCAAAAGGGAAGCACTTACACATATATAAAACGCAGGTGCCAACCTTGAAGCTGTATTTCTGTGAGGTTCCAAGACATCTGAAATTCAAAACTGCAATGTTCAGCCAGTGGGTCTGCATCCCTGTTCTTGTCTGAGGCTGGTATGGGCACTGTGGAATAAGTGCTTGCCTTTTTATCCCTTGAAAGGCCCTGAAGGCACCAAACCATTAAGAAGCTCCTCCCACATTTTTCCCGCTCTTTTCTGAGCTTACTTGGTAAAGATTTTGAAAGTAGAGAGATGGTTTTTTGTAGTGGAGATATTGCAACAATTGCTCACCTAACATGGAAGCACTTACTAACTAAAGAAAAATAGAAAGAACTCCTGTTAGGTGAACACCTGATGCTCAAATGCAATCCATCCCTAAATAGTATACCATGTACTTCCAGAGTTGTTGTTTATTTCACAGAACTTCAAACTCAAAAGGTAAGCACTTCCAAGCTTGAAGCTGTATTTCTATGAGGATTCAAGACATCTGAAATTCAAAACTGCAATGTTCAGCCAAAGGGTCTGCATCCCTGTTCTTGTCTGAGGCTGGTATGGGCACTGTGGAATAAGTGCTCGCCTTTTTATCCCTTGAAAGGCCCTGAAGGCACCAAACCATTAAGAAGCTCCTCCCACATTTTTCCCGCTCTTTTCTGAGCTTGCTTGGTGAAGATTTTGAAAGTATAGAGAGATGGTTTTCTGTAGTGGAGATATTGCAACAATTGCTCACCTAACATGGAAGCACTTACTAACTAAAGAAAAATAGAAAGAACTCCTGTTAGGTGAGCACCTGATGTTCAAATGCAATCCATCCTAAATATTATAACATACACTTCCAAAATTGCTGTTTAGTTCACAGAACTTCAACCTCAAAAAGGAAGCACTTACACATATATAAAACGCAGGTGCCAACCTTGAAGCTGTATTTCTGTGAGGTTCCAAGACATCTGAAATTCAAAACTGCAATGTTCAGCAAGTGGGTCTGCATCCCTGTTCTTGTCTGAGGCTGGTATGGGCACTGTGGAATAAGTGCTCGCCTTTTTATCCCTTGAAAGGCCCTGAAGGCACCAAACCATTAAGTAGCTCCTCCCACATTTTTCCCGCTCTTTTCTGAGCTTGCTTGGTGAAGATTATGAAAGTATAGAGAGATGGTTTTCTGTAGTGGAGATATTGCAACAATTGCTCACCTAACATGGAAGCACTTACTAACTAAAGAAAAATAGAAAGAACTCCTGTTAGGTGAGCACCTGATGCTCAAATGCAATTATTCTCTAAATATTATAACATACACTTCCAGAGCTGTTGTTTAGTTCACAGAACTTCAACCTCAATAGGTAAGCACTTACAAGCTTGAAGCTGTATTTCTATGAGGTTTCAAGACATCTGAAATTCAAAACTGCAATGTTCAGCCAGTTGGCCTGCATCACTGTTCTCATCCGAGGCCGTTCCTGCTATGGGCACTGTGGAAGAAGTGCCCACCTTTTTATCCCTTGAAAGGCCCTCAAGGCACCAAACCATTAAGTAGCTCCTCCCACATTTTTCCCGCTCTTTTCTGAGCTTGCTTGGTGAAGATTTTGAAAGTATAGAGAGATGGTTTTCTGTAGTGGGGATATTGCAACAATTGCTCACCTAACATGGAAGCACTTACTAACTAAAGAAAAATAGAAAGAACTCCTGTTAGGTGAGCACCTGATGTTCAAATGCAATCCATCCTAAATATTATAACATACACTTCCAAAGTTGCTGTTTAGTTCACAGAACTTCAACCTCAAAAGGTAAGCACTTATAACAATGAAGCTGTATTTCTAAGAGGTTTCAAGACATCTGAAATTCAAAACTGCAATGTTCAGCCAATGGGTCTGCATCCCTGTTCTTGTCTGAGGCTGTTCCTGTTATGGGCACTGTGGAAGAAGTGCTCGCCTTTTTATCCCTTGAAAGGCCCTGAAGGCACCAAACCATTAAGTAGCTCCTCCCACATTTTTCCCGCTCTTTTCTGAGCTTGCTTAGTGAAGATTTTGAAAGTATAGAGAGATGGTTTTCTGTAGTGGGGATATTGCAACAATTGCTCACCTAACATGGAAGCACTTACTAACTAAAGAAAAATAGAAAGAACTCCTGTTAGGTGAGCACCTGATGTTCAAATGCAATCCATCCTAAATATTATAACATAAACTTCCAAAATTGCTGTTTAGTTCACAGAACTTCAACCTCAAAAGGGAAGCACTTACACATATATAAAACGCAGGTGCCAACCTTGAAGCTGTATTTCTGTGAGGTTCCAAGACATCTGAAATTCAAAACTGCAATGTTCAGCCAGTGGGTCTGCATCCCTGTTCTTGTCTGAGGGTGGTATGGGCACTGTGGAATAAGTGCTCGCCTTTTTATCCCTTGAAAGGCCCTGAAGGCACCAAACCATTAAGTAGCTCCTCCCACATTTTTCCCGCTCTTTTCTGAGCTTGCTTGGTGAAGATTTTGAAAGTATAGAGAGATGGTTTTCTGTAGTGGAGATATTGCAACAATTGCTCACCTAAAATGGAAGCACTTACTAACTAAAGAAAAATAGAAAGAACTCCTGTTAGGTGAGCACCTGATGTTCAAATGCAATCCATCCTAAATATTATAACATACACTTCCAAAGTTGCTGTTTAGTTCACAGAACTTCAACCTCAATAGGTAAGCACTTACAAGCTTGAAGCTGTATTTCTATGAGGTTTCAAGACATCTGAAATTCAAAACTGCAATGTTCAGCCAGTTGGCCTGCATCACTGTTCTCATCCGAGGCCGTTCCTGCTATGGGCACTGTGGAAGAAGTGCCCACCTTTTTATCCCTTGAAAGGCCCTCAAGGCACCAAACCATTAAGTAGCTCCTCCCACATTTTCCCGCTCTTTTCTGAGCTTGCTTGGTGAAGATTTTGAAAGTATAGAGAGATGGTTTTCTGTAGTGGGGATATTGCAACAATTGCTCACCTAACATGGAAGCACTTACCAACTAAAGAAAAATAGAAAGAACTCCTGTTAGGTGAGCACCTGATGTTCAAATGCAATTATTCTCTAAATATTATAACATACACTTCCAGAGCTGTTGTTTAGTTAACAGAACTTGATTCTCAATAGGTAAGCACTTACAAGCTTGAAGCTGTATTTCTATGAGGTTTCAAGACATCTGAAATTCAAAACTGCAATGTTCAGCCAATGGGTCTGCATCCCTGTTCTTGTCTGAAGCTGTTCCTGTTATGGGCACTGTGGAAGAAGTGCTTGCCTTTTTATCCCATGAAAGGCCCTGAAGGCACCAAACCATTAAGTAGCTCCTCCCACATTTTTCCCGCTCTTTTCTGAGCTTACTTGGTAAAGATTTTGAAAGTAGAGAGATGGTTTTTTGTAGTGGAGATATTGCAACAATTGCTCACCTAACATGGAAGCACTTACTAACTAAAGAAAAATAGAAAGAACTCCTGTTAGGTGAACACCTGATGCTCAAATGCAATCCATCCCTAAATATTATACCATGTACTTCCAGAGTTGTTGTTTATTTCACAGAACTTCAAACTCAAAAGGTAAGCACTTACAAGCTTGAAGCTGTATTTCTATGAGGTTTCAAGACATCTGAAATTCAAAACTGCAATGTTCAGCCAAAGGGTCTGCATCCCTGTTCTTGTCTGAGGCTGTTCCTGGTATGGGCACTGTGGAAAAAGTTCTAGCCTTTTTATCCCTTGAAAGTCCCTGAAGGCACCAAACCATTAAGAAGCTCCTCCCACATTTTTCCCGCTCTTTTCTGAGCTTGCTTGGTGAAGATTTTGAAAGTATAGAGAGATGGTTTTCTGTAGTGGAGATATTGCAACAATTGCTCACCTAACATGGAAGCACTTACTAACTAAAGAAAAATAGAAAGAACTCCTGTTAGGTGAGCACCTGATGTTCAAATGCAATCCATCCTAAATATTATAACATACACTTCCAAAATTGCTGTTTAGTTCACAGAACTTCAACCTCAAAAAGGAAGCACTTACACATATATAAAATGCAGGTGCCAACCTTGAAGCTGTATTTCTGTGAGGTTCCAAGACATCTGAAATTCAAAACTGCAATGTTCAGCAAGTGGGTCTGCATCCCTGTTCTTGTCTGAGGCTGGTATGAGCACTGTGGAATAAGTGCTAGCTTTTTTCTCTTTTCTGAGCTTGCTTGGTGAAGATTATGAAAGTATAGAGAGATGGTTTTCTGTAGTGGAGATATTGCAACAATTACTCACCTAACATGGAAGCACTTACTAACTAAAGAAAAATAGAACGAACTCCTGTTAGGTGAGCACCTGATGCTCAAATACAATTATTCTCTAAATATTATAACATACACTTCCAGAGCTGTTGTTTAGTTAACAGAACTTCAACCTCAATAGGTAAGCACTTACAAGCTTGAAGCTGTATTTCTATGAGGTTTCAAGACATCTGAAATTCAAAACTGCAATGTTCAGCCAGTTGGCCTGCATCACTGTTCTCATCCGAGGCCGTTCCTGCTATGGGCACTGTGGAAGAAGTGCCCACCTTTTTATCCCTTGAAAGTCCCTCAAGGAAACCAAACCATTAAGTAGCTCCTCCCACATTTTTCCCGCTCTTTTCTGAGCTTGCTTGGTGAAGATTTTGAAAGTATAGAGAGATGGTTTTCTGTAGTGGGGATATTGCAACAATTGCTCACCTAACATGGAAGCACTTACTAACTAAAGAAAAATAGAAAGAACTCCTGTTAGGTGAGCACCTGATGTTCAAATGCAATCCATCCTAAATATTATAACATACACTTCCAAAGTTGCTGTTTAGTTCACAGAACTTCAACCTCAAAAGGTAAGCACTTATAACAATGAAGCTGTATTTCTATGAGGTTTCAAGACATCTGAAATTCAAAACTGCAATGTTCAGCCAATGGGTCTGCATCCCTGTTCTTGTCTGAGGTTGTTCCTGTTATGGGCACTGTGGAAGAAGTGCTCGCCTTTTTATCCCTTGAAAGGCCCTGAAGGCACCAAACCATTAAGTAGCTCCTCCCACATTTTTCCCGCTCTTTTCTGAGCTTGCTTGGTGAAGATTTTGAAAGTATAGAGAGATGGTTTTCTGTAGTGGGGATATTGCAACAATTGCTCACCTAACATGGAAGCACTTACTAACTAAAGAAAAATAGAAAGAACTCCCGTTAGGTGAGCACCTGATGTTCAAATGCAATCCATCCCTAAATATTATACCATGTACTTCCAGAGTTGTTGTTTATTTCACAGAACTTCAAACTCAATAGGTAAGCACTTACAAGCTTGAAGCTGTATTTCTATGAGGTTTCAAGACATCTGAAATTCAAAACTGCAATGTTCAGCCAGTTGGCCTGCATCACTGTTCTCATCCGAGGCCGTTCCTGCTATGGGCACTGTGGAAGAAGTGCCCACCTTTTTATCCCTTGAAAGGCCCTCAAGGCACCAAACCATTAAGTAGCTCCTCCCACATTTTTCCCGCTCTTTTCTGAGCTTGCTTGGTGAAGATTTTGAAAGTATAGAGAGATGGTTTTCTGTAGTGGGGATATTGCAACAATTGCTCACCTAACATGGAAGCACTTACTAACTAAAGAAAAATAGAAAGAACTCCTGTTAGGTGAGCACCTGATGTTCAAATGCAATCCATCCTAAATATTATAACATACACTTCCAAAGTTGCTGTTTAGTTCACAGAACTTCAACCTCAAAAGGTAAGCACTTATAACCATGAAGCTGTATTTCTATGAGGTTTCAAGACATCTGAAATTCAAAACTGCAATGTTCAGCCAATGGGTCTGCATCCCTGTTCTTGTCTGAGGCTGTTCCTGTTATGGGCACTGTGGAAGAAGTGCTCGCCTTTTTATCCCTTGAAAGGCCCTGAAGGCACCAAACCATTAAGAAGCTCCTCCCACATTTTTCCCGCTCTTTTCTGAGCTTGCTTGGTGAAGATTTTGAAAGTAGAGAGATGGTTTTCTGTAGTGGAGATATTGCAACAATTGCTCACCTAACATGGAAGCACTTACTAACTAAAGAAAAATAGAAAGAACTCCTGTTAGGTGAGCACCTGATGTTCAAATGCAATCCATCCTAAATATTATAACATACACTTCCAAAATTGCTGTTTAGTTCACAGAACTTCAACCTCAAAAGGGAAGCACTTACACATATATAAAACGCAGGTGCCAACCTTGAAGCTGTATTTCTGTGAGGTTCCAAGACATCTGAAATTCAAAACTGCAATGTTCAGCCAGTGGGTCTGCATCCCTGTTCTTGTCTGAGGCTGGTATGGGCACTGTGGAATAAGTGCTTGCCTTTTTATCCCTTGAAAGGCCCTGAAGGCACCAAACCATTAAGTAGCTCCTCCCACATTTTTCCCGCTCTTTTCTGAGCTTGCTTGGTGAAGATTTTGAAAGTATAGAGAGATGGTTTTCTGTAGTGGAGATATTGCAACAATTGCTCACCTAACATGGAAGCACTTACTAACTAAAGAAAAATAGAAAGAACCCCTGTTAGGTGAGCACCTGATGTTCAAATGCAATCCATCCTAAATATTATAACATACACTTCCAAAATTGCTGTTTAGTTCACAGAACTTCAACCTCAAAAGGGAAGCACTTACACATATATAAAACGCAGGTGCCAACCTTGAAGCTGTATTTCCTTGAGGTTCCAAGACATCTGAAATTCAAAACTGCAATGTTCAGCCAGTGGGTCTGCATCCTTGTTCTTGTCTGAGGCTGGTATGGGCACTGTGCAATAAGTGCTTGCCTTTTTATCCCATGAAAGGCCCTGAAGGCACCAAACCATTAAGTAGCTCCTCCCACATTTTTCCCGCTCTTTTCTGAGCTTACTTGGTAAAGATTTTGAAAGTAGAGAGATGGTTTTTTGTAGTGGAGATATTGCAACAATTGCTCACCTAACATGGAAGCACTTACTAACTAAAGAAAAATAGAAAGAACTCCTGTTAGGTGAACACCTGATGCTCAAATGCAATCCATCCCTAAATATTATACCATGTACTTCCAGAGTTGTTGTTTATTTCACAGAACTTCAAACTCAAAAGGTAAGCACTTACAAGCTTGAAGCTGTATTTCTATGAGGTTTCAAGACATCTGAAATTCAAAACTGCAATGTTCAGCCAAAGGGTCTGCATCCCTGTTCTTGTCTGAGGCTGTTCCTGGTATGGGCACTGTGGAAGAAGTTCTAGCCTTTTTATCCCTTGAAAGTCCCTGAAGGCACCAAACCATTAAGAAGCTCCTCCCACATTTTTCCCGCTCTTTTCTGAGCTTGCTTGGTGAAGATTTTGAAAGTATAGAGAGATGGTTTTCTGTAGTGGAGATATTGCAACAATTGCTCACCTAACATGGAAGCACTTACTAACTAAAGAAAAATAGAAAGAACTCCTGTTAGGTGAGCACCTGATGTTCAAATGCAATCCATCCTAAATATTATAACATACACTTCCAAAATTGCTGTTTAGTTCACAGAACTTCAACCTCAAAAAGGAAGCACTTACACATATATAAAACGCAGGTGCCAACCTTGAAGCTGTATTTCTGTGAGGTTCCAAGACATCTGAAATTCAAAACTGCAATGTTCAGCAAGTGGGTCTGCATCCCTGTTCTTGTCTGAGGCTGGTATGGGCACTGTGGAATAAGTGCTCGCCTTTTTATCCCTTGAAAGGCCCTGAAGGCACCAAACCATTAAGTAGCTCCTCCCACATTTTTCCCGCTCTTTTCTGAGCTTGCTTGGTGAAGATTATGAAAGTATAGAGAGATGGTTTTCTGTAGTGGAGATATTGCAACAATTGCTCACCTAACATGGAAGCACTTACTAACTAAAGAAAAATAGAAAGAACTCCTGTTAGGTGAGCACCTGATGCTCAAATACAATTATTCTCTAAATATTATAACATACACTTCCAGAGCTGTTGTTTAGTTAACAGAACTTCAACCTCAATAGGTAAGCACTTACAAGCTTGAAGCTGTATTTCTATGAGGTTTCAAGACATCTGAAATTCAAAACTGCAATGTTCAGCCAGTTGGCCTGCATCACTGTTCTCATCCGAGGCCGTTCCTGCTATGGGCACTGTGGAAGAAGTGCTTGCCTTTTTATCCCATGAAAGGCCCTGAAGGCACCAAACCATTAAGTAGCTCCTCCCACATTTTTCCCGCTCTTTTCTGAGCTTACTTGGTAAAGATTTTGAAAGTAGAGAGATGGTTTTTTGTAGTGGAGATATTGCAACAATTGCTCACCTAACATGGAAGCACTTACTAACTAAAGAAAAATAGAAAGAACTCCTGTTAGGTGAGCACCTGATGTTCAAATGCAATCCATCCTAAATATTATAACATACACTTCCAAAGTTGCTGTTTAGTTCACAGAACTTCAACCTCAAAAGGTAAGCACTTATAACAATGAAGCTGTATTTCTATGAGGTTTCAAGACATCTGAAATTCAAAACTGCAATGTTCAGCCAATGGGTCTGCATCCCTGTTCTTGTCTGAGGCTGTTCATGTTATGGGCACTGTGGAAGAAGTGCTCGCCTTTTTATCCCTTGAAAGGCCCTGAAGGCACCAAACCATTAAGTAGCTCCTCCCACATTTTTCCCGCTCTTTTCTGAGCTTGCTTGGTGAAGATTTTGAAAGTATAGAGAGATGGTTTTCTGTAGTGGGGATATTGCAACAATTGCTCACCTAACATGGAAGCACTTACTAACTAAAGAAAAATAGAAAGAACTCCCGTTAAGTGAGCACCTGATGTTCAAATGCAATCCATCCTAAATATTATAACATACACTTCCAAAGTTGCTGTTTAGTTCACAGAACTTCAACCTCAATAGGTAAGCACTTACAAGCTTGAAGCTGTATTTCTATGAGGTTTCAAGACATCTGAAATTCAAAACTGCAATGTTCAGCCAATGGGTCTGCATCCCTGTTCTTGTCTGAAGCTGTTCCTGTTATGGGCACTGTGGAAGAAGTGCTCGCCTTTTTATCCCTTGAAAGGCCCTGAAGGCACCAAACCATTAAGAAGCTCCTCCCACATTTTTCCCGCTCTTTTCTGAGCTTGCTTGGTGAAGATTTTGAAAGTAGAGAGATGGTTTTCTGTAGTGGAGATATTGCAACAATTGCTCACCTAACATGGAAGCACTTACTAACTAAAGAAAAATAGAAAGAACTCCTGTTAGGTGAGCACCTGATGTTCAAATGCAATCCATCCTAAATATTATAACATACACTTCCAAAATTGCTGTTTAGTTCACAGAACTTCAACCTCAAAAAGGAAGCACTTATAACCATGAAGCTGTATTTCTATGAGGTTTCAAGACATCTGAAATTCAAAACTGCAATGTTCAGCCAATGGGTCTGCATCCCTGTTCTTGTCTGAGGCTGTTCCTGTTATGGGCACTGTGGAAGAAGTGCTCGCCTTTTTATCCCTTGAAAGGCCCTGAAGGCACCAAACCATTAAGAAGCTCCTCCCACATTTTTCCCGCTCTTTTCCGAGCTTGCTTGGTGAAGATTTTGAAAGTAGAGAGATGGTTTTCTGTAGTGGAGATATTGCAACAATTGCTCACCTAACATGGAAGCACTTACTAACTAAAGAAAAATAGAAAGAACTCCTGTTAGGTGAGCACCTGATGTTCAAATGCAATCCATCCTAAATATTATAACATACACTTCCAAAATTGCTGTTTAGTTCACAGAACTTCAACCTCAAAAGGGAAGCACTTACACATATATAAAACGCAGGTGCCAACCTTGAAGCTGTATTTCTGTGAGGTTCCAAGACATCTGAAATTCAAAACTGCAATGTTCAGCCAGTGGGTCTGCATCCCTGTTCTTGTCTGAGGCTGGTATGGGCACTGTGGAATAAGTGCTTGCCTTTTTATCCCTTGAAAGGCCCTGAAGGCACCAAACCATTAAGAAGCTCCTCCCACATTTTTCCCGCTCTTTTCTGAGCTTACTTGGTAAAGATTTTGAAAGTAGAGAGATGGTTTTTTGTAGTGGAGATATTGCAACAATTGCTCACCTAACATGGAAGCACTTACTAACTAAAGAAAAATAGAAAGAACTCCTGTTAGGTGAACACCTGATGCTCAAATGCAATCCATCCCTAAATAGTATACCATGTACTTCCAGAGTTGTTGTTTATTTCACAGAACTTCAAACTCAAAAGGTAAGCACTTCCAAGCTTGAAGCTGTATTTCTATGAGGATTCAAGACATCTGAAATTCAAAACTGCAATGTTCAGCCAAAGGGTCTGCATCCCTGTTCTTGTCTGAGGCTGGTATGGGCACTGTGGAATAAGTGCTCGCCTTTTTATCCCTTGAAAGGCCCTGAAGGCACCAAACCATTAAGAAGCTCCTCCCACATTTTTCCCGCTCTTTTCTGAGCTTGCTTGGTGAAGATTTTGAAAGTATAGAGAGATGGTTTTCTGTAGTGGGGATATTGCAACAATTGCTCACCTAACATGGAAGCACTTACTAACTAAAGAAAAATAGAAAGAACTCCTGTTAGGTGAGCACCTGATGTTCAAATGCAATCCATCCTAAATATTATAACATACACTTCCAAAATTGCTGTTTAGTTCACAGAACTTCAACCTCAAAAAGGAAGCACTTACACATATATAAAACGCAGGTGCCAACCTTGAAGCTGTATTTCTATGAGGATTCAAGACATCTGAAATTCAAAACTGCAATGTTCAGCCAAAGGGTCTGCATCCCTGTTCTTGTCTGAGGCTGGTATGGGCACTGTGGAATAAGTGCTCGCCTTTTTATCCCTTGAAAGGCCCTGAAGGCACCAAACCATTAAGTAGCTCCTCCCACATTTTTCCCGCTCTTTTCTGAGCTTGCTTGGTGAAGATTATGAAAGTATAGAGAGATGGTTTTCTGTAGTGGAGATATTGCAACAATTGCTCACCTAACATGGAAGCACTTACTAACTAAAGAAAAATAGAAAGAACTCCTGTTAGGTGAGCACCTGATGCTCAAATACAATTATTCTCTAAATATTATAACATACACTTCCAGAGCTGTTGTTTAGTTAACAGAACTTCAACCTCAATAGGTAAGCACTTACAAGCTTGAAGCTGTATTTCTATGAGGTTTCAAGACATCTGAAATTCAAAACTGCAATGTTCAGCCAGTTGGCCTGCATCACTGTTCTCATCCGAGGCCGTTCCTGCTATGGGCACTGTTGAAGAAGTGCCCACCTTTTTATCCCTTGAAAGGCCCTCAAGGCACCAAACCATTAAGTAGCTCCTCCCACATTTTTCCCGCTCTTTTCTGAGCTTGCTTGGTGAAGATTTTGAAAGTATAGAGAGATGGTTTTCTGTAGTGGGGATATTGCAACAATTGCTCACCTAACATGGAAGCACTTACTAACTAAAGAAAAATAGAAAGAACTCCTGTTAGGTGAGCACCTGATGTTCAAATGCAATCCATCCTAAATATTATAACATACACTTCCAAAGTTGCTGTTTAGTTCACAGAACTTCAACCTCAAAAGGTAAGCACTTATAACAATGAAGCTGTATTTCTATGAGGTTTCAAGACATCTGAAATTCAAAACTGCAATGTTCAGCCAATGGGTCTGCATCCCTGTTCTTGTCTGAGGCTGTTCCTGTTATGGGCACTGTGGAAGAAGTGCTCGCCTTTTTATCCCTTGAAAGGCCCTGAAGGCACCAAACCATTAAGTAGCTCCTCCCACATTTTTCCCGCTCTTTTCTGAGCTTGCTTGGTGAAGATTTTGAAAGTATAGAGAGATGGTTTTCTGTAGTGGGGATATTGCAACAATTGCTCACCTAACATGGAAGCACTTACTAACTAAAGAAAAATAGAAAGAACTCCCGTTAAGTGAGCACCTGATGTTCAAATGCAATCCATCCTAAATATTATAACATACACTTCCAAAGTTGCTGTTTAGTTCACAGAACTTCAACCTCAATAGGTAAGCACTTACAAGCTTGAAGCTGTATTTCTATGAGGTTTCAAGACATCTGAAATTCAAAACTGCAATGTTCAGCCAATGGGTCTGCATCCCTGTTCTTGTCTGAGGCTGTTCCTGTTATGGGCACTGTGGAAGAAGTGCTCGCCTTTTTATCCCTTGAAAGGCCCTGAAGGCACCAAACCATTAAGAAGCTCCTCCCACATTTTTCCCGCTCTTTTCTGAGCTTGCTTGGTGAAGATTTTGAAAGTAGAGAGATGGTTTTCTGTAGTGGAGATATTGCAACAATTGCTCACCTAACATGGAAGCACTTACTAACTAAAGAAAAATAGAAAGAACTCCTGTTAGGTGAGCACCTGATGTTCAAATGCAATCCATCCTAAATATTATAACATACACTTCCAAAATTGCTGTTTAGTTCACAGAACTTCAACCTCAAAAAGGAAGCACTTACACATATATAAAACGCAGGTGCCAACCTTGAAGCTGTATTTCTGTGAGGTTCCAAGACATCTGAAATTCAAAACTGCAATGTTCAGCAAGTGGGTCTGCATCCCTGTTCTTGTCTGAGGCTGGTATGGGCACTGTGGAATAAGTGCTCGCCTTTTTATCCCTTGAAAGGCCCTGAAGGCACCAAACCATTAAGTAGCTCCTCCCACATTTTTCCCGCTCTTTTCTGAGCTTGCTTGGTGAAGATTATGAAAGTATAGAGAGATGGTTTTCTGTAGTGGAGATATTGCAACAATTGCTCACCTAACATGGAAGCACTTACTAACTAAAGAAAAATAGAAAGAACTCCTGTTAGGTGAGCACCTGATGCTCAAATACAATTATTCTCTAAATATTATAACATACACTTCCAGAGCTGTTGTTTAGTTAACAGAACTTCAACCTCAATAGGTAAGCACTTACAAGCTTGAAGCTGTATTTCTATGAGGTTTCAAGACATCTGAAATTCAAAACTGCAATGTTCAGCCAGTTGGCCTGCATCACTGTTCTCATCCGAGGCCGTTCCTGCTATGGGCACTGTGGAAGAAGTGCCCACCTTTTTATCCCTTGAAAGGCCCTCAAGGCACCAAACCATTAAGTAGCTCCTCCCACATTTTTCCCGCTCTTTTCTGAGCTTGCTTGGTGAAGATTTTGAAAGTATAGAGAGATGGTTTTCTGTAGTGGGGATATTGCAACAATTGCTCACCTAACATGGAAGCACTTACTAACTAAAGAAAAATAGAAAGAACTCCTGTTAGGTGAGCACCTGATGTTCAAATGCAATCCATCCTAAATATTATAACATACACTTCCAAAGTTGCTGTTTAGTTCACAGAACTTCAACCTCAAAAGGTAAGCACTTATAACAATGAAGCTGTATTTCTATGAGGTTTCAAGACATCTGAAATTCAAAACTGCAATGTTCAGCCAATGGGTCTGCATCCCTGTTCTTGTCTGAGGCTGTTCCTGTTATGGGCACTGTGGAAGAAGTGCTCGCCTTTTTATCCCTTGAAAGGCCCTGAAGGCACCAAACCATTAAGTAGCTCCTCCCACATTATTCCCGCTCTTTTCTGAGCTTGCTTGGTGAAGATTTTGAAAGTATAGAGAGATGGTTTTCTGTAGTGGGGATATTGCAACAATTGCTCACCTAACATGGAAGCACTTACTAACTAAAGAAAAATAGAAAGAACTCCCGTTAGGTGAGCACCTGATGTTCAAATGCAATCCATCCTAAATATTATAACATACACTTCCAAAATTGCTGTTTAGTTCACAGAACTTCAACCTCAAAAAGGAAGCACTTACACATATATAAAATGCAGGTGCCAACCTTGAAGCTGTATTTCTGTGAGGTTCCAAGACATCTGAAATTCAAAACTGCAATGTTCAGCAAGTGGGTCTGCATCCCTGTTCTTGTCTGAGGCTGGTATGAGCACTGTGGAATAAGTGCTCGCTTTTTTCTCTTTTCTGAGCTTGCTTGGTGAAGATTATGAAAGTATAGAGAGATGGTTTTCTGTAGTGGAGATATTGCAACAATTACTCACCTAACATGGAAGCACTTACTAACTAAAGAAAAATAGAACGAACTCCTGTTAGGTGAGCACCTGATGCTCAAATACAATTATTCTCTAAATATTATAACATTGTTTAGTTAACAGAACTTCAACCTCAATAGGTAAGCACTTACAAGCTTGAAGCTGTATTTCTATGAGGTTTCAAGACATCTGAAATTCAAAACTGCAATGTTCAGCCAGTTGGCCTGCATCACTGTTCTCATCCGAGGCCGTTCCTGCTATGGGCACTGTGGAAGAAGTGCCCACCTTTTTATCCCTTGAAAGTCCCTCAAGGAAACCAAACCATTAAGTAGCTCCTCCCACATTTTTCCCGCTCTTTTCTGAGCTTGCTTGGTGAAGATTTTGAAAGTATAGAGAGATGGTTTTCTGTAGTGGGGATATTGCAACAATTGCTCACCTAACATGGAAGCACTTACTAACTAAAGAAAAATAGAAAGAACTCCTGTTAGGTGAGCACCTGATGTTCAAATGCAATCCATCCTAAATATTATAACATACACTTCCAAAGTTGCTGTTTAGTTCACAGAACTTCAACCTCAAAAGGTAAGCACTTATAACAATGAAGCTGTATTTCTATGAGGTTTCAAGACATCTGAAATTCAAAACTGCAATGTTCAGCCAATGGGTCTGCATCCCTGTTCTTGTCTGAGGTTGTTCCTGTTATGGGCACTGTGGAAGAAGTGCTCGCCTTTTTATCCCTTGAAAGGCCCTGAAGGCACCAAACCATTAAGTAGCTCCTCCCACATTTTTCCCGCTCTTTTCTGAGCTTGCTTGGTGAAGATTTTGAAAGTATAGAGAGATGGTTTTCTGTAGTGGGGATATTGCAACAATTGCTCACCTAACATGGAAGCACTTACTAACTAAAGAAAAATAGAAAGAACTCCCGTTAGGTGAGCACCTGATGTTCAAATGCAATCCATCCCTAAATATTATACCATGTACTTCCAGAGTTGTTGTTCATTTCACAGAACTTCAAACTCAATAGGTAAGCACTTACAAGCTTGAAGCTGTATTTCTATGAGGTTTCAAGACATCTGAAATTCAAAACTGCAATGTTCAGCCAGTTGGCCTGCATCACTGTTCTCATCCGAGGCCGTTCCTGCTATGGGCACTGTGGAAGAAGTGCCCACCTTTTTATCCCTTGAAAGGCCCTCAAGGCACCAAACCATTAAGTAGCTCCTCCCACATTTTTCCCGCTCTTTTCTGAGCTTGCTTGGTGAAGATTTTGAAAGTATAGAGAGATGGTTTTCTGTAGTGGGGATATTGCAACAATTGCTCACCTAACATGGAAGCACTTACTAACTAAAGAAAAATAGAAAGAACTCCTGTTAGGTGAGCACCTGATGTTCAAATGCAATCCATCCTAAATATTATAACATACACTTCCAAAGTTGCTGTTTAGTTCACAGAACTTCAACCTCAAAAGGTAAGCACTTATAACCATGAAGCTGTATTTCTATGAGGTTTCAAGACATCTGAAATTCAAAACTGCAATGTTCAGCCAATGGGTCTGCATCCCTGTTCTTGTCTGAGGCTGTTCCTGTTATGGGCACTGTGGAAGAAGTGCTCGCCTTTTTATCCCTTGAAAGGCCCTGAAGGCACCAAACCATTAAGAAGCTCCTCCCACATTTTTCCCGCTCTTTTCTGAGCTTGCTTGGTGAAGATTTTGAAAGTAGAGAGATGGTTTTCTGTAGTGGAGATATTGCAACAATTGCTCACCTAACATGGAAGCACTTACTAACTAAAGAAAAATAGAAAGAACTCCTGTTAGGTGAGCACCTGATGTTCAAATGCAATCCATCCTAAATATTATAACATACACTTCCAAAATTGCTGTTTAGTTCACAGAACTTCAACCTCAAAAGGGAAGCACTTACACATATATAAAACACAGGTGCCAACCTTGAAGCTGTATTTCTGTGAGGTTCCAAGACATCTGAAATTCAAAACTGCAATGTTCAGCCAGTGGGTCTGCATCCCTGTTCTTGTCTGAGGCTGGTATGGGCACTGTGGAATAAGTGCTTGCCTTTTTATCCCTTGAAAGGCCCTGAAGGCACCAAACCATTAAGAAGCTCCTCCCACATTTTTCCCGCTCTTTTCTGAGCTTACTTGGTAAAGATTTTGAAAGTAGAGAGATGGTTTTTTGTAGTGGAGATATTGCAACAATTGCTCACCTAACATGGAAGCACTTACTAACTAAAGAAAAATAGAAAGAACTCCTGTTAGGTGAACACCTGATGCTCAAATGCAATCCATCCCTAAATATTATACCATGTACTTCCAGAGTTGTTGTTTATTTCACAGAACTTCAAACTCAAAAGGTAAGCACTTACAAGCTTGAAGCTGTATTTCTATGAGGATTCAAGACATCTGAAATTCAAAACTGCAATGTTCAGCCAAAGGGTCTGCATCCCTGTTCTTGTCTGAGGCTGGTATGGGCACTGTGGAATAAGTGCTTGCCTTTTTATCCCTTGAAAGGCCCTGAAGGCACCAAACCATTAAGTAGCTCCTCCCACATTTTTCCTGCTCTTTTCTGAGCTTGCTTGGTGAAGATTTTGAAAGTATAGAGAGGTGGTTTTCTGTAGTGGAGATATTGCAACAATTGCTCACCTAACATGGAAGCACTTACTAACTAAAGAAAAATAGAAAGAACTCCTGTTAGGTGAGCACCTGATGCTCAAATACAATTATTCTCTAAATATTATAACATACACTTCCAGAGCTGTTGTTTAGTTAACAGAACTTCAACCTCAATAGGTAAGCACTTACAAGCTTGAAGCTGTATTTCTATGAGGTTTCAAGACATCTGAAATTCAAAACTGCAATGTTCAGCCAGTTGGTCTGCATCACTGTTCTCATCCGAGGCCGTTCCTGCTATGGGCACTGTGGAAGAAGTGCCCACCTTTTTATCCCTTGAAAGGCCCTCAAGGCACCAAACCATTAAGTAGCTCCTCCCACATTTTTCCCGCTCTTTTCTGAGCTTGCACTTACTAACTAAAGAAAAATAGAAAGAAACTCCTGTTAGGTGAGCACCTGATGTTCAAATGCAATCCATCCTAAATATTATAACATACACTTCCAAAGTTGCTGTTTAGTTCACAGAACTTCAACCTCAAAAGGTAAGCACTTATAACAATGAAGCTGTATTTCTATGAGGTTTCAAGACATCTGAAATTCAAAACTGCAATGTTCAGCCAATGGGTCTGCATCCCTGTTCTTGTCTGAGGCTGTTCCTGTTATGGGCACTGTGGAAGAAGTGCTCGCCTTTTTATCCCTTGAAAGGCCCTGAAGGCACCAAACCATTAAGTAGCTCCTCCCACATTTTTCCCGCTCTTTTCTGAGCTTGCTTGGTGAAGATTTTGAAAGTATAGAGAGATGGTTTTCTGTAGTGGAGATATTGCAACAATTGCTCACCTAACATGGAAGCACTTACTAACTAAAGAAAAATAGAAAGAACTCCTGTTAGGTGAGCACCTGATGTTCAAATGCAATCCATCCTAAATATTATAACATACACTTCCAAAGTTGCTGTTTAGTTCACAGAACTTCAACCTCAATAGGTAAGCACTTACAAGCTTGAAGCTGTATTTCTATGAGGTTTCAAGACATCTGAAATTCAAAACTGCAATGTTCAGCCAGTTGGCCTGCATCACTGTTCTCATCCGAGGCCGTTCCTGCTATGGGCACTGTGGAAGAAGCGCCCACCTTTTTATCCCTTGAAAGGCCCTCAAGGCACCAAACCATTAAGTAGCTCCTCCCACATTTTCCCGCTCTTTTCTGAGCTTGCTTGGTGAAGATTTTGAAAGTATAGAGAGATGGTTTTCTGTAGTGGGGATATTGCAACAATTGCTCACCTAACATGGAAGCACTTACCAACTAAAGAAAAATAGAAAGAACTCCTGTTAGGTGAGCACTTGATGTTCAAATGCAATTATTCTCTAAATATTATAACATACACTTCCAGAGCTGTTGTTTAGTTAACAGAACTTGAACCTCAATAGGTAAGCACTTACAAGCTTGAAGCTGTATTTCTATGAGGTTTCAAGACATCTGAAATTCAAAACTGCAATGTTCAGCCAATGGGTCTGCATCCCTGTTCTTGTCTGAAGCTGTTCCTGTTATGGGCACTGTGGAAGAAGTGCTCGCCTTTTTATCCCTTGAAAGGCCCTGAAGGCACCAAACCATTAAGAAGCTCCTCCCACATTTTTCCCGCTCTTTTCTGAGCTTGCTTGGTGAAGATTTTGAAAGTAGAGAGATGGTTTTCTGTAGTGGAGATATTGCAACAATTGCTCACCTAACATGGAAGCACTTACTAACTAAAGAAAAATAGAAAGAACTCCTGTTAGGTGAGCACCTGATGTTCAAATGCAATCCATCCTAAATATTATAACATACACTTCCAAAATTGCTGTTTAGTTCACAGAACTTCAACCTCAAAAGGGAAGCACTTACACATATATAAAACACAGGTGCCAACCTTGAAGCTGTATTTCCTTGAGGTTCCAAGACATCTGAAATTCAAAACTGCAATGTTCAGCCAGTGGGTCTGCATCCCTGTTCTTCTCTGAGGCTGGTATGGGCACTGTGGAAAAAGTGCTTGCCTTTTTATCCCATGAAAGGCCCTGAAGGCACCAAACCATTAAGTAGCTCCTCCCACATTTTTCCCGCTCTTTTCTGAGCTTACTTGGTAAAGATTTTGAAAGTAGAGAGATGGTTTTTTGTAGTGGAGATATTGCAACAATTGCTCACCTAACATGGAAGCACTTACTAACTAAAGAAAAATAGAAAGAACTCCTGTTAGGTGAACACCTGATGCTCAAATGCAATCCATCCCTAAATATTATACCATGTACTTCCAGAGTTGTTGTTTATTTCACAGAACTTCAAACTCAAAAGGTAAGCACTTACAAGCTTGAAGCTGTATTTCTATGAGGTTTCAAGACATCTGAAATTCAAAACTGCAATGTTCAGCCAAAGGGTCTGCATCCCTGTTCTTGTCTGAGGCTGTTCCTGGTATGGGCACTGTGGAAGAAGTTCTAGCCTTTTTATCCCTTGAAAGTCCCTGAAGGCACCAAACCATTAAGAAGCTCCTCCCACATTTTTCCCGCTCTTTTCTGAGCTTGCTTGGTGAAGATTTTGAAAGTATAGAGAGATGGTTTTCTGTAGTGGAGATATTGCAACAATTGCTCACCTAACATGGAAGCACTTACTAACTAAAGAAAAATAGAAAGAACTCCTGTTAGGTGAGCACCTGATGTTCAAATGCAATCCATCCTAAATATTATAACATACACTTCCAAAATTGCTGTTTAGTTCACAGAACTTCAACCTCAAAAAGGAAGCACTTATAACCATGAAGCTGTATTTCTATGAGGTTTCAAGACATCTGAAATTCAAAACTGCAATGTTCAGCCAATGGGTCTGCATCCCTGTTCTTGTCTGAGGCTGTTCCTGTTATGGGCACTGTGGAAGAAGTGCTCGCCTTTTTATCCCTTGAAAGGCCCTGAAGGCACCAAACCATTAAGAAGCTCCTCCCACATTTTTCCCGCTCTTTTCCGAGCTTGCTTGGTGAAGATTTTGAAAGTAGAGAGATGGTTTTCTGTAGTGGAGATATTGCAACAATTGCTCACCTAACATGGAAGCACTTACTAACTAAAGAAAAATAGAAAGAACTCCTGTTAGGTGAGCACCTGATGTTCAAATGCAATCCATCCTAAATATTATAACATACACTTCCAAAATTGCTGTTTAGTTCACAGAACTTCAACCTCAAAAGGGAAGCACTTACACATATATAAAACGCAGGTGCCAACCTTGAAGCTGTATTTCTGTGAGGTTCCAAGACATCTGAAATTCAAAACTGCAATGTTCAGCCAGTGGGTCTGCATCCCTGTTCTTGTCTGAGGCTGGTATGGGCACTGTGGAATAAGTGCTTGCCTTTTTATCCCTTGAAAGGCCCTGAAGGCACCAAACCATTAAGAAGCTCCTCCCACATTTTTCCCGCTCTTTTCTGAGCTTACTTGGTAAAGATTTTGAAAGTAGAGAGATGGTTTTTTGTAGTGGAGATATTGCAACAATTGCTCACCTAACATGGAAGCACTTACTAACTAAAGAAAAATAGAAAGAACTCCTGTTAGGTGAACACCTGATGCTCAAATGCAATCCATCCCTAAATAGTATACCATGTACTTCCAGAGTTGTTGTTTATTTCACAGAACTTCAAACTCAAAAGGTAAGCACTTCCAAGCTTGAAGCTGTATTTCTATGAGGATTCAAGACATCTGAAATTCAAAACTGCAATGTTCAGCCAAAGGGTCTGCATCCCTGTTCTTGTCTGAGGCTGGTATGGGCACTGTGGAATAAGTGCTCGCCTTTTTATCCCTTGAAAGGCCCTGAAGGCACCAAACCATTAAGAAGCTCCTCCCACATTTTTCCCGCTCTTTTCTGAGCTTGCTTGGTGAAGATTTTGAAAGTATAGAGAGATGGTTTTCTGTAGTGGGGATATTGCAACAATTGCTCACCTAACATGGAAGCACTTACTAACTAAAGAAAAATAGAAAGAACTCCTGTTAGGTGAGCACCTGATGTTCAAATGCAATCCATCCTAAATATTATAACATACACTTCCAAAATTGCTGTTTAGTTCACAGAACTTCAACCTCAAAAAGGAAGCACTTACACATATATAAAACGCAGGTGCCAACCTTGAAGCTGTATTTCTATGAGGATTCAAGACATCTGAAATTCAAAACTGCAATGTTCAGCCAAAGGGTCTGCATCCCTGTTCTTGTCTGAGGCTGGTATGGGCACTGTGGAATAAGTGCTCGCCTTTTTATCCCTTGAAAGGCCCTGAAGGCACCAAACCATTAAGTAGCTCCTCCCACATTTTTCCCGCTCTTTTCTGAGCTTGCTTGGTGAAGATTATGAAAGTATAGAGAGATGGTTTTCTGTAGTGGAGATATTGCAACAATTGCTCACCTAACATGGAAGCACTTACTAACTAAAGAAAAATAGAAAGAACTCCTGTTAGGTGAGCACCTGATGCTCAAATACAATTATTCTCTAAATATTATAACATACACTTCCAGAGCTGTTGTTTAGTTAACAGAACTTCAACCTCAATAGGTAAGCACTTACAAGCTTGAAGCTGTATTTCTATGAGGTTTCAAGACATCTGAAATTCAAAACTGCAATGTTCAGCCAGTTGGCCTGCATCACTGTTCTCATCCGAGGCCGTTCCTGCTATGGGCACTGTTGAAGAAGTGCCCACCTTTTTATCCCTTGAAAGGCCCTCAAGGCACCAAACCATTAAGTAGCTCCTCCCACATTTTTCCCGCTCTTTTCTGAGCTTGCTTGGTGAAGATTTTGAAAGTATAGAGAGATGGTTTTCTGTAGTGGGGATATTGCAACAATTGCTCACCTAACATGGAAGCACTTACTAACTAAAGAAAAATAGAAAGAACTCCTGTTAGGTGAGCACCTGATGTTCAAATGCAATCCATCCTAAATATTATAACATACACTTCCAAAGTTGCTGTTTAGTTCACAGAACTTCAACCTCAAAAGGTAAGCACTTATAACAATGAAGCTGTATTTCTATGAGGTTTCAAGACATCTGAAATTCAAAACTGCAATGTTCAGCCAATGGGTCTGCATCCCTGTTCTTGTCTGAGGCTGTTCCTGTTATGGGCACTGTGGAAGAAGTGCTCGCCTTTTTATCCCTTGAAAGGCCCTGAAGGCACCAAACCATTAAGTAGCTCCTCCCACATTTTTCCCGCTCTTTTCTGAGCTTGCTTGGTGAAGATTTTGAAAGTATAGAGAGATGGTTTTCTGTAGTGGGGATATTGCAACAATTGCTCACCTAACATGGAAGCACTTACTAACTAAAGAAAAATAGAAAGAACTCCCGTTAAGTGAGCACCTGATGTTCAAATGCAATCCATCCTAAATATTATAACATACACTTCCAAAGTTGCTGTTTAGTTCACAGAACTTCAACCTCAATAGGTAAGCACTTACAAGCTTGAAGCTGTATTTCTATGAGGTTTCAAGACATCTGAAATTCAAAACTGCAATGTTCAGCCAATGGGTCTGCATCCCTGTTCTTGTCTGAGGCTGTTCCTGTTATGGGCACTGTGGAAGAAGTGCTCGCCTTTTTATCCCTTGAAAGGCCCTGAAGGCACCAAACCATTAAGAAGCTCCTCCCACATTTTTCCCGCTCTTTTCTGAGCTTGCTTGGTGAAGATTTTGAAAGTAGAGAGATGGTTTTCTGTAGTGGAGATATTGCAACAATTGCTCACCTAACATGGAAGCACTTACTAACTAAAGAAAAATAGAAAGAACTCCTGTTAGGTGAGCACCTGATGTTCAAATGCAATCCATCCTAAATATTATAACATACACTTCCAAAATTGCTGTTTAGTTCACAGAACTTCAACCTCAAAAAGGAAGCACTTACACATATATAAAACGCAGGTGCCAACCTTGAAGCTGTATTTCTGTGAGGTTCCAAGACATCTGAAATTCAAAACTGCAATGTTCAGCAAGTGGGTCTGCATCCCTGTTCTTGTCTGAGGCTGGTATGGGCACTGTGGAATAAGTGCTCGCCTTTTTATCCCTTGAAAGGCCCTGAAGGCACCAAACCATTAAGTAGCTCCTCCCACATTTTTCCCGCTCTTTTCTGAGCTTGCTTGGTGAAGATTATGAAAGTATAGAGAGATGGTTTTCTGTAGTGGAGATATTGCAACAATTGCTCACCTAACATGGAAGCACTTACTAACTAAAGAAAAATAGAAAGAACTCCTGTTAGGTGAGCACCTGATGCTCAAATACAATTATTCTCTAAATATTATAACATACACTTCCAGAGCTGTTGTTTAGTTAACAGAACTTCAACCTCAATAGGTAAGCACTTACAAGCTTGAAGCTGTATTTCTATGAGGTTTCAAGACATCTGAAATTCAAAACTGCAATGTTCAGCCAGTTGGCCTGCATCACTGTTCTCATCCGAGGCCGTTCCTGCTATGGGCACTGTGGAAGAAGTGCCCACCTTTTTATCCCTTGAAAGGCCCTCAAGGCACCAAACCATTAAGTAGCTCCTCCCACATTTTTCCCGCTCTTTTCTGAGCTTGCTTGGTGAAGATTTTGAAAGTATAGAGAGATGGTTTTCTGTAGTGGGGATATTGCAACAATTGCTCACCTAACATGGAAGCACTTACTAACTAAAGAAAAATAGAAAGAACTCCTGTTAGGTGAGCACCTGATGTTCAAATGCAATCCATCCTAAATATTATAACATACACTTCCAAAGTTGCTGTTTAGTTCACAGAACTTCAACCTCAAAAGGTAAGCACTTATAACAATGAAGCTGTATTTCTATGAGGTTTCAAGACATCTGAAATTCAAAACTGCAATGTTCAGCCAATGGGTCTGCATCCCTGTTCTTGTCTGAGGCTGTTCCTGTTATGGGCACTGTGGAAGAAGTGCTCGCCTTTTTATCCCTTGAAAGGCCCTGAAGGCACCAAACCATTAAGTAGCTCCTCCCACATTATTCCCGCTCTTTTCTGAGCTTGCTTGGTGAAGATTTTGAAAGTATAGAGAGATGGTTTTCTGTAGTGGGGATATTGCAACAATTGCTCACCTAACATGGAAGCACTTACTAACTAAAGAAAAATAGAAAGAACTCCCGTTAGGTGAGCACCTGATGTTCAAATGCAATCCATCCTAAATATTATAACATACACTTCCAAAATTGCTGTTTAGTTCACAGAACTTCAACCTCAAAAAGGAAGCACTTACACATATATAAAATGCAGGTGCCAACCTTGAAGCTGTATTTCTGTGAGGTTCCAAGACATCTGAAATTCAAAACTGCAATGTTCAGCAAGTGGGTCTGCATCCCTGTTCTTGTCTGAGGCTGGTATGAGCACTGTGGAATAAGTGCTCGCTTTTTTCTCTTTTCTGAGCTTGCTTGGTGAAGATTATGAAAGTATAGAGAGATGGTTTTCTGTAGTGGAGATATTGCAACAATTACTCACCTAACATGGAAGCACTTACTAACTAAAGAAAAATAGAACGAACTCCTGTTAGGTGAGCACCTGATGCTCAAATACAATTATTCTCTAAATATTATAACATTGTTTAGTTAACAGAACTTCAACCTCAATAGGTAAGCACTTACAAGCTTGAAGCTGTATTTCTATGAGGTTTCAAGACATCTGAAATTCAAAACTGCAATGTTCAGCCAGTTGGCCTGCATCACTGTTCTCATCCGAGGCCGTTCCTGCTATGGGCACTGTGGAAGAAGTGCCCACCTTTTTATCCCTTGAAAGTCCCTCAAGGAAACCAAACCATTAAGTAGCTCCTCCCACATTTTTCCCGCTCTTTTCTGAGCTTGCTTGGTGAAGATTTTGAAAGTATAGAGAGATGGTTTTCTGTAGTGGGGATATTGCAACAATTGCTCACCTAACATGGAAGCACTTACTAACTAAAGAAAAATAGAAAGAACTCCTGTTAGGTGAGCACCTGATGTTCAAATGCAATCCATCCTAAATATTATAACATACACTTCCAAAGTTGCTGTTTAGTTCACAGAACTTCAACCTCAAAAGGTAAGCACTTATAACAATGAAGCTGTATTTCTATGAGGTTTCAAGACATCTGAAATTCAAAACTGCAATGTTCAGCCAATGGGTCTGCATCCCTGTTCTTGTCTGAGGTTGTTCCTGTTATGGGCACTGTGGAAGAAGTGCTCGCCTTTTTATCCCTTGAAAGGCCCTGAAGGCACCAAACCATTAAGTAGCTCCTCCCACATTTTTCCCGCTCTTTTCTGAGCTTGCTTGGTGAAGATTTTGAAAGTATAGAGAGATGGTTTTCTGTAGTGGGGATATTGCAACAATTGCTCACCTAACATGGAAGCACTTACTAACTAAAGAAAAATAGAAAGAACTCCCGTTAGGTGAGCACCTGATGTTCAAATGCAATCCATCCCTAAATATTATACCATGTACTTCCAGAGTTGTTGTTCATTTCACAGAACTTCAAACTCAATAGGTAAGCACTTACAAGCTTGAAGCTGTATTTCTATGAGGTTTCAAGACATCTGAAATTCAAAACTGCAATGTTCAGCCAGTTGGCCTGCATCACTGTTCTCATCCGAGGCCGTTCCTGCTATGGGCACTGTGGAAGAAGTGCCCACCTTTTTATCCCTTGAAAGGCCCTCAAGGCACCAAACCATTAAGTAGCTCCTCCCACATTTTTCCCGCTCTTTTCTGAGCTTGCTTGGTGAAGATTTTGAAAGTATAGAGAGATGGTTTTCTGTAGTGGGGATATTGCAACAATTGCTCACCTAACATGGAAGCACTTACTAACTAAAGAAAAATAGAAAGAACTCCTGTTAGGTGAGCACCTGATGTTCAAATGCAATCCATCCTAAATATTATAACATACACTTCCAAAGTTGCTGTTTAGTTCACAGAACTTCAACCTCAAAAGGTAAGCACTTATAACCATGAAGCTGTATTTCTATGAGGTTTCAAGACATCTGAAATTCAAAACTGCAATGTTCAGCCAATGGGTCTGCATCCCTGTTCTTGTCTGAGGCTGTTCCTGTTATGGGCACTGTGGAAGAAGTGCTCGCCTTTTTATCCCTTGAAAGGCCCTGAAGGCACCAAACCATTAAGAAGCTCCTCCCACATTTTTCCCGCTCTTTTCTGAGCTTGCTTGGTGAAGATTTTGAAAGTAGAGAGATGGTTTTCTGTAGTGGAGATATTGCAACAATTGCTCACCTAACATGGAAGCACTTACTAACTAAAGAAAAATAGAAAGAACTCCTGTTAGGTGAGCACCTGATGTTCAAATGCAATCCATCCTAAATATTATAACATACACTTCCAAAATTGCTGTTTAGTTCACAGAACTTCAACCTCAAAAGGGAAGCACTTACACATATATAAAACACAGGTGCCAACCTTGAAGCTGTATTTCTGTGAGGTTCCAAGACATCTGAAATTCAAAACTGCAATGTTCAGCCAGTGGGTCTGCATCCCTGTTCTTGTCTGAGGCTGGTATGGGCACTGTGGAATAAGTGCTTGCCTTTTTATCCCTTGAAAGGCCCTGAAGGCACCAAACCATTAAGAAGCTCCTCCCACATTTTTCCCGCTCTTTTCTGAGCTTACTTGGTAAAGATTTTGAAAGTAGAGAGATGGTTTTTTGTAGTGGAGATATTGCAACAATTGCTCACCTAACATGGAAGCACTTACTAACTAAAGAAAAATAGAAAGAACTCCTGTTAGGTGAACACCTGATGCTCAAATGCAATCCATCCCTAAATATTATACCATGTACTTCCAGAGTTGTTGTTTATTTCACAGAACTTCAAACTCAAAAGGTAAGCACTTACAAGCTTGAAGCTGTATTTCTATGAGGATTCAAGACATCTGAAATTCAAAACTGCAATGTTCAGCCAAAGGGTCTGCATCCCTGTTCTTGTCTGAGGCTGGTATGGGCACTGTGGAATAAGTGCTTGCCTTTTTATCCCTTGAAAGGCCCTGAAGGCACCAAACCATTAAGTAGCTCCTCCCACATTTTTCCTGCTCTTTTCTGAGCTTGCTTGGTGAAGATTTTGAAAGTATAGAGAGGTGGTTTTCTGTAGTGGAGATATTGCAACAATTGCTCACCTAACATGGAAGCACTTACTAACTAAAGAAAAATAGAAAGAACTCCTGTTAGGTGAGCACCTGATGCTCAAATACAATTATTCTCTAAATATTATAACATACACTTCCAGAGCTGTTGTTTAGTTAACAGAACTTCAACCTCAATAGGTAAGCACTTACAAGCTTGAAGCTGTATTTCTATGAGGTTTCAAGACATCTGAAATTCAAAACTGCAATGTTCAGCCAGTTGGTCTGCATCACTGTTCTCATCCGAGGCCGTTCCTGCTATGGGCACTGTGGAAGAAGTGCCCACCTTTTTATCCCTTGAAAGGCCCTCAAGGCACCAAACCATTAAGTAGCTCCTCCCACATTTTTCCCGCTCTTTTCTGAGCTTGCACTTACTAACTAAAGAAAAATAGAAAGAAACTCCTGTTAGGTGAGCACCTGATGTTCAAATGCAATCCATCCTAAATATTATAACATACACTTCCAAAGTTGCTGTTTAGTTCACAGAACTTCAACCTCAAAAGGTAAGCACTTATAACAATGAAGCTGTATTTCTATGAGGTTTCAAGACATCTGAAATTCAAAACTGCAATGTTCAGCCAATGGGTCTGCATCCCTGTTCTTGTCTGAGGCTGTTCCTGTTATGGGCACTGTGGAAGAAGTGCTCGCCTTTTTATCCCTTGAAAGGCCCTGAAGGCACCAAACCATTAAGTAGCTCCTCCCACATTTTTCCCGCTCTTTTCTGAGCTTGCTTGGTGAAGATTTTGAAAGTATAGAGAGATGGTTTTCTGTAGTGGAGATATTGCAACAATTGCTCACCTAACATGGAAGCACTTACTAACTAAAGAAAAATAGAAAGAACTCCTGTTAGGTGAGCACCTGATGTTCAAATGCAATCCATCCTAAATATTATAACATACACTTCCAAAGTTGCTGTTTAGTTCACAGAACTTCAACCTCAATAGGTAAGCACTTACAAGCTTGAAGCTGTATTTCTATGAGGTTTCAAGACATCTGAAATTCAAAACTGCAATGTTCAGCCAGTTGGCCTGCATCACTGTTCTCATCCGAGGCCGTTCCTGCTATGGGCACTGTGGAAGAAGCGCCCACCTTTTTATCCCTTGAAAGGCCCTCAAGGCACCAAACCATTAAGTAGCTCCTCCCACATTTTCCCACTCTTTTCTGAGCTTGCTTGGTGAAGATTTTGAAAGTATAGAGAGATGGTTTTCTGTAGTGGGGATATTGCAACAATTGCTCACCTAACATGGAAGCACTTACCAACTAAAGAAAAATAGAAAGAACTCCTGTTAGGTGAGCACTTGATGTTCAAATGCAATTATTCTCTAAATATTATAACATACACTTCCAGAGCTGTTGTTTAGTTAACAGAACTTGAACCTCAATAGGTAAGCACTTACAAGCTTGAAGCTGTATTTCTATGAGGTTTCAAGACATCTGAAATTCAAAACTGCAATGTTCAGCCAATGGGTCTGCATCCCTGTTCTTGTCTGAAGCTGTTCCTGTTATGGGCACTGTGGAAGAAGTGCTCGCCTTTTTATCCCTTGAAAGGCCCTGAAGGCACCAAACCATTAAGAAGCTCCTCCCACATTTTTCCCGCTCTTTTCTGAGCTTGCTTGGTGAAGATTTTGAAAGTAGAGAGATGGTTTTCTGTAGTGGAGATATTGCAACAATTGCTCACCTAACATGGAAGCACTTACTAACTAAAGAAAAATAGAAAGAACTCCTGTTAGGTGAGCACCTGATGTTCAAATGCAATCCATCCTAAATATTATAACATACACTTCCAAAATTGCTGTTTAGTTCACAGAACTTCAACCTCAAAAGGGAAGCACTTACACATATATAAAACACAGGTGCCAACCTTGAAGCTGTATTTCCTTGAGGTTCCAAGACATCTGAAATTCAAAACTGCAATGTTCAGCCAGTGGGTCTGCATCCCTGTTCTTCTCTGAGGCTGGTATGGGCACTGTGGAAAAAGTGCTTGCCTTTTTATCCCATGAAAGGCCCTGAAGGCACCAAACCATTAAGTAGCTCCTCCCACATTTTTCCCGCTCTTTTCTGAGCTTACTTGGTAAAGATTTTGAAAGTAGAGAGATGGTTTTTTGTAGTGGAGATATTGCAACAATTGCTCACCTAACATGGAAGCACTTACTAACTAAAGAAAAATAGAAAGAACTCCTGTTAGGTGAACACCTGATGCTCAAATGCAATCCATCCCTAAATATTATACCATGTACTTCCAGAGTTGTTGTTTATTTCACAGAACTTCAAACTCAAAAGGTAAGCACTTACAAGCTTGAAGCTGTATTTCTATGAGGTTTCAAGACATCTGAAATTCAAAACTGCAATGTTCAGCCAAAGGGTCTGCATCCCTGTTCTTGTCTGAGGCTGTTCCTGGTATGGGCACTGTGGAAGAAGTTCTAGCCTTTTTATCCCTTGAAAGTCCCTGAAGGCACCAAACCATTAAGAAGCTCCTCCCACATTTTTCCCGCTCTTTTCTGAGCTTGCTTGGTGAAGATTTTGAAAGTATAGAGAGATGGTTTTCTGTAGTGGAGATATTGCAACAATTGCTCACCTAACATGGAAGCACTTACTAACTAAAGAAAAATAGAAAGAACTCCTGTTAGGTGAGCACCTGATGTTAAAATGCAATCCATCCTAAATATTATAACATATACTTCCAAAATTGCTGTTTAGTTCACAGAACTTCAACCTCAAAAAGGAAGCACTTACACATATATAAAACGCAGGTGCCAACCTTGAAGCTGTATTTCTGTGAGGTTCCAAGACATCTGAAATTCAAAACTGCAATGTTCAGCAAGTGGGTCTGCATCCCTGTTCTTGTCTGAGGCTGGTATGGGCACTGTGGAATAAGTGCTCGCCTTTTTATCCCTTGAAAGGCCCTGAAGGCACCAAACCATTAAGTAGCTCCTATCACATTTTTCCCGCTCTTTTCTGAGCTTGCTTGGTGAAGATTATGAAAGTATAGAGAGATGGTTTTCTGTAGTGGAGATATTGCAACAATTGCTCACCTAACATGGAAGCACTTACTAACTAAAGAAAAATAGAAAGAACTCCTGTTAGGTGAGCACCTGATGCTCAAATACAATTATTCTCTAAATATTATAACATACTCTTCCAGAGCTGTTGTTTAGTTAACAGAACTTCAACCTCAATAGGTAAGCACTTACAAGCTTGAAGCTGTATTTCTATGAGGTTTCAAGACATCTGAAATTCAAAACTGCAATGTTCAGCCAGTTGGCCTGCATCACTGTTCTCATCCGAGGCCGTTCCTGCTATGGGCACTGTGGAAGAAGTGCCCACCTTTTTATCCCTTGAAAGGCCCTCAAGGCACCAAACCATTAAGTAGCTCCTCCCACATTTTTCCCGCTCTTTTCTGAGCTTGCTTGGTGAAGATTTTGAAAGTATAGAGAGATGGTTTTCTGTAGTGGGGATATTGCAACAATTGCTCACCTAACATGGAAGCACTTACTAACTAAAGAAAAATAGAAAGAACTCCTGTTAGGTGAGCACCTGATGTTCAAATGCAATCCATCCTAAATATTATAACATAAACTTCCAAAATTGCTGTTTAGTTCACAGAACTTCAACCTCAAAAGGGAAGCACTTACACATATATAAAACGCAGGTGCCAACCTTGAAGCTGTATTTCTGTGAGGTTCCAAGACATCTGAAATTCAAAACTGCAATGTTCAGCCAGTGGGTCTGCATCCCTGTTCTTGTCTGAGGGTGGTATGGGCACTGTGGAATAAGTGCTCGCCTTTTTATCCCTTGAAAGGCCCTGAAGGCACCAAACCATTAAGTAGCTCCTCCCACATTTTTCCCGCTCTTTTCTGAGCTTGCTTGGTGAAGATTTTGAAAGTATAGAGAGATGGTTTTCTGTAGTGGAGATATTGCAACAATTGCTCACCTAACATGGAAGCACTTACTAACTAAAGAAAAATAGAAAGAACTCCTGTTAGGTGAGCACCTGATGTTCAAATGCAATCCATCCTAAATATTATAACATACACTTCCAAAGTTGCTGTTTAGTTCACAGAACTTCAACCTCAATAGGTAAGCACTTACAAGCTTGAAGCTGTATTTCTATGAGGTTTCAAGACATCTGAAATTCAAAACTGCAATGTTCAGCCAGTTGGCCTGCATCACTGTTCTCATCCGAGGCCGTTCCTGCTATGGGCACTGTGGAAGAAGTGCCCACCTTTTTATCCCTTGAAAGGCCCTCAAGGCACCAAACCATTAAGTAGCTCCTCCCACATTTTCCCGCTCTTTTCTGAGCTTGCTTGGTGAAGATTTTGAAAGTATAGAGAGATGGTTTTCTGTAGTGGGGATATTGCAACAATTGCTCACCTAACATGGAAGCACTTACCAACTAAAGAAAAATAGAAAGAACTCCTGTTAGGTGAGCACCTGATGTTCAAATGCAATTATTCTCTAAATATTATAACATACACTTCCAGAGCTGTTGTTTAGTTAACAGAACTTGAACCTCAATAGGTAAGCACTTACAAGCTTGAAGCTGTATTTCTATGAGGTTTCAAGACATCTGAAATTCAAAACTGCAATGTTCAGCCAATGGGTCTGCATCCCTGTTCTTGTCTGAAGCTGTTCCTGTTATGGGCACTGTGGAAGAAGTGCTCGCCTTTTTATCCCTTGAAAGGCCCTGAAGGCACCAAACCATTAAGAAGCTCCTCCCACATTTTTCCCGCTCTTTTCCGAGCTTGCTTGGTGAAGATTTTGAAAGTAGAGAGATGGTTTTCTGTAGTGGAGATATTGCAACAATTGCTCACCTAACATGGAAGCACTTACTAACTAAAGAAAAATAGAAAGAACTCCTGTTAGGTGAGCACCTGATGTTCAAATGCAATCCATCCTAAATATTATAACATACACTTCCAAAATTGCTGTTTAGTTCACAGAACTTCAACCTCAAAGGGGAAGCACTTACACATATATAAAACGCAGGTGCCAACCTTGAAGCTGTATTTCCTTGAGGTTCCAAGACATCTGAAATTCAAAACTGCAATGTTCAGCCAGTGGGCTGCATCCCTGTTCTTGTCTGAGGCTGGTATGGGCACTGTGGAATAAGTGCTTGCCTTTTTATCCCATGAAAGGCCCTGAAGGCACCAAACCATTAAGTAGCTCCTCCCACATTTTTCCCGCTCTTTTCTGAGCTTACTTGGTAAAGATTTTGAAAGTAGAGAGATGGTTTTTTGTAGTGGAGATATTGCAACAATTGCTCACCTAACATGGAAGCACTTACTAACTAAAGAAAAAAAGAAAGAACTCCTGTTAGGTGAACACCTGATGCTCAAATGCAATCCATCCCTAAATATTATACCATGTACTTCCAGAGTTGTTGTTTATTTCACAGAACTTCAAACTCAAAAGGTAAGCACTTACAAGCTTGAAGCTGTATTTCTATGAGGTTTCAAGACATCTGAAATTCAAAACTGCAATGTTCAGCCAAAGGGTCTGCATCCCTGTTCTTGTCTGAGGCTGTTCCTGGTATGGGCACTGTGGAAGAAGTTCTAGCCTTTTTATCCCTTGAAAGTCCCTGAAGGCACCAAACCATTAAGAAGCTCCTCCCACATTTTTCCCGCTCTTTTCTGAGCTTGCTTGGTGAAGATTTTGAAAGTATAGAGAGATGGTTTTCTGTAGTGGAGATATTGCAACAATTGCTCACCTAACATGGAAGCACTTACTAACTAAAGAAAAATAGAAAGAACTCCTGTTAGGTGAGCACCTGATGTTCAAATGCAATCCATCCTAAATATTATAACATACACTTCCAAAATTGCTGTTTAGTTCACAGAACTTCAACCTCAAAAAGGAAGCACTTACACATATATAAAATGCAGGTGCCAACCTTGAAGCTGTATTTCTGTGAGGTTCCAAGACATCTGAAATTCAAAACTGCAATGTTCAGCAAGTGGGTCTGCATCCCTGTTCTTGTCTGAGGCTGGTATGAGCACTGTGGAATAAGTGCTCGCTTTTTTCTCTTTTCTGAGCTTGCTTGGTGAAGATTATGAAAGTATAGAGAGATGGTTTTCTGTAGTGGAGATATTGCAACAATTGCTCACCTAACATGGAAGCACTTACTAACTAAAGAAAAATAGAACGAACTCCTGTTAGGTGAGCACCTGATGCTCAAATACAATTATTCTCTAAATATTATAACATACACTTCCAGAGCTGTTGTTTAGTTAACAGAACTTCAACCTCAATAGGTAAGCACTTACAAGCTTGAAGCTGTATTTCTATGAGGTTTCAAGACATCTGAAAAAAAAACTGCAATGTTCAGCCAGTTGGCCTGCATCACTGTTCTCATCCGAGGCCGTTCCTGCTATGGGCACTGTGGAAGAAGTGCCCACCTTTTTATCCCTTGAAAGTCCCTCAAGGCACCAAACCATTAAGTAGCTCCTCCCACATTTTTCCCGCTCTTTTCTGAGCTTGCTTGGTGAAGATTTTGAAAGTATAGAGAGATGGTTTTCTGTAGTGGGGATATTGCAACAATTGCTCACCTAACATGGAAGCACTTACTAACTAAAGAAAAATAGAAAGAACTCCTGTTAGGTGAGCACCTGATGTTCAAATGCAATCCATCCTAAATATTATAACATACACTTCCAAAGTTGCTGTTTAGTTCACAGAACTTCAACCTCAAAAGGTAAGCACTTATAACAATGAAGCTGTATTTCTATGAGGTTTCAAGACATCTGAAATTCAAAACTGCAATGTTCAGCCAATGGGTCTGCATCCCTGTTCTTGTCTGAGGTTGTTCCTGTTATGGGCACTGTGGAAGAAGTGCTCGCCTTTTTATCCCTTGAAAGGCCCTGAAGGCACCAAACCATTAAGTAGCTCCTCCCACATTTTTCCCGCTCTTTTCTGAGCTTGCTTGGTGAAGATTTTGAAAGTATAGAGAGATGGTTTTCTGTAGTGGGGATATTGCAACAATTGCTCACCTAACATGGAAGCACTTACTAACTAAAGAAAAATAGAAAGAACTCCTGTTAGGTGAGCACCTGATGTTCAAATGCAATCCATCCTAAATATTATAACATACACTTCCAAAGTTGCTGTTTAGTTCACAGAACTTAAACCTCAATAGGTAAGCACTTACAAGCTTGAAGCTGTATTTCGATGAGGTTTCAAGACATCTGAAATTCAAAACTGCAATGTTCAGCCAGTTGGCCTGCATCACTGTTCTCATTCGAGGCCGTTCCTGCTATGGGCACTGTGGAAGAAGTGCCCACCTTTTTATCCCTTGAAAGGCCCTCAAGGCACCAAACCATTAAGTAGCTCCTCCCACATTTTCCCGCTCTTTTCTGAGCTTGCTTGGTGAAGATTTTGAAAGTATAGAGAGATGGTTTTCTGTAGTGGGGATATTGCAACAATTGCTCACCTAACATGGAAGCACTTACCAACTAAAGAAAAATAGAAAGAACTCCTGTTAGGTGAACACCTGATGCTCAAATGCAATCCATCCCTAAATATTATACCATGTACTTCCAGAGTTGTTGTTTATTTCACAGAACTTCAAACTCAAAAGGTAAGCACTTACAAGCTTGAAGCTGTATTTCTATGAGGTTTCAAGACATCTGAAAAAAAAACTGCAATGTTCAGCCAGTTGGCCTGCATCACTGTTCTCATCCGAGGCCGTTCCTGCTATGGGCACTGTGGAAGAAGTGCCCACCTTTTTATCCCTTGAAAGTCCCTCAAGGCACCAAACCATTAAGTAGCTCCTCCCACATTTTTCCCGCTCTTTTCTGAGCTTGCTTGGTGAAGATTTTGAAAGTATAGAGAGATGGTTTTCTGTAGTGGGGATATTGCAACAATTGCTCACCTAACATGGAAGCACTTACTAACTAAAGAAAAATAGAAAGAACTCCTGTTAGGTGAGCACCTGATGTTCAAATGCAATCCATCCTAAATATTATAACATACACTTCCAAAGTTGCTGTTTAGTTCACAGAACTTCAACCTCAAAAGGTAAGCACTTATAACAATGAAGCTGTATTTCTATGAGGTTTCAAGACATCTGAAATTCAAAACTGCAATGTTCAGCCAATGGGTCTGCATCCCTGTTCTTGTCTGAGGTTGTTCCTGTTATGGGCACTGTGGAAGAAGTGCTCGCCTTTTTATCCCTTGAAAGGCCCTGAAGGCACCAAACCATTAAGTAGCTCCTCCCACATTTTTCCCGCTCTTTTCTGAGCTTGCTTGGTGAAGATTTTGAAAGTATAGAGAGATGGTTTTCTGTAGTGGGGATATTGCAACAATTGCTCACCTAACATGGAAGCACTTACTAACTAAAGAAAAATAGAAAGAACTCCCGTTAGGTGAGCACCTGATGTTCAAATGCAATCCATCCCTAAATATTATACCATGTACTTCCAGAGTTGTTGTTCATTTCACAGAACTTCAAACTCAATAGGTAAGCACTTACAAGCTTGAAGCTGTATTTCTATGAGGTTTCAAGACATCTGAAATTCAAAACTGCAATGTTCAGCCAGTTGGCCTGCATCACTGTTCTCATCCGAGGCCGTTCCTGCTATGGGCACTGTGGAAGAAGTGCCCACCTTTTTATCCCTTGAAAGGCCCTCAAGGCACCAAACCATTAAGTAGCTCCTCCCACATTTTTCCCGCTCTTTTCTGAGCTTGCTTGGTGAAGATTTTGAAAGTATAGAGAGATGGTTTTCTGTAGTGGGGATATTGCAACAATTGCTCACCTAACATGGAAGCACTTACTAACTAAAGAAAAATAGAAAGAACTCCTGTTAGGTGAGCACCTGATGTTCAAATGCAATCCATCCTAAATATTATAACATACACTTCCAAAGTTGCTGTTTAGTTCACAGAACTTCAACCTCAAAAGGTAAGCACTTATAACCATGAAGCTGTATTTCTATGAGGTTTCAAGACATCTGAAATTCAAAACTGCAATGTTCAGCCAATGGGTCTGCATCCCTGTTCTTGTCTGAGGCTGTTCCTGTTATGGGCACTGTGGAAGAAGTGCTCGCCTTTTTATCCCTTGAAAGGCCCTGAAGGCACCAAACCATTAAGAAGCTCCTCCCACATTTTTCCCGCTCTTTTCTGAGCTTGCTTGGTGAAGATTTTGAAAGTAGAGAGATGGTTTTCTGTAGTGGAGATATTGCAACAATTGCTCACCTAACATGGAAGCACTTACTAACTAAAGAAAAATAGAAAGAACTCCTGTTAGGTGAGCACCTGATGTTCAAATGCAATCCATCCTAAATATTATAACATACACTTCCAAAATTGCTGTTTAGTTCACAGAACTTCAACCTCAAAAGGGAAGCACTTACACATATATAAAACACAGGTGCCAACCTTGAAGCTGTATTTCTGTGAGGTTCCAAGACATCTGAAATTCAAAACTGCAATGTTCAGCCAGTGGGTCTGCATCCCTGTTCTTGTCTGAGGCTGGTATGGGCACTGTGGAATAAGTGCTTGCCTTTTTATCCCTTGAAAGGCCCTGAAGGCACCAAACCATTAAGAAGCTCCTCCCACATTTTTCCCGCTCTTTTCTGAGCTTACTTGGTAAAGATTTTGAAAGTAGAGAGATGGTTTTTTGTAGTGGAGATATTGCAACAATTGCTCACCTAACATGGAAGCACTTACTAACTAAAGAAAAATAGAAAGAACTCCTGTTAGGTGAACACCTGATGCTCAAATGCAATCCATCCCTAAATATTATACCATGTACTTCCAGAGTTGTTGTTTATTTCACAGAACTTCAAACTCAAAAGGTAAGCACTTACAAGCTTGAAGCTGTATTTCTATGAGGATTCAAGACATCTGAAATTCAAAACTGCAATGTTCAGCCAAAGGGTCTGCATCCCTGTTCTTGTCTGAGGCTGGTATGGGCACTGTGGAATAAGTGCTTGCCTTTTTATCCCTTGAAAGGCCCTGAAGGCACCAAACCATTAAGTAGCTCCTCCCACATTTTTCCTGCTCTTTTCTGAGCTTGCTTGGTGAAGATTTTGAAAGTATAGAGAGGTGGTTTTCTGTAGTGGAGATATTGCAACAATTGCTCACCTAACATGGAAGCACTTACTAACTAAAGAAAAATAGAAAGAACTCCTGTTAGGTGAGCACCTGATGCTCAAATACAATTATTCTCTAAATATTATAACATACACTTCCAGAGCTGTTGTTTAGTTAACAGAACTTCAACCTCAATAGGTAAGCACTTACAAGCTTGAAGCTGTATTTCTATGAGGTTTCAAGACATCTGAAATTCAAAACTGCAATGTTCAGCCAGTTGGTCTGCATCACTGTTCTCATCCGAGGCCGTTCCTGCTATGGGCACTGTGGAAGAAGTGCCCACCTTTTTATCCCTTGAAAGGCCCTCAAGGCACCAAACCATTAAGTAGCTCCTCCCACATTTTTCCCGCTCTTTTCTGAGCTTGCACTTACTAACTAAAGAAAAATAGAAAGAAACTCCTGTTAGGTGAGCACCTGATGTTCAAATGCAATCCATCCTAAATATTATAACATACACTTCCAAAGTTGCTGTTTAGTTCACAGAACTTCAACCTCAAAAGGTAAGCACTTATAACAATGAAGCTGTATTTCTATGAGGTTTCAAGACATCTGAAATTCAAAACTGCAATGTTCAGCCAATGGGTCTGCATCCCTGTTCTTGTCTGAGGCTGTTCCTGTTATGGGCACTGTGGAAGAAGTGCTCGCCTTTTTATCCCTTGAAAGGCCCTGAAGGCACCAAACCATTAAGTAGCTCCTCCCACATTTTTCCCGCTCTTTTCTGAGCTTGCTTGGTGAAGATTTTGAAAGTATAGAGAGATGGTTTTCTGTAGTGGAGATATTGCAACAATTGCTCACCTAACATGGAAGCACTTACTAACTAAAGAAAAATAGAAAGAACTCCTGTTAGGTGAGCACCTGATGTTCAAATGCAATCCATCCTAAATATTATAACATACACTTCCAAAGTTGCTGTTTAGTTCACAGAACTTCAACCTCAATAGGTAAGCACTTACAAGCTTGAAGCTGTATTTCTATGAGGTTTCAAGACATCTGAAATTCAAAACTGCAATGTTCAGCCAGTTGGCCTGCATCACTGTTCTCATCCGAGGCCGTTCCTGCTATGGGCACTGTGGAAGAAGCGCCCACCTTTTTATCCCTTGAAAGGCCCTCAAGGCACCAAACCATTAAGTAGCTCCTCCCACATTTTCCCACTCTTTTCTGAGCTTGCTTGGTGAAGATTTTGAAAGTATAGAGAGATGGTTTTCTGTAGTGGGGATATTGCAACAATTGCTCACCTAACATGGAAGCACTTACCAACTAAAGAAAAATAGAAAGAACTCCTGTTAGGTGAGCACTTGATGTTCAAATGCAATTATTCTCTAAATATTATAACATACACTTCCAGAGCTGTTGTTTAGTTAACAGAACTTGAACCTCAATAGGTAAGCACTTACAAGCTTGAAGCTGTATTTCTATGAGGTTTCAAGACATCTGAAATTCAAAACTGCAATGTTCAGCCAATGGGTCTGCATCCCTGTTCTTGTCTGAAGCTGTTCCTGTTATGGGCACTGTGGAAGAAGTGCTCGCCTTTTTATCCCTTGAAAGGCCCTGAAGGCACCAAACCATTAAGAAGCTCCTCCCACATTTTTCCCGCTCTTTTCTGAGCTTGCTTGGTGAAGATTTTGAAAGTAGAGAGATGGTTTTCTGTAGTGGAGATATTGCAACAATTGCTCACCTAACATGGAAGCACTTACTAACTAAAGAAAAATAGAAAGAACTCCTGTTAGGTGAGCACCTGATGTTCAAATGCAATCCATCCTAAATATTATAACATACACTTCCAAAATTGCTGTTTAGTTCACAGAACTTCAACCTCAAAAGGGAAGCACTTACACATATATAAAACACAGGTGCCAACCTTGAAGCTGTATTTCCTTGAGGTTCCAAGACATCTGAAATTCAAAACTGCAATGTTCAGCCAGTGGGTCTGCATCCCTGTTCTTCTCTGAGGCTGGTATGGGCACTGTGGAAAAAGTGCTTGCCTTTTTATCCCATGAAAGGCCCTGAAGGCACCAAACCATTAAGTAGCTCCTCCCACATTTTTCCCGCTCTTTTCTGAGCTTACTTGGTAAAGATTTTGAAAGTAGAGAGATGGTTTTTTGTAGTGGAGATATTGCAACAATTGCTCACCTAACATGGAAGCACTTACTAACTAAAGAAAAATAGAAAGAACTCCTGTTAGGTGAACACCTGATGCTCAAATGCAATCCATCCCTAAATATTATACCATGTACTTCCAGAGTTGTTGTTTATTTCACAGAACTTCAAACTCAAAAGGTAAGCACTTACAAGCTTGAAGCTGTATTTCTATGAGGTTTCAAGACATCTGAAATTCAAAACTGCAATGTTCAGCCAAAGGGTCTGCATCCCTGTTCTTGTCTGAGGCTGTTCCTGGTATGGGCACTGTGGAAGAAGTTCTAGCCTTTTTATCCCTTGAAAGTCCCTGAAGGCACCAAACCATTAAGAAGCTCCTCCCACATTTTTCCCGCTCTTTTCTGAGCTTGCTTGGTGAAGATTTTGAAAGTATAGAGAGATGGTTTTCTGTAGTGGAGATATTGCAACAATTGCTCACCTAACATGGAAGCACTTACTAACTAAAGAAAAATAGAAAGAACTCCTGTTAGGTGAGCACCTGATGTTAAAATGCAATCCATCCTAAATATTATAACATATACTTCCAAAATTGCTGTTTAGTTCACAGAACTTCAACCTCAAAAAGGAAGCACTTACACATATATAAAACGCAGGTGCCAACCTTGAAGCTGTATTTCTGTGAGGTTCCAAGACATCTGAAATTCAAAACTGCAATGTTCAGCAAGTGGGTCTGCATCCCTGTTCTTGTCTGAGGCTGGTATGGGCACTGTGGAATAAGTGCTCGCCTTTTTATCCCTTGAAAGGCCCTGAAGGCACCAAACCATTAAGTAGCTCCTATCACATTTTTCCCGCTCTTTTCTGAGCTTGCTTGGTGAAGATTATGAAAGTATAGAGAGATGGTTTTCTGTAGTGGAGATATTGCAACAATTGCTCACCTAACATGGAAGCACTTACTAACTAAAGAAAAATAGAAAGAACTCCTGTTAGGTGAGCACCTGATGCTCAAATACAATTATTCTCTAAATATTATAACATACTCTTCCAGAGCTGTTGTTTAGTTAACAGAACTTCAACCTCAATAGGTAAGCACTTACAAGCTTGAAGCTGTATTTCTATGAGGTTTCAAGACATCTGAAATTCAAAACTGCAATGTTCAGCCAGTTGGCCTGCATCACTGTTCTCATCCGAGGCCGTTCCTGCTATGGGCACTGTGGAAGAAGTGCCCACCTTTTTATCCCTTGAAAGGCCCTCAAGGCACCAAACCATTAAGTAGCTCCTCCCACATTTTTCCCGCTCTTTTCTGAGCTTGCTTGGTGAAGATTTTGAAAGTATAGAGAGATGGTTTTCTGTAGTGGGGATATTGCAACAATTGCTCACCTAACATGGAAGCACTTACTAACTAAAGAAAAATAGAAAGAACTCCTGTTAGGTGAGCACCTGATGTTCAAATGCAATCCATCCTAAATATTATAACATAAACTTCCAAAATTGCTGTTTAGTTCACAGAACTTCAACCTCAAAAGGGAAGCACTTACACATATATAAAACGCAGGTGCCAACCTTGAAGCTGTATTTCTGTGAGGTTCCAAGACATCTGAAATTCAAAACTGCAATGTTCAGCCAGTGGGTCTGCATCCCTGTTCTTGTCTGAGGGTGGTATGGGCACTGTGGAATAAGTGCTCGCCTTTTTATCCCTTGAAAGGCCCTGAAGGCACCAAACCATTAAGTAGCTCCTCCCACATTTTTCCCGCTCTTTTCTGAGCTTGCTTGGTGAAGATTTTGAAAGTATAGAGAGATGGTTTTCTGTAGTGGAGATATTGCAACAATTGCTCACCTAACATGGAAGCACTTACTAACTAAAGAAAAATAGAAAGAACTCCTGTTAGGTGAGCACCTGATGTTCAAATGCAATCCATCCTAAATATTATAACATACACTTCCAAAGTTGCTGTTTAGTTCACAGAACTTCAACCTCAATAGGTAAGCACTTACAAGCTTGAAGCTGTATTTCTATGAGGTTTCAAGACATCTGAAATTCAAAACTGCAATGTTCAGCCAGTTGGCCTGCATCACTGTTCTCATCCGAGGCCGTTCCTGCTATGGGCACTGTGGAAGAAGTGCCCACCTTTTTATCCCTTGAAAGGCCCTCAAGGCACCAAACCATTAAGTAGCTCCTCCCACATTTTCCCGCTCTTTTCTGAGCTTGCTTGGTGAAGATTTTGAAAGTATAGAGAGATGGTTTTCTGTAGTGGGGATATTGCAACAATTGCTCACCTAACATGGAAGCACTTACCAACTAAAGAAAAATAGAAAGAACTCCTGTTAGGTGAGCACCTGATGTTCAAATGCAATTATTCTCTAAATATTATAACATACACTTCCAGAGCTGTTGTTTAGTTAACAGAACTTGAACCTCAATAGGTAAGCACTTACAAGCTTGAAGCTGTATTTCTATGAGGTTTCAAGACATCTGAAATTCAAAACTGCAATGTTCAGCCAATGGGTCTGCATCCCTGTTCTTGTCTGAAGCTGTTCCTGTTATGGGCACTGTGGAAGAAGTGCTCGCCTTTTTATCCCTTGAAAGGCCCTGAAGGCACCAAACCATTAAGAAGCTCCTCCCACATTTTTCCCGCTCTTTTCCGAGCTTGCTTGGTGAAGATTTTGAAAGTAGAGAGATGGTTTTCTGTAGTGGAGATATTGCAACAATTGCTCACCTAACATGGAAGCACTTACTAACTAAAGAAAAATAGAAAGAACTCCTGTTAGGTGAGCACCTGATGTTCAAATGCAATCCATCCTAAATATTATAACATACACTTCCAAAATTGCTGTTTAGTTCACAGAACTTCAACCTCAAAGGGGAAGCACTTACACATATATAAAACGCAGGTGCCAACCTTGAAGCTGTATTTCCTTGAGGTTCCAAGACATCTGAAATTCAAAACTGCAATGTTCAGCCAGTGGGCTGCATCCCTGTTCTTGTCTGAGGCTGGTATGGGCACTGTGGAATAAGTGCTTGCCTTTTTATCCCATGAAAGGCCCTGAAGGCACCAAACCATTAAGTAGCTCCTCCCACATTTTTCCCGCTCTTTTCTGAGCTTACTTGGTAAAGATTTTGAAAGTAGAGAGATGGTTTTTTGTAGTGGAGATATTGCAACAATTGCTCACCTAACATGGAAGCACTTACTAACTAAAGAAAAAAAGAAAGAACTCCTGTTAGGTGAACACCTGATGCTCAAATGCAATCCATCCCTAAATATTATACCATGTACTTCCAGAGTTGTTGTTTATTTCACAGAACTTCAAACTCAAAAGGTAAGCACTTACAAGCTTGAAGCTGTATTTCTATGAGGTTTCAAGACATCTGAAATTCAAAACTGCAATGTTCAGCCAAAGGGTCTGCATCCCTGTTCTTGTCTGAGGCTGTTCCTGGTATGGGCACTGTGGAAGAAGTTCTAGCCTTTTTATCCCTTGAAAGTCCCTGAAGGCACCAAACCATTAAGAAGCTCCTCCCACATTTTTCCCGCTCTTTTCTGAGCTTGCTTGGTGAAGATTTTGAAAGTATAGAGAGATGGTTTTCTGTAGTGGAGATATTGCAACAATTGCTCACCTAACATGGAAGCACTTACTAACTAAAGAAAAATAGAAAGAACTCCTGTTAGGTGAGCACCTGATGTTCAAATGCAATCCATCCTAAATATTATAACATACACTTCCAAAATTGCTGTTTAGTTCACAGAACTTCAACCTCAAAAAGGAAGCACTTACACATATATAAAATGCAGGTGCCAACCTTGAAGCTGTATTTCTGTGAGGTTCCAAGACATCTGAAATTCAAAACTGCAATGTTCAGCAAGTGGGTCTGCATCCCTGTTCTTGTCTGAGGCTGGTATGAGCACTGTGGAATAAGTGCTCGCTTTTTTCTCTTTTCTGAGCTTGCTTGGTGAAGATTATGAAAGTATAGAGAGATGGTTTTCTGTAGTGGAGATATTGCAACAATTGCTCACCTAACATGGAAGCACTTACTAACTAAAGAAAAATAGAACGAACTCCTGTTAGGTGAGCACCTGATGCTCAAATACAATTATTCTCTAAATATTATAACATACACTTCCAGAGCTGTTGTTTAGTTAACAGAACTTCAACCTCAATAGGTAAGCACTTACAAGCTTGAAGCTGTATTTCTATGAGGTTTCAAGACATCTGAAAAAAAAACTGCAATGTTCAGCCAGTTGGCCTGCATCACTGTTCTCATCCGAGGCCGTTCCTGCTATGGGCACTGTGGAAGAAGTGCCCACCTTTTTATCCCTTGAAAGTCCCTCAAGGCACCAAACCATTAAGTAGCTCCTCCCACATTTTTCCCGCTCTTTTCTGAGCTTGCTTGGTGAAGATTTTGAAAGTATAGAGAGATGGTTTTCTGTAGTGGGGATATTGCAACAATTGCTCACCTAACATGGAAGCACTTACTAACTAAAGAAAAATAGAAAGAACTCCTGTTAGGTGAGCACCTGATGTTCAAATGCAATCCATCCTAAATATTATAACATACACTTCCAAAGTTGCTGTTTAGTTCACAGAACTTCAACCTCAAAAGGTAAGCACTTATAACAATGAAGCTGTATTTCTATGAGGTTTCAAGACATCTGAAATTCAAAACTGCAATGTTCAGCCAATGGGTCTGCATCCCTGTTCTTGTCTGAGGTTGTTCCTGTTATGGGCACTGTGGAAGAAGTGCTCGCCTTTTTATCCCTTGAAAGGCCCTGAAGGCACCAAACCATTAAGTAGCTCCTCCCACATTTTTCCCGCTCTTTTCTGAGCTTGCTTGGTGAAGATTTTGAAAGTATAGAGAGATGGTTTTCTGTAGTGGGGATATTGCAACAATTGCTCACCTAACATGGAAGCACTTACTAACTAAAGAAAAATAGAAAGAACTCCTGTTAGGTGAGCACCTGATGTTCAAATGCAATCCATCCTAAATATTATAACATACACTTCCAAAGTTGCTGTTTAGTTCACAGAACTTAAACCTCAATAGGTAAGCACTTACAAGCTTGAAGCTGTATTTCGATGAGGTTTCAAGACATCTGAAATTCAAAACTGCAATGTTCAGCCAGTTGGCCTGCATCACTGTTCTCATTCGAGGCCGTTCCTGCTATGGGCACTGTGGAAGAAGTGCCCACCTTTTTATCCCTTGAAAGGCCCTCAAGGCACCAAACCATTAAGTAGCTCCTCCCACATTTTCCCGCTCTTTTCTGAGCTTGCTTGGTGAAGATTTTGAAAGTATAGAGAGATGGTTTTCTGTAGTGGGGATATTGCAACAATTGCTCACCTAACATGGAAGCACTTACCAACTAAAGAAAAATAGAAAGAACTCCTGTTAGGTGAACACCTGATGCTCAAATGCAATCCATCCCTAAATATTATACCATGTACTTCCAGAGTTGTTGTTTATTTCACAGAACTTCAAACTCAAAAGGTAAGCACTTACAAGCTTGAAGCTGTATTTCTATGAGGTTTCAAGACATCTGAAATTCAAAACTGCAATGTTCAGCCAAAGGGTCTGCATCCCTGTTCTTGTCTGAGGCTGTTCCTGGTATGGGCACTGTGGAAGAAGTTCTAGCCTTTTTATCCCTTGAAAGTCCCTGAAGGCACCAAACCATTAAGAAGCTCCTCCCACATTTTTCCCGCTCTTTTCTGAGCTTGCTTGGTGAAGATTTTGAAAGTATAGAGAGATGGTTTTCTGTAGTGGAGATATTGCAACAATTGCTCACCTAACATGGAAGCACTTACTAACTAAAGAAAAATAGAAAGAACTCCTGTTAGGTGAGCACCTTCAGCCAATGGGTCTGCATCCCTGTTCTTGTCTGAGGTTGTTCCTGTTATGGGCACTGTGGAAGAAGTGCTCGCCTTTTTATCCCTTGAAAGGCCCTGAAGGCACCAAACCATTAAGTAGCTCCTCCCACATTTTTCCCGCTCTTTTCTGAGCTTGCTTGGTGATGATTTTGAAAGTATAGAGAGATGGTTTTCTGTAGTGGGGATATTGCAACAATTGCTCACCTAACATGGAAGCACTTACTAACTAAAGAAAAATAGAAAGAACTCCCGTTAGGTGAGCACCTGATGTTCAAATGCAATCCATCCCTAAATATTATACCATGTACTTCCAGAGTTGTTGTTTATTTCACAGAACTTCAAACTCAATAGGTAAGCACTTACAAGCTTGAAGCTGTATTTCTATGAGGTTTCAAGACATCTGAAATTCAAAACTGCAATGTTCAGCCAGTTGGCCTGCATCACTGTTCTCATCCGAGGCCGTTCCTGCTATGGGCACTGTGGAAGAAGTGCCCACCTTTTTATCCCTTGAAAGGCCCTCAAGGCACCAAACCATTAAGTAGCTCCTCCCACATTTTTCCCGCTCTTTTCTGAGCTTGCTTGGTGAAGATTTTGAAAGTATAGAGAGATGGTTTTCTGTAGTGGGGATATTGCAACAATTGCTCACCTAACATGGAAGCACTTACTAACTAAAGAAAAATAGAAAGAACTCCTGTTAGGTGAGCACCTGATGTTCAAATGCAATCCATCCTAAATATTATAACATACACTTCCAAAGTTGCTGTTTAGTTCACAGAACTTCAACCTCAAAAGGTAAGCACTTATAACCATGAAGCTGTATTTCTATGAGGTTTCAAGACATCTGAAATTCAAAACTGCAAATGCAATTATTCTCTAAATATTATAACATACACTTCCAGAGCTGTTGTTTAGTTAACAGAACTTGATTCTCAATAGGTAAGCACTTACAAGCTTGAAGCTGTATTTCTATGAGGTTTCAAGACATCTGAAATTCAAAACTGCAATGTTCAGCCAATGGGTCTGCATCCCTGTTCTTGTCTGAAGCTGTTCCTGTTATGGGCACTGTGGAAGAAGTGCTTGCCTTTTTATCCCATGAAAGGCCCTGAAGGCACCAAACCATTAAGTAGCTCCTCCCACATTTTTCCCGCTCTTTTCTGAGCTTACTTGGTAAAGATTTTGAAAGTAGAGAGATGGTTTTTTGTAGTGGAGATATTGCAACAATTGCTCACCTAACATGGAAGCACTTACCAACTAAAGAAAAATAGAAAGAACTCCTGTTAGGTGAACACCTGATGCTCAAATGCAATCCATCCCTAAATATTATACCATGTACTTCCAGAATTGTTGTTTATTTCACAGAACTTCAAACTCAAAAGGTAAGCACTTACAAGCTTGAAGCTGTATTTCTATGAGGTTTCAAGACATCTGAAATTCAAAACTGCAATGTTCAGCCAATGGGTCTGCATCCCTGTTCTTGTCTGAGGTTGTTCCTGTTATGGGCACTGTGGAAGAAGTGCTCGCCTTTTTATCCCTTGAAAGGCCCTGAAGGCACCAAACCATTAAGTAGCTCCTCCCACATTTTTCCCGCTCTTTTCTGAGCTTGCTTGGTGAAGATTTTGAAAGTATAGAGAGATGGTTTTCTGTAGTGGGGATATTGCAACAATTGCTCACCTAACATGGAAGCACTTACTAACTAAAGAAAAATAGAAAGAACTCCCGTTAGGTGAGCACCTGATGTTCAAATGCAATCCATCCCTAAATATTATACCATGTACTTCCAGAGTTGTTGTTCATTTCACAGAACTTCAAACTCAATAGGTAAGCACTTACAAGCTTGAAGCTGTATTTCTATGAGGTTTCAAGACATCTGAAATTCAAAACTGCAATGTTCAGCCAGTTGGCCTGCATCACTGTTCTCATCCGAGGCCGTTCCTGCTATGGGCACTGTGGAAGAAGTGCCCACCTTTTTATCCCTTGAAAGGCCCTCAAGGCACCAAACCATTAAGTAGCTCCTCCCACATTTTTCCCGCTCTTTTCTGAGCTTGCTTGGTGAAGATTTTGAAAGTATAGAGAGATGGTTTTCTGTAGTGGGGATATTGCAACAATTGCTCACCTAACATGGAAGCACTTACTAACTAAAGAAAAATAGAAAAAACTCCTGTTAGGTGAGCACCTGATGTTCAAATGCAATCCATCCTAAATATTATAACATACACTTCCAAAGTTGCTGTTTAGTTCACAGAACTTCAACCTCAAAAGGTAAGCACTTATAACAATGAAGCTGTATTTCTATGAGGTTTCAAGACATCTGAAATTCAAAACTGCAATGTTCAGCCAATGGGTCTGCATCCCTGTTCTTGTCTGAGGTTGTTCCTGTTATGGGCACTGTGGAAGAAGTGCTCGCCTTTTTATCCCTTGAAAGGCCCTGAAGGCACCAAACCATTAAGTAGCTCCTCCCACATTTTTCCCGCTCTTTTCTGAGCTTGCTTGGTGAAGATTTTGAAAGTATAGAGAGATGGTTTTCTGTAGTGGGGATATTGCAACAATTGCTCACCTAACATGGAAGCACTTACTAACTAAAGAAAAATAGAAAGAACTCCCGTTAGGTGAGCACCTGATGTTCAAATGCAATCCATCCCTAAATATTATACCATGTACTTCCAGAGTTGTTGTTTATTTCACAGAACTTCAAACTCAATAGGTAAGCACTTACAAGCTTGAAGCTGTATTTCTATGAGGTTTCAAGACATCTGAAATTCAAAACTGCAATGTTCAGCCAGTTGGCCTGCATCACTGTTCTCATCCGAGGCCGTTCCTGCTATGGGCACTGTGGAAGAAGTGCCCACCTTTTTATCCCTTGAAAGGCCCTCAAGGCACCAAACCATTAAGTAGCTCCTCCCACATTTTTCCCGCTCTTTTCTGAGCTTGCTTGGTGAAGATTTTGAAAGTATAGAGAGATGGTTTTCTGTAGTGGGGATATTGCAACAATTGCTCACCTAACATGGAAGCACTTACTAACTAAAGAAAAATAGAAAGAACTCCTGTTAGGTGAGCACCTGATGTTCAAATGCAATCCATCCTAAATATTATAACATACACTTCCAAAGTTGCTGTTTAGTTCACAGAACTTCAACCTCAAAAGGTAAGCACTTATAACCATGAAGCTGTATTTCTATGAGGTTTCAAGACATCTGAAATTCAAAACTGCAATGTTCAGCCAATGGGTCTGCATCCCTGTTCTTGTCTGAGGCTGTTCCTGTTATGGGCACTGTGGAAGAAGTGCTCGCCTTTTTATCCCTTGAAAGGCCCTGAAGGCACCAAACCATTAAGAAGCTCCTCCCACATTTTTCCCGCTCTTTTCTGAGCTTGCTTGGTGAAGATTTTGAAAGTAGAGAGATGGTTTTCTGTAGTGGAGATATTGCAACAATTGCTCACCTAACATGGAAGCACTTACTAACTAAAGAAAAATAGAAAGAACTCCTGTTAGGTGAGCACCTGATGTTCAAATGCAATCCATCCTAAATATTATAACATACACTTCCAAAATTGCTGTTTAGTTCACAGAACTTCAACCTCAAAAGGGAAGCACTTACACATATATAAAACGCAGGTGCCAACCTTGAAGCTGTATTTCTGTGAGGTTCCAAGACATCTGAAATTCAAAACTGCAATGTTCAGCCAGTGGGTCTGCATCCCTGTTCTTGTCTGAGGCTGGTATGGGCACTGTGGAATAAGTGCTTGCCTTTTTATCCCTTGAAAGGCCCTGAAGGCACCAAACCATTAAGTAGCTCCTCCCACATTTTTCCCGCTCTTTTCTGAGCTTGCTTGGTGAAGATTTTGAAAGTATAGAGAGATGGTTTTCTGTAGTGGAGATATTGCAACAATTGCTCACCTAACATGGAAGCACTTACTAACTAAAGAAAAATAGAAAGAACCCCTGTTAGGTGAGCACCTGATGTTCAAATGCAATCCATCCTAAATATTATAACATACACTTCCAAAATTGCTGTTTAGTTCACAGAACTTCAACCTCAAAAGGGAAGCACTTACACATATATAAAACGCAGGTGCCAACCTTGAAGCTGTATTTCCTTGAGGTTCCAAGACATCTGAAATTCAAAACTGCAATGTTCAGCCAGTGGGTCTGCATCCTTGTTCTTGTCTGAGGCTGGTATGGGCACTGTGCAATAAGTGCTTGCCTTTTTATCCCATGAAAGGCCCTGAAGGCACCAAACCATTAAGTAGCTCCTCCCACATTTTTCCCGCTCTTTTCTGAGCTTACTTGGTAAAGATTTTGAAAGTAGAGAGATGGTTTTTTGTAGTGGAGATATTGCAACAATTGCTCACCTAACATGGAAGCACTTACTAACTAAAGAAAAATAGAAAGAACTCCTGTTAGGTGAACACCTGATGCTCAAATGCAATCCATCCCTAAATATTATACCATGTACTTCCAGAGTTGTTGTTTATTTCACAGAACTTCAAACTCAAAAGGTAAGCACTTACAAGCTTGAAGCTGTATTTCTATGAGGTTTCAAGACATCTGAAATTCAAAACTGCAATGTTCAGCCAAAGGGTCTGCATCCCTGTTCTTGTCTGAGGCTGTTCCTGGTATGGGCACTGTGGAAGAAGTTCTAGCCTTTTTATCCCTTGAAAGTCCCTGAAGGCACCAAACCATTAAGAAGCTCCTCCCACATTTTTCCCGCTCTTTTCTGAGCTTGCTTGGTGAAGATTTTGAAAGTATAGAGAGATGGTTTTCTGTAGTGGAGATATTGCAACAATTGCTCACCTAACATGGAAGCACTTACTAACTAAAGAAAAATAGAAAGAACTCCTGTTAGGTGAGCACCTGATGTTCAAATGCAATCCATCCTAAATATTATAACATACACTTCCAAAATTGCTGTTTAGTTCACAGAACTTCAACCTCAAAAAGGAAGCACTTACACATATATAAAACGCAGGTGCCAACCTTGAAGCTGTATTTCTGTGAGGTTCCAAGACATCTGAAATTCAAAACTGCAATGTTCAGCAAGTGGGTCTGCATCCCTGTTCTTGTCTGAGGCTGGTATGGGCACTGTGGAATAAGTGCTCGCCTTTTTATCCCTTGAAAGGCCCTGAAGGCACCAAACCATTAAGTAGCTCCTCCCACATTTTTCCCGCTCTTTTCTGAGCTTGCTTGGTGAAGATTATGAAAGTATAGAGAGATGGTTTTCTGTAGTGGAGATATTGCAACAATTGCTCACCTAACATGGAAGCACTTACTAACTAAAGAAAAATAGAAAGAACTCCTGTTAGGTGAGCACCTGATGCTCAAATACAATTATTCTCTAAATATTATAACATACACTTCCAGAGCTGTTGTTTAGTTAACAGAACTTCAACCTCAATAGGTAAGCACTTACAAGCTTGAAGCTGTATTTCTATGAGGTTTCAAGACATCTGAAATTCAAAACTGCAATGTTCAGCCAGTTGGCCTGCATCACTGTTCTCATCCGAGGCCGTTCCTGCTATGGGCACTGTGGAAGAAGTGCTTGCCTTTTTATCCCATGAAAGGCCCTGAAGGCACCAAACCATTAAGTAGCTCCTCCCACATTTTTCCCGCTCTTTTCTGAGCTTACTTGGTAAAGATTTTGAAAGTAGAGAGATGGTTTTTTGTAGTGGAGATATTGCAACAATTGCTCACCTAACATGGAAGCACTTACTAACTAAAGAAAAATAGAAAGAACTCCTGTTAGGTGAGCACCTGATGTTCAAATGCAATCCATCCTAAATATTATAACATACACTTCCAAAGTTGCTGTTTAGTTCACAGAACTTCAACCTCAAAAGGTAAGCACTTATAACAATGAAGCTGTATTTCTATGAGGTTTCAAGACATCTGAAATTCAAAACTGCAATGTTCAGCCAATGGGTCTGCATCCCTGTTCTTGTCTGAGGCTGTTCATGTTATGGGCACTGTGGAAGAAGTGCTCGCCTTTTTATCCCTTGAAAGGCCCTGAAGGCACCAAACCATTAAGTAGCTCCTCCCACATTTTTCCCGCTCTTTTCTGAGCTTGCTTGGTGAAGATTTTGAAAGTATAGAGAGATGGTTTTCTGTAGTGGGGATATTGCAACAATTGCTCACCTAACATGGAAGCACTTACTAACTAAAGAAAAATAGAAAGAACTCCCGTTAAGTGAGCACCTGATGTTCAAATGCAATCCATCCTAAATATTATAACATACACTTCCAAAGTTGCTGTTTAGTTCACAGAACTTCAACCTCAATAGGTAAGCACTTACAAGCTTGAAGCTGTATTTCTATGAGGTTTCAAGACATCTGAAATTCAAAACTGCAATGTTCAGCCAATGGGTCTGCATCCCTGTTCTTGTCTGAAGCTGTTCCTGTTATGGGCACTGTGGAAGAAGTGCTCGCCTTTTTATCCCTTGAAAGGCCCTGAAGGCACCAAACCATTAAGAAGCTCCTCCCACATTTTTCCCGCTCTTTTCTGAGCTTGCTTGGTGAAGATTTTGAAAGTAGAGAGATGGTTTTCTGTAGTGGAGATATTGCAACAATTGCTCACCTAACATGGAAGCACTTACTAACTAAAGAAAAATAGAAAGAACTCCTGTTAGGTGAGCACCTGATGTTCAAATGCAATCCATCCTAAATATTATAACATACACTTCCAAAATTGCTGTTTAGTTCACAGAACTTCAACCTCAAAAAGGAAGCACTTATAACCATGAAGCTGTATTTCTATGAGGTTTCAAGACATCTGAAATTCAAAACTGCAATGTTCAGCCAATGGGTCTGCATCCCTGTTCTTGTCTGAGGCTGTTCCTGTTATGGGCACTGTGGAAGAAGTGCTCGCCTTTTTATCCCTTGAAAGGCCCTGAAGGCACCAAACCATTAAGAAGCTCCTCCCACATTTTTCCCGCTCTTTTCCGAGCTTGCTTGGTGAAGATTTTGAAAGTAGAGAGATGGTTTTCTGTAGTGGAGATATTGCAACAATTGCTCACCTAACATGGAAGCACTTACTAACTAAAGAAAAATAGAAAGAACTCCTGTTAGGTGAGCACCTGATGTTCAAATGCAATCCATCCTAAATATTATAACATACACTTCCAAAATTGCTGTTTAGTTCACAGAACTTCAACCTCAAAAGGGAAGCACTTACACATATATAAAACGCAGGTGCCAACCTTGAAGCTGTATTTCTGTGAGGTTCCAAGACATCTGAAATTCAAAACTGCAATGTTCAGCCAGTGGGTCTGCATCCCTGTTCTTGTCTGAGGCTGGTATGGGCACTGTGGAATAAGTGCTTGCCTTTTTATCCCTTGAAAGGCCCTGAAGGCACCAAACCATTAAGAAGCTCCTCCCACATTTTTCCCGCTCTTTTCTGAGCTTACTTGGTAAAGATTTTGAAAGTAGAGAGATGGTTTTTTGTAGTGGAGATATTGCAACAATTGCTCACCTAACATGGAAGCACTTACTAACTAAAGAAAAATAGAAAGAACTCCTGTTAGGTGAACACCTGATGCTCAAATGCAATCCATCCCTAAATAGTATACCATGTACTTCCAGAGTTGTTGTTTATTTCACAGAACTTCAAACTCAAAAGGTAAGCACTTCCAAGCTTGAAGCTGTATTTCTATGAGGATTCAAGACATCTGAAATTCAAAACTGCAATGTTCAGCCAAAGGGTCTGCATCCCTGTTCTTGTCTGAGGCTGGTATGGGCACTGTGGAATAAGTGCTCGCCTTTTTATCCCTTGAAAGGCCCTGAAGGCACCAAACCATTAAGAAGCTCCTCCCACATTTTTCCCGCTCTTTTCTGAGCTTGCTTGGTGAAGATTTTGAAAGTATAGAGAGATGGTTTTCTGTAGTGGGGATATTGCAACAATTGCTCACCTAACATGGAAGCACTTACTAACTAAAGAAAAATAGAAAGAACTCCTGTTAGGTGAGCACCTGATGTTCAAATGCAATCCATCCTAAATATTATAACATACACTTCCAAAATTGCTGTTTAGTTCACAGAACTTCAACCTCAAAAAGGAAGCACTTACACATATATAAAACGCAGGTGCCAACCTTGAAGCTGTATTTCTATGAGGATTCAAGACATCTGAAATTCAAAACTGCAATGTTCAGCCAAAGGGTCTGCATCCCTGTTCTTGTCTGAGGCTGGTATGGGCACTGTGGAATAAGTGCTCGCCTTTTTATCCCTTGAAAGGCCCTGAAGGCACCAAACCATTAAGTAGCTCCTCCCACATTTTTCCCGCTCTTTTCTGAGCTTGCTTGGTGAAGATTATGAAAGTATAGAGAGATGGTTTTCTGTAGTGGAGATATTGCAACAATTGCTCACCTAACATGGAAGCACTTACTAACTAAAGAAAAATAGAAAGAACTCCTGTTAGGTGAGCACCTGATGCTCAAATACAATTATTCTCTAAATATTATAACATACACTTCCAGAGCTGTTGTTTAGTTAACAGAACTTCAACCTCAATAGGTAAGCACTTACAAGCTTGAAGCTGTATTTCTATGAGGTTTCAAGACATCTGAAATTCAAAACTGCAATGTTCAGCCAGTTGGCCTGCATCACTGTTCTCATCCGAGGCCGTTCCTGCTATGGGCACTGTTGAAGAAGTGCCCACCTTTTTATCCCTTGAAAGGCCCTCAAGGCACCAAACCATTAAGTAGCTCCTCCCACATTTTTCCCGCTCTTTTCTGAGCTTGCTTGGTGAAGATTTTGAAAGTATAGAGAGATGGTTTTCTGTAGTGGGGATATTGCAACAATTGCTCACCTAACATGGAAGCACTTACTAACTAAAGAAAAATAGAAAGAACTCCTGTTAGGTGAGCACCTGATGTTCAAATGCAATCCATCCTAAATATTATAACATACACTTCCAAAGTTGCTGTTTAGTTCACAGAACTTCAACCTCAAAAGGTAAGCACTTATAACAATGAAGCTGTATTTCTATGAGGTTTCAAGACATCTGAAATTCAAAACTGCAATGTTCAGCCAATGGGTCTGCATCCCTGTTCTTGTCTGAGGCTGTTCCTGTTATGGGCACTGTGGAAGAAGTGCTCGCCTTTTTATCCCTTGAAAGGCCCTGAAGGCACCAAACCATTAAGTAGCTCCTCCCACATTTTTCCCGCTCTTTTCTGAGCTTGCTTGGTGAAGATTTTGAAAGTATAGAGAGATGGTTTTCTGTAGTGGGGATATTGCAACAATTGCTCACCTAACATGGAAGCACTTACTAACTAAAGAAAAATAGAAAGAACTCCCGTTAAGTGAGCACCTGATGTTCAAATGCAATCCATCCTAAATATTATAACATACACTTCCAAAGTTGCTGTTTAGTTCACAGAACTTCAACCTCAATAGGTAAGCACTTACAAGCTTGAAGCTGTATTTCTATGAGGTTTCAAGACATCTGAAATTCAAAACTGCAATGTTCAGCCAATGGGTCTGCATCCCTGTTCTTGTCTGAGGCTGTTCCTGTTATGGGCACTGTGGAAGAAGTGCTCGCCTTTTTATCCCTTGAAAGGCCCTGAAGGCACCAAACCATTAAGAAGCTCCTCCCACATTTTTCCCGCTCTTTTCTGAGCTTGCTTGGTGAAGATTTTGAAAGTAGAGAGATGGTTTTCTGTAGTGGAGATATTGCAACAATTGCTCACCTAACATGGAAGCACTTACTAACTAAAGAAAAATAGAAAGAACTCCTGTTAGGTGAGCACCTGATGTTCAAATGCAATCCATCCTAAATATTATAACATACACTTCCAAAATTGCTGTTTAGTTCACAGAACTTCAACCTCAAAAGGGAAGCACTTACACATATATAAAACGCAGGTGCCAACCTTGAAGCTGTATTTCTGTGAGGTTCCAAGACATCTGAAATTCAAAACTGCAATGTTCAGCAAGTGGGTCTGCATCCCTGTTCTTGTCTGAGGCTGGTATGGGCACTGTGGAATAAGTGCTCGCCTTTTTATCCCTTGAAAGGCCCTGAAGGCACCAAACCATTAAGTAGCTCCTCCCACATTTTTCCCGCTCTTTTCTGAGCTTGCTTGGTGAAGATTATGAAAGTATAGAGAGATGGTTTTCTGTAGTGGAGATATTGCAACAATTGCTCACCTAACATGGAAGCACTTACTAACTAAAGAAAAATAGAAAGAACTCCTGTTAGGTGAGCACCTGATGCTCAAATACAATTATTCTCTAAATATTATAACATACACTTCCAGAGCTGTTGTTTAGTTAACAGAACTTCAACCTCAATAGGTAAGCACTTACAAGCTTGAAGCTGTATTTCTATGAGGTTTCAAGACATCTGAAATTCAAAACTGCAATGTTCAGCCAGTTGGCCTGCATCACTGTTCTCATCCGAGGCCGTTCCTGCTATGGGCACTGTGGAAGAAGTGCCCACCTTTTTATCCCTTGAAAGGCCCTCAAGGCACCAAACCATTAAGTAGCTCCTCCCACATTTTTCCCGCTCTTTTCTGAGCTTGCTTGGTGAAGATTTTGAAAGTATAGAGAGATGGTTTTCTGTAGTGGGGATATTGCAACAATTGCTCACCTAACATGGAAGCACTTACTAACTAAAGAAAAATAGAAAGAACTCCTGTTAGGTGAGCACCTGATGTTCAAATGCAATCCATCCTAAATATTATAACATACACTTCCAAAGTTGCTGTTTAGTTCACAGAACTTCAACCTCAAAAGGTAAGCACTTATAACAATGAAGCTGTATTTCTATGAGGTTTCAAGACATCTGAAATTCAAAACTGCAATGTTCAGCCAATGGGTCTGCATCCCTGTTCTTGTCTGAGGCTGTTCCTGTTATGGGCACTGTGGAAGAAGTGCTCGCCTTTTTATCCCTTGAAAGGCCCTGAAGGCACCAAACCATTAAGTAGCTCCTCCCACATTATTCCCGCTCTTTTCTGAGCTTGCTTGGTGAAGATTTTGAAAGTATAGAGAGATGGTTTTCTGTAGTGGGGATATTGCAACAATTGCTCACCTAACATGGAAGCACTTACTAACTAAAGAAAAATAGAAAGAACTCCCGTTAGGTGAGCACCTGATGTTCAAATGCAATCCATCCTAAATATTATAACATACACTTCCAAAATTGCTGTTTAGTTCACAGAACTTCAACCTCAAAAAGGAAGCACTTACACATATATAAAATGCAGGTGCCAACCTTGAAGCTGTATTTCTGTGAGGTTCCAAGACATCTGAAATTCAAAACTGCAATGTTCAGCAAGTGGGTCTGCATCCCTGTTCTTGTCTGAGGCTGGTATGAGCACTGTGGAATAAGTGCTCGCTTTTTTCTCTTTTCTGAGCTTGCTTGGTGAAGATTATGAAAGTATAGAGAGATGGTTTTCTGTAGTGGAGATATTGCAACAATTACTCACCTAACATGGAAGCACTTACTAACTAAAGAAAAATAGAACGAACTCCTGTTAGGTGAGCACCTGATGCTCAAATACAATTATTCTCTAAATATTATAACATTGTTTAGTTAACAGAACTTCAACCTCAATAGGTAAGCACTTACAAGCTTGAAGCTGTATTTCTATGAGGTTTCAAGACATCTGAAATTCAAAACTGCAATGTTCAGCCAGTTGGCCTGCATCACTGTTCTCATCCGAGGCCGTTCCTGCTATGGGCACTGTGGAAGAAGTGCCCACCTTTTTATCCCTTGAAAGTCCCTCAAGGAAACCAAACCATTAAGTAGCTCCTCCCACATTTTTCCCGCTCTTTTCTGAGCTTGCTTGGTGAAGATTTTGAAAGTATAGAGAGATGGTTTTCTGTAGTGGGGATATTGCAACAATTGCTCACCTAACATGGAAGCACTTACTAACTAAAGAAAAATAGAAAGAACTCCTGTTAGGTGAGCACCTGATGTTCAAATGCAATCCATCCTAAATATTATAACATACACTTCCAAAGTTGCTGTTTAGTTCACAGAACTTCAACCTCAAAAGGTAAGCACTTATAACAATGAAGCTGTATTTCTATGAGGTTTCAAGACATCTGAAATTCAAAACTGCAATGTTCAGCCAATGGGTCTGCATCCCTGTTCTTGTCTGAGGTTGTTCCTGTTATGGGCACTGTGGAAGAAGTGCTCGCCTTTTTATCCCTTGAAAGGCCCTGAAGGCACCAAACCATTAAGTAGCTCCTCCCACATTTTTCCCGCTCTTTTCTGAGCTTGCTTGGTGAAGATTTTGAAAGTATAGAGAGATGGTTTTCTGTAGTGGGGATATTGCAACAATTGCTCACCTAACATGGAAGCACTTACTAACTAAAGAAAAATAGAAAGAACTCCCGTTAGGTGAGCACCTGATGTTCAAATGCAATCCATCCCTAAATATTATACCATGTACTTCCAGAGTTGTTGTTCATTTCACAGAACTTCAAACTCAATAGGTAAGCACTTACAAGCTTGAAGCTGTATTTCTATGAGGTTTCAAGACATCTGAAATTCAAAACTGCAATGTTCAGCCAGTTGGCCTGCATCACTGTTCTCATCCGAGGCCGTTCCTGCTATGGGCACTGTGGAAGAAGTGCCCACCTTTTTATCCCTTGAAAGGCCCTCAAGGCACCAAACCATTAAGTAGCTCCTCCCACATTTTTCCCGCTCTTTTCTGAGCTTGCTTGGTGAAGATTTTGAAAGTATAGAGAGATGGTTTTCTGTAGTGGGGATATTGCAACAATTGCTCACCTAACATGGAAGCACTTACTAACTAAAGAAAAATAGAAAGAACTCCTGTTAGGTGAGCACCTGATGTTCAAATGCAATCCATCCTAAATATTATAACATACACTTCCAAAGTTGCTGTTTAGTTCACAGAACTTCAACCTCAAAAGGTAAGCACTTATAACCATGAAGCTGTATTTCTATGAGGTTTCAAGACATCTGAAATTCAAAACTGCAATGTTCAGCCAATGGGTCTGCATCCCTGTTCTTGTCTGAGGCTGTTCCTGTTATGGGCACTGTGGAAGAAGTGCTCGCCTTTTTATCCCTTGAAAGGCCCTGAAGGCACCAAACCATTAAGAAGCTCCTCCCACATTTTTCCCGCTCTTTTCTGAGCTTGCTTGGTGAAGATTTTGAAAGTAGAGAGATGGTTTTCTGTAGTGGAGATATTGCAACAATTGCTCACCTAACATGGAAGCACTTACTAACTAAAGAAAAATAGAAAGAACTCCTGTTAGGTGAGCACCTGATGTTCAAATGCAATCCATCCTAAATATTATAACATACACTTCCAAAATTGCTGTTTAGTTCACAGAACTTCAACCTCAAAAGGGAAGCACTTACACATATATAAAACACAGGTGCCAACCTTGAAGCTGTATTTCTGTGAGGTTCCAAGACATCTGAAATTCAAAACTGCAATGTTCAGCCAGTGGGTCTGCATCCCTGTTCTTGTCTGAGGCTGGTATGGGCACTGTGGAATAAGTGCTTGCCTTTTTATCCCTTGAAAGGCCCTGAAGGCACCAAACCATTAAGAAGCTCCTCCCACATTTTTCCCGCTCTTTTCTGAGCTTACTTGGTAAAGATTTTGAAAGTAGAGAGATGGTTTTTTGTAGTGGAGATATTGCAACAATTGCTCACCTAACATGGAAGCACTTACTAACTAAAGAAAAATAGAAAGAACTCCTGTTAGGTGAACACCTGATGCTCAAATGCAATCCATCCCTAAATATTATACCATGTACTTCCAGAGTTGTTGTTTATTTCACAGAACTTCAAACTCAAAAGGTAAGCACTTACAAGCTTGAAGCTGTATTTCTATGAGGATTCAAGACATCTGAAATTCAAAACTGCAATGTTCAGCCAAAGGGTCTGCATCCCTGTTCTTGTCTGAGGCTGGTATGGGCACTGTGGAATAAGTGCTTGCCTTTTTATCCCTTGAAAGGCCCTGAAGGCACCAAACCATTAAGTAGCTCCTCCCACATTTTTCCTGCTCTTTTCTGAGCTTGCTTGGTGAAGATTTTGAAAGTATAGAGAGGTGGTTTTCTGTAGTGGAGATATTGCAACAATTGCTCACCTAACATGGAAGCACTTACTAACTAAAGAAAAATAGAAAGAACTCCTGTTAGGTGAGCACCTGATGCTCAAATACAATTATTCTCTAAATATTATAACATACACTTCCAGAGCTGTTGTTTAGTTAACAGAACTTCAACCTCAATAGGTAAGCACTTATAACCATGAAGCTGTATTTCTATGAGGTTTCAAGACATCTGAAATTCAAAACTGCAATGTTCAGCCAATGGGTCTGCATCCCTGTTCTTGTCTGAGGCTGTTCCTGTTATGGGCACTGTGGAAGAAGTGCTCGCCTTTTTATCCCTTGAAAGGCCCTGAAGGCACCAAACCATTAAGAAGCTCCTCCCACATTTTTCCCGCTCTTTTCTGAGCTTGCTTGGTGAAGATTTTGAAAGTAGAGAGATGGTTTTCTGTAGTGGAGATATTGCAACAATTGCTCACCTAACATGGAAGCACTTACTAACTAAAGAAAAATAGAAAGAACTCCTGTTAGGTGAGCACCTGATGTTCAAATGCAATCCATCCTAAATATTATAACATACACTTCCAAAATTGCTGTTTAGTTCACAGAACTTCAACCTCAAAAGGGAAGCACTTACACATATATAAAACGCAGGTGCCAACCTTGAAGCTGTATTTCTGTGAGGTTCCAAGACATCTGAAATTCAAAACTGCAATGTTCAGCCAGTGGGTCTGCATCCCTGTTCTTGTCTGAGGCTGGTATGGGCACTGTGGAATAAGTGCTTGCCTTTTTATCCCTTGAAAGGCCCTGAAGGCACCAAACCATTAAGTAGCTCCTCCCACATTTTTCCCGCTCTTTTCTGAGCTTGCTTGGTGAAGATTTTGAAAGTATAGAGAGATGGTTTTCTGTAGTGGAGATATTGCAACAATTGCTCACCTAACATGGAAGCACTTACTAACTAAAGAAAAATAGAAAGAACCCCTGTTAGGTGAGCACCTGATGTTCAAATGCAATCCATCCTAAATATTATAACATACACTTCCAAAATTGCTGTTTAGTTCACAGAACTTCAACCTCAAAAGGGAAGCACTTACACATATATAAAACGCAGGTGCCAACCTTGAAGCTGTATTTCCTTGAGGTTCCAAGACATCTGAAATTCAAAACTGCAATGTTCAGCCAGTGGGTCTGCATCCTTGTTCTTGTCTGAGGCTGGTATGGGCACTGTGCAATAAGTGCTTGCCTTTTTATCCCATGAAAGGCCCTGAAGGCACCAAACCATTAAGTAGCTCCTCCCACATTTTTCCCGCTCTTTTCTGAGCTTACTTGGTAAAGATTTTGAAAGTAGAGAGATGGTTTTTTGTAGTGGAGATATTGCAACAATTGCTCACCTAACATGGAAGCACTTACTAACTAAAGAAAAATAGAAAGAACTCCTGTTAGGTGAACACCTGATGCTCAAATGCAATCCATCCCTAAATATTATACCATGTACTTCCAGAGTTGTTGTTTATTTCACAGAACTTCAAACTCAAAAGGTAAGCACTTACAAGCTTGAAGCTGTATTTCTATGAGGTTTCAAGACATCTGAAATTCAAAACTGCAATGTTCAGCCAAAGGGTCTGCATCCCTGTTCTTGTCTGAGGCTGTTCCTGGTATGGGCACTGTGGAAGAAGTTCTAGCCTTTTTATCCCTTGAAAGTCCCTGAAGGCACCAAACCATTAAGAAGCTCCTCCCACATTTTTCCCGCTCTTTTCTGAGCTTGCTTGGTGAAGATTTTGAAAGTATAGAGAGATGGTTTTCTGTAGTGGAGATATTGCAACAATTGCTCACCTAACATGGAAGCACTTACTAACTAAAGAAAAATAGAAAGAACTCCTGTTAGGTGAGCACCTGATGTTCAAATGCAATCCATCCTAAATATTATAACATACACTTCCAAAATTGCTGTTTAGTTCACAGAACTTCAACCTCAAAAAGGAAGCACTTACACATATATAAAACGCAGGTGCCAACCTTGAAGCTGTATTTCTGTGAGGTTCCAAGACATCTGAAATTCAAAACTGCAATGTTCAGCAAGTGGGTCTGCATCCCTGTTCTTGTCTGAGGCTGGTATGGGCACTGTGGAATAAGTGCTCGCCTTTTTATCCCTTGAAAGGCCCTGAAGGCACCAAACCATTAAGTAGCTCCTCCCACATTTTTCCCGCTCTTTTCTGAGCTTGCTTGGTGAAGATTATGAAAGTATAGAGAGATGGTTTTCTGTAGTGGAGATATTGCAACAATTGCTCACCTAACATGGAAGCACTTACTAACTAAAGAAAAATAGAAAGAACTCCTGTTAGGTGAGCACCTGATGCTCAAATACAATTATTCTCTAAATATTATAACATACACTTCCAGAGCTGTTGTTTAGTTAACAGAACTTCAACCTCAATAGGTAAGCACTTACAAGCTTGAAGCTGTATTTCTATGAGGTTTCAAGACATCTGAAATTCAAAACTGCAATGTTCAGCCAGTTGGCCTGCATCACTGTTCTCATCCGAGGCCGTTCCTGCTATGGGCACTGTGGAAGAAGTGCTTGCCTTTTTATCCCATGAAAGGCCCTGAAGGCACCAAACCATTAAGTAGCTCCTCCCACATTTTTCCCGCTCTTTTCTGAGCTTACTTGGTAAAGATTTTGAAAGTAGAGAGATGGTTTTTTGTAGTGGAGATATTGCAACAATTGCTCACCTAACATGGAAGCACTTACTAACTAAAGAAAAATAGAAAGAACTCCTGTTAGGTGAGCACCTGATGTTCAAATGCAATCCATCCTAAATATTATAACATACACTTCCAAAGTTGCTGTTTAGTTCACAGAACTTCAACCTCAAAAGGTAAGCACTTATAACAATGAAGCTGTATTTCTATGAGGTTTCAAGACATCTGAAATTCAAAACTGCAATGTTCAGCCAATGGGTCTGCATCCCTGTTCTTGTCTGAGGCTGTTCATGTTATGGGCACTGTGGAAGAAGTGCTCGCCTTTTTATCCCTTGAAAGGCCCTGAAGGCACCAAACCATTAAGTAGCTCCTCCCACATTTTTCCCGCTCTTTTCTGAGCTTGCTTGGTGAAGATTTTGAAAGTATAGAGAGATGGTTTTCTGTAGTGGGGATATTGCAACAATTGCTCACCTAACATGGAAGCACTTACTAACTAAAGAAAAATAGAAAGAACTCCCGTTAAGTGAGCACCTGATGTTCAAATGCAATCCATCCTAAATATTATAACATACACTTCCAAAGTTGCTGTTTAGTTCACAGAACTTCAACCTCAATAGGTAAGCACTTACAAGCTTGAAGCTGTATTTCTATGAGGTTTCAAGACATCTGAAATTCAAAACTGCAATGTTCAGCCAATGGGTCTGCATCCCTGTTCTTGTCTGAAGCTGTTCCTGTTATGGGCACTGTGGAAGAAGTGCTCGCCTTTTTATCCCTTGAAAGGCCCTGAAGGCACCAAACCATTAAGAAGCTCCTCCCACATTTTTCCCGCTCTTTTCTGAGCTTGCTTGGTGAAGATTTTGAAAGTAGAGAGATGGTTTTCTGTAGTGGAGATATTGCAACAATTGCTCACCTAACATGGAAGCACTTACTAACTAAAGAAAAATAGAAAGAACTCCTGTTAGGTGAGCACCTGATGTTCAAATGCAATCCATCCTAAATATTATAACATACACTTCCAAAATTGCTGTTTAGTTCACAGAACTTCAACCTCAAAAAGGAAGCACTTATAACCATGAAGCTGTATTTCTATGAGGTTTCAAGACATCTGAAATTCAAAACTGCAATGTTCAGCCAATGGGTCTGCATCCCTGTTCTTGTCTGAGGCTGTTCCTGTTATGGGCACTGTGGAAGAAGTGCTCGCCTTTTTATCCCTTGAAAGGCCCTGAAGGCACCAAACCATTAAGAAGCTCCTCCCACATTTTTCCCGCTCTTTTCCGAGCTTGCTTGGTGAAGATTTTGAAAGTAGAGAGATGGTTTTCTGTAGTGGAGATATTGCAACAATTGCTCACCTAACATGGAAGCACTTACTAACTAAAGAAAAATAGAAAGAACTCCTGTTAGGTGAGCACCTGATGTTCAAATGCAATCCATCCTAAATATTATAACATACACTTCCAAAATTGCTGTTTAGTTCACAGAACTTCAACCTCAAAAGGGAAGCACTTACACATATATAAAACGCAGGTGCCAACCTTGAAGCTGTATTTCTGTGAGGTTCCAAGACATCTGAAATTCAAAACTGCAATGTTCAGCCAGTGGGTCTGCATCCCTGTTCTTGTCTGAGGCTGGTATGGGCACTGTGGAATAAGTGCTTGCCTTTTTATCCCTTGAAAGGCCCTGAAGGCACCAAACCATTAAGAAGCTCCTCCCACATTTTTCCCGCTCTTTTCTGAGCTTACTTGGTAAAGATTTTGAAAGTAGAGAGATGGTTTTTTGTAGTGGAGATATTGCAACAATTGCTCACCTAACATGGAAGCACTTACTAACTAAAGAAAAATAGAAAGAACTCCTGTTAGGTGAACACCTGATGCTCAAATGCAATCCATCCCTAAATAGTATACCATGTACTTCCAGAGTTGTTGTTTATTTCACAGAACTTCAAACTCAAAAGGTAAGCACTTCCAAGCTTGAAGCTGTATTTCTATGAGGATTCAAGACATCTGAAATTCAAAACTGCAATGTTCAGCCAAAGGGTCTGCATCCCTGTTCTTGTCTGAGGCTGGTATGGGCACTGTGGAATAAGTGCTCGCCTTTTTATCCCTTGAAAGGCCCTGAAGGCACCAAACCATTAAGAAGCTCCTCCCACATTTTTCCCGCTCTTTTCTGAGCTTGCTTGGTGAAGATTTTGAAAGTATAGAGAGATGGTTTTCTGTAGTGGGGATATTGCAACAATTGCTCACCTAACATGGAAGCACTTACTAACTAAAGAAAAATAGAAAGAACTCCTGTTAGGTGAGCACCTGATGTTCAAATGCAATCCATCCTAAATATTATAACATACACTTCCAAAATTGCTGTTTAGTTCACAGAACTTCAACCTCAAAAAGGAAGCACTTACACATATATAAAACGCAGGTGCCAACCTTGAAGCTGTATTTCTATGAGGATTCAAGACATCTGAAATTCAAAACTGCAATGTTCAGCCAAAGGGTCTGCATCCCTGTTCTTGTCTGAGGCTGGTATGGGCACTGTGGAATAAGTGCTCGCCTTTTTATCCCTTGAAAGGCCCTGAAGGCACCAAACCATTAAGTAGCTCCTCCCACATTTTTCCCGCTCTTTTCTGAGCTTGCTTGGTGAAGATTATGAAAGTATAGAGAGATGGTTTTCTGTAGTGGAGATATTGCAACAATTGCTCACCTAACATGGAAGCACTTACTAACTAAAGAAAAATAGAAAGAACTCCTGTTAGGTGAGCACCTGATGCTCAAATACAATTATTCTCTAAATATTATAACATACACTTCCAGAGCTGTTGTTTAGTTAACAGAACTTCAACCTCAATAGGTAAGCACTTACAAGCTTGAAGCTGTATTTCTATGAGGTTTCAAGACATCTGAAATTCAAAACTGCAATGTTCAGCCAGTTGGCCTGCATCACTGTTCTCATCCGAGGCCGTTCCTGCTATGGGCACTGTTGAAGAAGTGCCCACCTTTTTATCCCTTGAAAGGCCCTCAAGGCACCAAACCATTAAGTAGCTCCTCCCACATTTTTCCCGCTCTTTTCTGAGCTTGCTTGGTGAAGATTTTGAAAGTATAGAGAGATGGTTTTCTGTAGTGGGGATATTGCAACAATTGCTCACCTAACATGGAAGCACTTACTAACTAAAGAAAAATAGAAAGAACTCCTGTTAGGTGAGCACCTGATGTTCAAATGCAATCCATCCTAAATATTATAACATACACTTCCAAAGTTGCTGTTTAGTTCACAGAACTTCAACCTCAAAAGGTAAGCACTTATAACAATGAAGCTGTATTTCTATGAGGTTTCAAGACATCTGAAATTCAAAACTGCAATGTTCAGCCAATGGGTCTGCATCCCTGTTCTTGTCTGAGGCTGTTCCTGTTATGGGCACTGTGGAAGAAGTGCTCGCCTTTTTATCCCTTGAAAGGCCCTGAAGGCACCAAACCATTAAGTAGCTCCTCCCACATTTTTCCCGCTCTTTTCTGAGCTTGCTTGGTGAAGATTTTGAAAGTATAGAGAGATGGTTTTCTGTAGTGGGGATATTGCAACAATTGCTCACCTAACATGGAAGCACTTACTAACTAAAGAAAAATAGAAAGAACTCCCGTTAAGTGAGCACCTGATGTTCAAATGCAATCCATCCTAAATATTATAACATACACTTCCAAAGTTGCTGTTTAGTTCACAGAACTTCAACCTCAATAGGTAAGCACTTACAAGCTTGAAGCTGTATTTCTATGAGGTTTCAAGACATCTGAAATTCAAAACTGCAATGTTCAGCCAATGGGTCTGCATCCCTGTTCTTGTCTGAGGCTGTTCCTGTTATGGGCACTGTGGAAGAAGTGCTCGCCTTTTTATCCCTTGAAAGGCCCTGAAGGCACCAAACCATTAAGAAGCTCCTCCCACATTTTTCCCGCTCTTTTCTGAGCTTGCTTGGTGAAGATTTTGAAAGTAGAGAGATGGTTTTCTGTAGTGGAGATATTGCAACAATTGCTCACCTAACATGGAAGCACTTACTAACTAAAGAAAAATAGAAAGAACTCCTGTTAGGTGAGCACCTGATGTTCAAATGCAATCCATCCTAAATATTATAACATACACTTCCAAAATTGCTGTTTAGTTCACAGAACTTCAACCTCAAAAAGGAAGCACTTACACATATATAAAACGCAGGTGCCAACCTTGAAGCTGTATTTCTGTGAGGTTCCAAGACATCTGAAATTCAAAACTGCAATGTTCAGCAAGTGGGTCTGCATCCCTGTTCTTGTCTGAGGCTGGTATGGGCACTGTGGAATAAGTGCTCGCCTTTTTATCCCTTGAAAGGCCCTGAAGGCACCAAACCATTAAGTAGCTCCTCCCACATTTTTCCCGCTCTTTTCTGAGCTTGCTTGGTGAAGATTATGAAAGTATAGAGAGATGGTTTTCTGTAGTGGAGATATTGCAACAATTGCTCACCTAACATGGAAGCACTTACTAACTAAAGAAAAATAGAAAGAACTCCTGTTAGGTGAGCACCTGATGCTCAAATACAATTATTCTCTAAATATTATAACATACACTTCCAGAGCTGTTGTTTAGTTAACAGAACTTCAACCTCAATAGGTAAGCACTTACAAGCTTGAAGCTGTATTTCTATGAGGTTTCAAGACATCTGAAATTCAAAACTGCAATGTTCAGCCAGTTGGCCTGCATCACTGTTCTCATCCGAGGCCGTTCCTGCTATGGGCACTGTGGAAGAAGTGCCCACCTTTTTATCCCTTGAAAGGCCCTCAAGGCACCAAACCATTAAGTAGCTCCTCCCACATTTTTCCCGCTCTTTTCTGAGCTTGCTTGGTGAAGATTTTGAAAGTATAGAGAGATGGTTTTCTGTAGTGGGGATATTGCAACAATTGCTCACCTAACATGGAAGCACTTACTAACTAAAGAAAAATAGAAAGAACTCCTGTTAGGTGAGCACCTGATGTTCAAATGCAATCCATCCTAAATATTATAACATACACTTCCAAAGTTGCTGTTTAGTTCACAGAACTTCAACCTCAAAAGGTAAGCACTTATAACAATGAAGCTGTATTTCTATGAGGTTTCAAGACATCTGAAATTCAAAACTGCAATGTTCAGCCAATGGGTCTGCATCCCTGTTCTTGTCTGAGGCTGTTCCTGTTATGGGCACTGTGGAAGAAGTGCTCGCCTTTTTATCCCTTGAAAGGCCCTGAAGGCACCAAACCATTAAGTAGCTCCTCCCACATTATTCCCGCTCTTTTCTGAGCTTGCTTGGTGAAGATTTTGAAAGTATAGAGAGATGGTTTTCTGTAGTGGGGATATTGCAACAATTGCTCACCTAACATGGAAGCACTTACTAACTAAAGAAAAATAGAAAGAACTCCCGTTAGGTGAGCACCTGATGTTCAAATGCAATCCATCCTAAATATTATAACATACACTTCCAAAATTGCTGTTTAGTTCACAGAACTTCAACCTCAAAAAGGAAGCACTTACACATATATAAAATGCAGGTGCCAACCTTGAAGCTGTATTTCTGTGAGGTTCCAAGACATCTGAAATTCAAAACTGCAATGTTCAGCAAGTGGGTCTGCATCCCTGTTCTTGTCTGAGGCTGGTATGAGCACTGTGGAATAAGTGCTCGCTTTTTTCTCTTTTCTGAGCTTGCTTGGTGAAGATTATGAAAGTATAGAGAGATGGTTTTCTGTAGTGGAGATATTGCAACAATTACTCACCTAACATGGAAGCACTTACTAACTAAAGAAAAATAGAACGAACTCCTGTTAGGTGAGCACCTGATGCTCAAATACAATTATTCTCTAAATATTATAACATTGTTTAGTTAACAGAACTTCAACCTCAATAGGTAAGCACTTACAAGCTTGAAGCTGTATTTCTATGAGGTTTCAAGACATCTGAAATTCAAAACTGCAATGTTCAGCCAGTTGGCCTGCATCACTGTTCTCATCCGAGGCCGTTCCTGCTATGGGCACTGTGGAAGAAGTGCCCACCTTTTTATCCCTTGAAAGTCCCTCAAGGAAACCAAACCATTAAGTAGCTCCTCCCACATTTTTCCCGCTCTTTTCTGAGCTTGCTTGGTGAAGATTTTGAAAGTATAGAGAGATGGTTTTCTGTAGTGGGGATATTGCAACAATTGCTCACCTAACATGGAAGCACTTACTAACTAAAGAAAAATAGAAAGAACTCCTGTTAGGTGAGCACCTGATGTTCAAATGCAATCCATCCTAAATATTATAACATACACTTCCAAAGTTGCTGTTTAGTTCACAGAACTTCAACCTCAAAAGGTAAGCACTTATAACAATGAAGCTGTATTTCTATGAGGTTTCAAGACATCTGAAATTCAAAACTGCAATGTTCAGCCAATGGGTCTGCATCCCTGTTCTTGTCTGAGGTTGTTCCTGTTATGGGCACTGTGGAAGAAGTGCTCGCCTTTTTATCCCTTGAAAGGCCCTGAAGGCACCAAACCATTAAGTAGCTCCTCCCACATTTTTCCCGCTCTTTTCTGAGCTTGCTTGGTGAAGATTTTGAAAGTATAGAGAGATGGTTTTCTGTAGTGGGGATATTGCAACAATTGCTCACCTAACATGGAAGCACTTACTAACTAAAGAAAAATAGAAAGAACTCCCGTTAGGTGAGCACCTGATGTTCAAATGCAATCCATCCCTAAATATTATACCATGTACTTCCAGAGTTGTTGTTCATTTCACAGAACTTCAAACTCAATAGGTAAGCACTTACAAGCTTGAAGCTGTATTTCTATGAGGTTTCAAGACATCTGAAATTCAAAACTGCAATGTTCAGCCAGTTGGCCTGCATCACTGTTCTCATCCGAGGCCGTTCCTGCTATGGGCACTGTGGAAGAAGTGCCCACCTTTTTATCCCTTGAAAGGCCCTCAAGGCACCAAACCATTAAGTAGCTCCTCCCACATTTTTCCCGCTCTTTTCTGAGCTTGCTTGGTGAAGATTTTGAAAGTATAGAGAGATGGTTTTCTGTAGTGGGGATATTGCAACAATTGCTCACCTAACATGGAAGCACTTACTAACTAAAGAAAAATAGAAAGAACTCCTGTTAGGTGAGCACCTGATGTTCAAATGCAATCCATCCTAAATATTATAACATACACTTCCAAAGTTGCTGTTTAGTTCACAGAACTTCAACCTCAAAAGGTAAGCACTTATAACCATGAAGCTGTATTTCTATGAGGTTTCAAGACATCTGAAATTCAAAACTGCAATGTTCAGCCAATGGGTCTGCATCCCTGTTCTTGTCTGAGGCTGTTCCTGTTATGGGCACTGTGGAAGAAGTGCTCGCCTTTTTATCCCTTGAAAGGCCCTGAAGGCACCAAACCATTAAGAAGCTCCTCCCACATTTTTCCCGCTCTTTTCTGAGCTTGCTTGGTGAAGATTTTGAAAGTAGAGAGATGGTTTTCTGTAGTGGAGATATTGCAACAATTGCTCACCTAACATGGAAGCACTTACTAACTAAAGAAAAATAGAAAGAACTCCTGTTAGGTGAGCACCTGATGTTCAAATGCAATCCATCCTAAATATTATAACATACACTTCCAAAATTGCTGTTTAGTTCACAGAACTTCAACCTCAAAAGGGAAGCACTTACACATATATAAAACACAGGTGCCAACCTTGAAGCTGTATTTCTGTGAGGTTCCAAGACATCTGAAATTCAAAACTGCAATGTTCAGCCAGTGGGTCTGCATCCCTGTTCTTGTCTGAGGCTGGTATGGGCACTGTGGAATAAGTGCTTGCCTTTTTATCCCTTGAAAGGCCCTGAAGGCACCAAACCATTAAGAAGCTCCTCCCACATTTTTCCCGCTCTTTTCTGAGCTTACTTGGTAAAGATTTTGAAAGTAGAGAGATGGTTTTTTGTAGTGGAGATATTGCAACAATTGCTCACCTAACATGGAAGCACTTACTAACTAAAGAAAAATAGAAAGAACTCCTGTTAGGTGAACACCTGATGCTCAAATGCAATCCATCCCTAAATATTATACCATGTACTTCCAGAGTTGTTGTTTATTTCACAGAACTTCAAACTCAAAAGGTAAGCACTTACAAGCTTGAAGCTGTATTTCTATGAGGATTCAAGACATCTGAAATTCAAAACTGCAATGTTCAGCCAAAGGGTCTGCATCCCTGTTCTTGTCTGAGGCTGGTATGGGCACTGTGGAATAAGTGCTTGCCTTTTTATCCCTTGAAAGGCCCTGAAGGCACCAAACCATTAAGTAGCTCCTCCCACATTTTTCCTGCTCTTTTCTGAGCTTGCTTGGTGAAGATTTTGAAAGTATAGAGAGGTGGTTTTCTGTAGTGGAGATATTGCAACAATTGCTCACCTAACATGGAAGCACTTACTAACTAAAGAAAAATAGAAAGAACTCCTGTTAGGTGAGCACCTGATGCTCAAATACAATTATTCTCTAAATATTATAACATACACTTCCAGAGCTGTTGTTTAGTTAACAGAACTTCAACCTCAATAGGTAAGCACTTACAAGCTTGAAGCTGTATTTCTATGAGGTTTCAAGACATCTGAAATTCAAAACTGCAATGTTCAGCCAGTTGGTCTGCATCACTGTTCTCATCCGAGGCCGTTCCTGCTATGGGCACTGTGGAAGAAGTGCCCACCTTTTTATCCCTTGAAAGGCCCTCAAGGCACCAAACCATTAAGTAGCTCCTCCCACATTTTTCCCGCTCTTTTCTGAGCTTGCACTTACTAACTAAAGAAAAATAGAAAGAAACTCCTGTTAGGTGAGCACCTGATGTTCAAATGCAATCCATCCTAAATATTATAACATACACTTCCAAAGTTGCTGTTTAGTTCACAGAACTTCAACCTCAAAAGGTAAGCACTTATAACAATGAAGCTGTATTTCTATGAGGTTTCAAGACATCTGAAATTCAAAACTGCAATGTTCAGCCAATGGGTCTGCATCCCTGTTCTTGTCTGAGGCTGTTCCTGTTATGGGCACTGTGGAAGAAGTGCTCGCCTTTTTATCCCTTGAAAGGCCCTGAAGGCACCAAACCATTAAGTAGCTCCTCCCACATTTTTCCCGCTCTTTTCTGAGCTTGCTTGGTGAAGATTTTGAAAGTATAGAGAGATGGTTTTCTGTAGTGGAGATATTGCAACAATTGCTCACCTAACATGGAAGCACTTACTAACTAAAGAAAAATAGAAAGAACTCCTGTTAGGTGAGCACCTGATGTTCAAATGCAATCCATCCTAAATATTATAACATACACTTCCAAAGTTGCTGTTTAGTTCACAGAACTTCAACCTCAATAGGTAAGCACTTACAAGCTTGAAGCTGTATTTCTATGAGGTTTCAAGACATCTGAAATTCAAAACTGCAATGTTCAGCCAGTTGGCCTGCATCACTGTTCTCATCCGAGGCCGTTCCTGCTATGGGCACTGTGGAAGAAGCGCCCACCTTTTTATCCCTTGAAAGGCCCTCAAGGCACCAAACCATTAAGTAGCTCCTCCCACATTTTCCCGCTCTTTTCTGAGCTTGCTTGGTGAAGATTTTGAAAGTATAGAGAGATGGTTTTCTGTAGTGGGGATATTGCAACAATTGCTCACCTAACATGGAAGCACTTACCAACTAAAGAAAAATAGAAAGAACTCCTGTTAGGTGAGCACTTGATGTTCAAATGCAATTATTCTCTAAATATTATAACATACACTTCCAGAGCTGTTGTTTAGTTAACAGAACTTGAACCTCAATAGGTAAGCACTTACAAGCTTGAAGCTGTATTTCTATGAGGTTTCAAGACATCTGAAATTCAAAACTGCAATGTTCAGCCAGTTGGCCTGCATCACTGTTCTCATCCGAGGCCGTTCCTGCTATGGGCACTGTGGAAGAAGTGCCCACCTTTTTATCCCTTGAAAGGCCCTCAAGGCACCAAACCATTAAGTAGCTCCTCCCACATTTTTCCCGCTCTTTTCTGAGCTTGCTTGGTGAAGATTTTGAAAGTATAGAGAGATGGTTTTCTGTAGTGGGGATATTGCAACAATTGCTCACCTAACATGGAAGCACTTACTAACTAAAGAAAAATAGAAAGAACTCCTGTTAGGTGAGCACCTGATGTTCAAATGCAATCCATCCTAAATATTATAACATACACTTCCAAAGTTGCTGTTTAGTTCACAGAACTTCAACCTCAAAAGGTAAGCACTTATAACAATGAAGCTGTATTTCTATGAGGTTTCAAGACATCTGAAATTCAAAACTGCAATGTTCAGCCAATGGGTCTGCATCCCTGTTCTTGTCTGAGGTTGTTCCTGTTATGGGCACTGTGGAAGAAGTGCTCGCCTTTTTATCCCTTGAAAGGCCCTGAAGGCACCAAACCATTAAGTAGCTCCTCCCACATTTTTCCCGCTCTTTTCTGAGCTTGCTTGGTGAAGATTTTGAAAGTATAGAGAGATGGTTTTCTGTAGTGGGGATATTGCAACAATTGCTCACCTAACATGGAAGCACTTACTAACTAAAGAAAAATAGAAAGAACTCCCGTTAGGTGAGCACCTGATGTTCAAATGCAATCCATCCCTAAATATTATACCATGTACTTCCAGAGTTGTTGTTTATTTCACAGAACTTCAAACTCAATAGGTAAGCACTTACAAGCTTGAAGCTGTATTTCTATGAGGTTTCAAGACATCTGAAATTCAAAACTGCAATGTTCAGCCAGTTGGCCTGCATCACTGTTCTCATCCGAGGCCGTTCCTGCTATGGGCACTGTGGAAGAAGTGCCCACCTTTTTATCCCTTGAAAGGCCCTCAAGGCACCAAACCATTAAGTAGCTCCTCCCACATTTTTCCCGCTCTTTTCTGAGCTTGCTTGGTGAAGATTTTGAAAGTATAGAGAGATGGTTTTCTGTAGTGGGGATATTGCAACAATTGCTCACCTAACATGGAAGCACTTACTAACTAAAGAAAAATAGAAAGAACTCCTGTTAGGTGAGCACCTGATGTTCAAATGCAATCCATCCTAAATATTATAACATACACTTCCAAAGTTGCTGTTTAGTTCACAGAACTTCAACCTCAAAAGGTAAGCACTTATAACCATGAAGCTGTATTTCTATGAGGTTTCAAGACATCTGAAATTCAAAACTGCAATGTTCAGCCAATGGGTCTGCATCCCTGTTCTTGTCTGAGGCTGTTCCTGTTATGGGCACTGTGGAAGAAGTGCTCGCCTTTTTATCCCTTGAAAGGCCCTGAAGGCACCAAACCATTAAGAAGCTCCTCCCACATTTTTCCCGCTCTTTTCTGAGCTTGCTTGGTGAAGATTTTGAAAGTAGAGAGATGGTTTTCTGTAGTGGAGATATTGCAACAATTGCTCACCTAACATGGAAGCACTTACTAACTAAAGAAAAATAGAAAGAACTCCTGTTAGGTGAGCACCTGATGTTCAAATGCAATCCATCCTAAATATTATAACATACACTTCCAAAATTGCTGTTTAGTTCACAGAACTTCAACCTCAAAAGGGAAGCACTTACACATATATAAAACGCAGGTGCCAACCTTGAAGCTGTATTTCTGTGAGGTTCCAAGACATCTGAAATTCAAAACTGCAATGTTCAGCCAGTGGGTCTGCATCCCTGTTCTTGTCTGAGGCTGGTATGGGCACTGTGGAATAAGTGCTTGCCTTTTTATCCCTTGAAAGGCCCTGAAGGCACCAAACCATTAAGTAGCTCCTCCCACATTTTTCCCGCTCTTTTCTGAGCTTGCTTGGTGAAGATTTTGAAAGTATAGAGAGATGGTTTTCTGTAGTGGAGATATTGCAACAATTGCTCACCTAACATGGAAGCACTTACTAACTAAAGAAAAATAGAAAGAACCCCTGTTAGGTGAGCACCTGATGTTCAAATGCAATCCATCCTAAATATTATAACATACACTTCCAAAATTGCTGTTTAGTTCACAGAACTTCAACCTCAAAAGGGAAGCACTTACACATATATAAAACGCAGGTGCCAACCTTGAAGCTGTATTTCCTTGAGGTTCCAAGACATCTGAAATTCAAAACTGCAATGTTCAGCCAGTGGGTCTGCATCCTTGTTCTTGTCTGAGGCTGGTATGGGCACTGTGCAATAAGTGCTTGCCTTTTTATCCCATGAAAGGCCCTGAAGGCACCAAACCATTAAGTAGCTCCTCCCACATTTTTCCCGCTCTTTTCTGAGCTTACTTGGTAAAGATTTTGAAAGTAGAGAGATGGTTTTTTGTAGTGGAGATATTGCAACAATTGCTCACCTAACATGGAAGCACTTACTAACTAAAGAAAAATAGAAAGAACTCCTGTTAGGTGAACACCTGATGCTCAAATGCAATCCATCCCTAAATATTATACCATGTACTTCCAGAGTTGTTGTTTATTTCACAGAACTTCAAACTCAAAAGGTAAGCACTTACAAGCTTGAAGCTGTATTTCTATGAGGTTTCAAGACATCTGAAATTCAAAACTGCAATGTTCAGCCAAAGGGTCTGCATCCCTGTTCTTGTCTGAGGCTGTTCCTGGTATGGGCACTGTGGAAGAAGTTCTAGCCTTTTTATCCCTTGAAAGTCCCTGAAGGCACCAAACCATTAAGAAGCTCCTCCCACATTTTTCCCGCTCTTTTCTGAGCTTGCTTGGTGAAGATTTTGAAAGTATAGAGAGATGGTTTTCTGTAGTGGAGATATTGCAACAATTGCTCACCTAACATGGAAGCACTTACTAACTAAAGAAAAATAGAAAGAACTCCTGTTAGGTGAGCACCTGATGTTCAAATGCAATCCATCCTAAATATTATAACATACACTTCCAAAATTGCTGTTTAGTTCACAGAACTTCAACCTCAAAAAGGAAGCACTTACACATATATAAAACGCAGGTGCCAACCTTGAAGCTGTATTTCTGTGAGGTTCCAAGACATCTGAAATTCAAAACTGCAATGTTCAGCAAGTGGGTCTGCATCCCTGTTCTTGTCTGAGGCTGGTATGGGCACTGTGGAATAAGTGCTCGCCTTTTTATCCCTTGAAAGGCCCTGAAGGCACCAAACCATTAAGTAGCTCCTCCCACATTTTTCCCGCTCTTTTCTGAGCTTGCTTGGTGAAGATTATGAAAGTATAGAGAGATGGTTTTCTGTAGTGGAGATATTGCAACAATTGCTCACCTAACATGGAAGCACTTACTAACTAAAGAAAAATAGAAAGAACTCCTGTTAGGTGAGCACCTGATGCTCAAATACAATTATTCTCTAAATATTATAACATACACTTCCAGAGCTGTTGTTTAGTTAACAGAACTTCAACCTCAATAGGTAAGCACTTACAAGCTTGAAGCTGTATTTCTATGAGGTTTCAAGACATCTGAAATTCAAAACTGCAATGTTCAGCCAGTTGGCCTGCATCACTGTTCTCATCCGAGGCCGTTCCTGCTATGGGCACTGTGGAAGAAGTGCTTGCCTTTTTATCCCATGAAAGGCCCTGAAGGCACCAAACCATTAAGTAGCTCCTCCCACATTTTTCCCGCTCTTTTCTGAGCTTACTTGGTAAAGATTTTGAAAGTAGAGAGATGGTTTTTTGTAGTGGAGATATTGCAACAATTGCTCACCTAACATGGAAGCACTTACTAACTAAAGAAAAATAGAAAGAACTCCTGTTAGGTGAGCACCTGATGTTCAAATGCAATCCATCCTAAATATTATAACATACACTTCCAAAGTTGCTGTTTAGTTCACAGAACTTCAACCTCAAAAGGTAAGCACTTATAACAATGAAGCTGTATTTCTATGAGGTTTCAAGACATCTGAAATTCAAAACTGCAATGTTCAGCCAATGGGTCTGCATCCCTGTTCTTGTCTGAGGCTGTTCATGTTATGGGCACTGTGGAAGAAGTGCTCGCCTTTTTATCCCTTGAAAGGCCCTGAAGGCACCAAACCATTAAGTAGCTCCTCCCACATTTTTCCCGCTCTTTTCTGAGCTTGCTTGGTGAAGATTTTGAAAGTATAGAGAGATGGTTTTCTGTAGTGGGGATATTGCAACAATTGCTCACCTAACATGGAAGCACTTACTAACTAAAGAAAAATAGAAAGAACTCCCGTTAAGTGAGCACCTGATGTTCAAATGCAATCCATCCTAAATATTATAACATACACTTCCAAAGTTGCTGTTTAGTTCACAGAACTTCAACCTCAATAGGTAAGCACTTACAAGCTTGAAGCTGTATTTCTATGAGGTTTCAAGACATCTGAAATTCAAAACTGCAATGTTCAGCCAATGGGTCTGCATCCCTGTTCTTGTCTGAAGCTGTTCCTGTTATGGGCACTGTGGAAGAAGTGCTCGCCTTTTTATCCCTTGAAAGGCCCTGAAGGCACCAAACCATTAAGAAGCTCCTCCCACATTTTTCCCGCTCTTTTCTGAGCTTGCTTGGTGAAGATTTTGAAAGTAGAGAGATGGTTTTCTGTAGTGGAGATATTGCAACAATTGCTCACCTAACATGGAAGCACTTACTAACTAAAGAAAAATAGAAAGAACTCCTGTTAGGTGAGCACCTGATGTTCAAATGCAATCCATCCTAAATATTATAACATACACTTCCAAAATTGCTGTTTAGTTCACAGAACTTCAACCTCAAAAAGGAAGCACTTATAACCATGAAGCTGTATTTCTATGAGGTTTCAAGACATCTGAAATTCAAAACTGCAATGTTCAGCCAATGGGTCTGCATCCCTGTTCTTGTCTGAGGCTGTTCCTGTTATGGGCACTGTGGAAGAAGTGCTCGCCTTTTTATCCCTTGAAAGGCCCTGAAGGCACCAAACCATTAAGAAGCTCCTCCCACATTTTTCCCGCTCTTTTCCGAGCTTGCTTGGTGAAGATTTTGAAAGTAGAGAGATGGTTTTCTGTAGTGGAGATATTGCAACAATTGCTCACCTAACATGGAAGCACTTACTAACTAAAGAAAAATAGAAAGAACTCCTGTTAGGTGAGCACCTGATGTTCAAATGCAATCCATCCTAAATATTATAACATACACTTCCAAAATTGCTGTTTAGTTCACAGAACTTCAACCTCAAAAGGGAAGCACTTACACATATATAAAACGCAGGTGCCAACCTTGAAGCTGTATTTCTGTGAGGTTCCAAGACATCTGAAATTCAAAACTGCAATGTTCAGCCAGTGGGTCTGCATCCCTGTTCTTGTCTGAGGCTGGTATGGGCACTGTGGAATAAGTGCTTGCCTTTTTATCCCTTGAAAGGCCCTGAAGGCACCAAACCATTAAGAAGCTCCTCCCACATTTTTCCCGCTCTTTTCTGAGCTTACTTGGTAAAGATTTTGAAAGTAGAGAGATGGTTTTTTGTAGTGGAGATATTGCAACAATTGCTCACCTAACATGGAAGCACTTACTAACTAAAGAAAAATAGAAAGAACTCCTGTTAGGTGAACACCTGATGCTCAAATGCAATCCATCCCTAAATAGTATACCATGTACTTCCAGAGTTGTTGTTTATTTCACAGAACTTCAAACTCAAAAGGTAAGCACTTCCAAGCTTGAAGCTGTATTTCTATGAGGATTCAAGACATCTGAAATTCAAAACTGCAATGTTCAGCCAAAGGGTCTGCATCCCTGTTCTTGTCTGAGGCTGGTATGGGCACTGTGGAATAAGTGCTCGCCTTTTTATCCCTTGAAAGGCCCTGAAGGCACCAAACCATTAAGAAGCTCCTCCCACATTTTTCCCGCTCTTTTCTGAGCTTGCTTGGTGAAGATTTTGAAAGTATAGAGAGATGGTTTTCTGTAGTGGGGATATTGCAACAATTGCTCACCTAACATGGAAGCACTTACTAACTAAAGAAAAATAGAAAGAACTCCTGTTAGGTGAGCACCTGATGTTCAAATGCAATCCATCCTAAATATTATAACATACACTTCCAAAATTGCTGTTTAGTTCACAGAACTTCAACCTCAAAAAGGAAGCACTTACACATATATAAAACGCAGGTGCCAACCTTGAAGCTGTATTTCTATGAGGATTCAAGACATCTGAAATTCAAAACTGCAATGTTCAGCCAAAGGGTCTGCATCCCTGTTCTTGTCTGAGGCTGGTATGGGCACTGTGGAATAAGTGCTCGCCTTTTTATCCCTTGAAAGGCCCTGAAGGCACCAAACCATTAAGTAGCTCCTCCCACATTTTTCCCGCTCTTTTCTGAGCTTGCTTGGTGAAGATTATGAAAGTATAGAGAGATGGTTTTCTGTAGTGGAGATATTGCAACAATTGCTCACCTAACATGGAAGCACTTACTAACTAAAGAAAAATAGAAAGAACTCCTGTTAGGTGAGCACCTGATGCTCAAATACAATTATTCTCTAAATATTATAACATACACTTCCAGAGCTGTTGTTTAGTTAACAGAACTTCAACCTCAATAGGTAAGCACTTACAAGCTTGAAGCTGTATTTCTATGAGGTTTCAAGACATCTGAAATTCAAAACTGCAATGTTCAGCCAGTTGGCCTGCATCACTGTTCTCATCCGAGGCCGTTCCTGCTATGGGCACTGTTGAAGAAGTGCCCACCTTTTTATCCCTTGAAAGGCCCTCAAGGCACCAAACCATTAAGTAGCTCCTCCCACATTTTTCCCGCTCTTTTCTGAGCTTGCTTGGTGAAGATTTTGAAAGTATAGAGAGATGGTTTTCTGTAGTGGGGATATTGCAACAATTGCTCACCTAACATGGAAGCACTTACTAACTAAAGAAAAATAGAAAGAACTCCTGTTAGGTGAGCACCTGATGTTCAAATGCAATCCATCCTAAATATTATAACATACACTTCCAAAGTTGCTGTTTAGTTCACAGAACTTCAACCTCAAAAGGTAAGCACTTATAACAATGAAGCTGTATTTCTATGAGGTTTCAAGACATCTGAAATTCAAAACTGCAATGTTCAGCCAATGGGTCTGCATCCCTGTTCTTGTCTGAGGCTGTTCCTGTTATGGGCACTGTGGAAGAAGTGCTCGCCTTTTTATCCCTTGAAAGGCCCTGAAGGCACCAAACCATTAAGTAGCTCCTCCCACATTTTTCCCGCTCTTTTCTGAGCTTGCTTGGTGAAGATTTTGAAAGTATAGAGAGATGGTTTTCTGTAGTGGGGATATTGCAACAATTGCTCACCTAACATGGAAGCACTTACTAACTAAAGAAAAATAGAAAGAACTCCCGTTAAGTGAGCACCTGATGTTCAAATGCAATCCATCCTAAATATTATAACATACACTTCCAAAGTTGCTGTTTAGTTCACAGAACTTCAACCTCAATAGGTAAGCACTTACAAGCTTGAAGCTGTATTTCTATGAGGTTTCAAGACATCTGAAATTCAAAACTGCAATGTTCAGCCAATGGGTCTGCATCCCTGTTCTTGTCTGAGGCTGTTCCTGTTATGGGCACTGTGGAAGAACTGCTCGCCTTTTTATCCCTTGAAAGGCCCTGAAGGCACCAAACCATTAAGAAGCTCCTCCCACATTTTTCCCGCTCTTTTCTGAGCTTGCTTGGTGAAGATTTTGAAAGTAGAGAGATGGTTTTCTGTAGTGGAGATATTGCAACAATTGCTCACCTAACATGGAAGCACTTACTAACTAAAGAAAAATAGAAAGAACTCCTGTTAGGTGAGCACCTGATGTTCAAATGCAATCCATCCTAAATATTATAACATACACTTCCAAAATTGCTGTTTAGTTCACAGAACTTCAACCTCAAAAAGGAAGCACTTACACATATATAAAACGCAGGTGCCAACCTTGAAGCTGTATTTCTGTGAGGTTCCAAGACATCTGAAATTCAAAACTGCAATGTTCAGCAAGTGGGTCTGCATCCCTGTTCTTGTCTGAGGCTGGTATGGGCACTGTGGAATAAGTGCTCGCCTTTTTATCCCTTGAAAGGCCCTGAAGGCACCAAACCATTAAGTAGCTCCTCCCACATTTTTCCCGCTCTTTTCTGAGCTTGCTTGGTGAAGATTATGAAAGTATAGAGAGATGGTTTTCTGTAGTGGAGATATTGCAACAATTGCTCACCTAACATGGAAGCACTTACTAACTAAAGAAAAATAGAAAGAACTCCTGTTAGGTGAGCACCTGATGCTCAAATACAATTATTCTCTAAATATTATAACATACACTTCCAGAGCTGTTGTTTAGTTAACAGAACTTCAACCTCAATAGGTAAGCACTTACAAGCTTGAAGCTGTATTTCTATGAGGTTTCAAGACATCTGAAATTCAAAACTGCAATGTTCAGCCAGTTGGCCTGCATCACTGTTCTCATCCGAGGCCGTTCCTGCTATGGGCACTGTGGAAGAAGTGCCCACCTTTTTATCCCTTGAAAGGCCCTCAAGGCACCAAACCATTAAGTAGCTCCTCCCACATTTTTCCCGCTCTTTTCTGAGCTTGCTTGGTGAAGATTTTGAAAGTATAGAGAGATGGTTTTCTGTAGTGGGGATATTGCAACAATTGCTCACCTAACATGGAAGCACTTACTAACTAAAGAAAAATAGAAAGAACTCCTGTTAGGTGAGCACCTGATGTTCAAATGCAATCCATCCTAAATATTATAACATACACTTCCAAAGTTGCTGTTTAGTTCACAGAACTTCAACCTCAAAAGGTAAGCACTTATAACAATGAAGCTGTATTTCTATGAGGTTTCAAGACATCTGAAATTCAAAACTGCAATGTTCAGCCAATGGGTCTGCATCCCTGTTCTTGTCTGAGGCTGTTCCTGTTATGGGCACTGTGGAAGAAGTGCTCGCCTTTTTATCCCTTGAAAGGCCCTGAAGGCACCAAACCATTAAGTAGCTCCTCCCACATTATTCCCGCTCTTTTCTGAGCTTGCTTGGTGAAGATTTTGAAAGTATAGAGAGATGGTTTTCTGTAGTGGGGATATTGCAACAATTGCTCACCTAACATGGAAGCACTTACTAACTAAAGAAAAATAGAAAGAACTCCCGTTAGGTGAGCACCTGATGTTCAAATGCAATCCATCCTAAATATTATAACATACACTTCCAAAATTGCTGTTTAGTTCACAGAACTTCAACCTCAAAAAGGAAGCACTTACACATATATAAAATGCAGGTGCCAACCTTGAAGCTGTATTTCTGTGAGGTTCCAAGACATCTGAAATTCAAAACTGCAATGTTCAGCAAGTGGGTCTGCATCCCTGTTCTTGTCTGAGGCTGGTATGAGCACTGTGGAATAAGTGCTCGCTTTTTTCTCTTTTCTGAGCTTGCTTGGTGAAGATTATGAAAGTATAGAGAGATGGTTTTCTGTAGTGGAGATATTGCAACAATTACTCACCTAACATGGAAGCACTTACTAACTAAAGAAAAATAGAACGAACTCCTGTTAGGTGAGCACCTGATGCTCAAATACAATTATTCTCTAAATATTATAACATTGTTTAGTTAACAGAACTTCAACCTCAATAGGTAAGCACTTACAAGCTTGAAGCTGTATTTCTATGAGGTTTCAAGACATCTGAAATTCAAAACTGCAATGTTCAGCCAGTTGGCCTGCATCACTGTTCTCATCCGAGGCCGTTCCTGCTATGGGCACTGTGGAAGAAGTGCCCACCTTTTTATCCCTTGAAAGTCCCTCAAGGAAACCAAACCATTAAGTAGCTCCTCCCACATTTTTCCCGCTCTTTTCTGAGCTTGCTTGGTGAAGATTTTGAAAGTATAGAGAGATGGTTTTCTGTAGTGGGGATATTGCAACAATTGCTCACCTAACATGGAAGCACTTACTAACTAAAGAAAAATAGAAAGAACTCCTGTTAGGTGAGCACCTGATGTTCAAATGCAATCCATCCTAAATATTATAACATACACTTCCAAAGTTGCTGTTTAGTTCACAGAACTTCAACCTCAAAAGGTAAGCACTTATAACAATGAAGCTGTATTTCTATGAGGTTTCAAGACATCTGAAATTCAAAACTGCAATGTTCAGCCAATGGGTCTGCATCCCTGTTCTTGTCTGAGGTTGTTCCTGTTATGGGCACTGTGGAAGAAGTGCTCGCCTTTTTATCCCTTGAAAGGCCCTGAAGGCACCAAACCATTAAGTAGCTCCTCCCACATTTTTCCCGCTCTTTTCTGAGCTTGCTTGGTGAAGATTTTGAAAGTATAGAGAGATGGTTTTCTGTAGTGGGGATATTGCAACAATTGCTCACCTAACATGGAAGCACTTACTAACTAAAGAAAAATAGAAAGAACTCCCGTTAGGTGAGCACCTGATGTTCAAATGCAATCCATCCCTAAATATTATACCATGTACTTCCAGAGTTGTTGTTCATTTCACAGAACTTCAAACTCAATAGGTAAGCACTTACAAGCTTGAAGCTGTATTTCTATGAGGTTTCAAGACATCTGAAATTCAAAACTGCAATGTTCAGCCAGTTGGCCTGCATCACTGTTCTCATCCGAGGCCGTTCCTGCTATGGGCACTGTGGAAGAAGTGCCCACCTTTTTATCCCTTGAAAGGCCCTCAAGGCACCAAACCATTAAGTAGCTCCTCCCACATTTTTCCCGCTCTTTTCTGAGCTTGCTTGGTGAAGATTTTGAAAGTATAGAGAGATGGTTTTCTGTAGTGGGGATATTGCAACAATTGCTCACCTAACATGGAAGCACTTACTAACTAAAGAAAAATAGAAAGAACTCCTGTTAGGTGAGCACCTGATGTTCAAATGCAATCCATCCTAAATATTATAACATACACTTCCAAAGTTGCTGTTTAGTTCACAGAACTTCAACCTCAAAAGGTAAGCACTTATAACCATGAAGCTGTATTTCTATGAGGTTTCAAGACATCTGAAATTCAAAACTGCAATGTTCAGCCAATGGGTCTGCATCCCTGTTCTTGTCTGAGGCTGTTCCTGTTATGGGCACTGTGGAAGAAGTGCTCGCCTTTTTATCCCTTGAAAGGCCCTGAAGGCACCAAACCATTAAGAAGCTCCTCCCACATTTTTCCCGCTCTTTTCTGAGCTTGCTTGGTGAAGATTTTGAAAGTAGAGAGATGGTTTTCTGTAGTGGAGATATTGCAACAATTGCTCACCTAACATGGAAGCACTTACTAACTAAAGAAAAATAGAAAGAACTCCTGTTAGGTGAGCACCTGATGTTCAAATGCAATCCATCCTAAATATTATAACATACACTTCCAAAATTGCTGTTTAGTTCACAGAACTTCAACCTCAAAAGGGAAGCACTTACACATATATAAAACACAGGTGCCAACCTTGAAGCTGTATTTCTGTGAGGTTCCAAGACATCTGAAATTCAAAACTGCAATGTTCAGCCAGTGGGTCTGCATCCCTGTTCTTGTCTGAGGCTGGTATGGGCACTGTGGAATAAGTGCTTGCCTTTTTATCCCTTGAAAGGCCCTGAAGGCACCAAACCATTAAGAAGCTCCTCCCACATTTTTCCCGCTCTTTTCTGAGCTTACTTGGTAAAGATTTTGAAAGTAGAGAGATGGTTTTTTGTAGTGGAGATATTGCAACAATTGCTCACCTAACATGGAAGCACTTACTAACTAAAGAAAAATAGAAAGAACTCCTGTTAGGTGAACACCTGATGCTCAAATGCAATCCATCCCTAAATATTATACCATGTACTTCCAGAGTTGTTGTTTATTTCACAGAACTTCAAACTCAAAAGGTAAGCACTTACAAGCTTGAAGCTGTATTTCTATGAGGATTCAAGACATCTGAAATTCAAAACTGCAATGTTCAGCCAAAGGGTCTGCATCCCTGTTCTTGTCTGAGGCTGGTATGGGCACTGTGGAATAAGTGCTTGCCTTTTTATCCCTTGAAAGGCCCTGAAGGCACCAAACCATTAAGTAGCTCCTCCCACATTTTTCCTGCTCTTTTCTGAGCTTGCTTGGTGAAGATTTTGAAAGTATAGAGAGGTGGTTTTCTGTAGTGGAGATATTGCAACAATTGCTCACCTAACATGGAAGCACTTACTAACTAAAGAAAAATAGAAAGAACTCCTGTTAGGTGAGCACCTGATGCTCAAATACAATTATTCTCTAAATATTATAACATACACTTCCAGAGCTGTTGTTTAGTTAACAGAACTTCAACCTCAATAGGTAAGCACTTACAAGCTTGAAGCTGTATTTCTATGAGGTTTCAAGACATCTGAAATTCAAAACTGCAATGTTCAGCCAGTTGGTCTGCATCACTGTTCTCATCCGAGGCCGTTCCTGCTATGGGCACTGTGGAAGAAGTGCCCACCTTTTTATCCCTTGAAAGGCCCTCAAGGCACCAAACCATTAAGTAGCTCCTCCCACATTTTTCCCGCTCTTTTCTGAGCTTGCACTTACTAACTAAAGAAAAATAGAAAGAAACTCCTGTTAGGTGAGCACCTGATGTTCAAATGCAATCCATCCTAAATATTATAACATACACTTCCAAAGTTGCTGTTTAGTTCACAGAACTTCAACCTCAAAAGGTAAGCACTTATAACAATGAAGCTGTATTTCTATGAGGTTTCAAGACATCTGAAATTCAAAACTGCAATGTTCAGCCAATGGGTCTGCATCCCTGTTCTTGTCTGAGGCTGTTCCTGTTATGGGCACTGTGGAAGAAGTGCTCGCCTTTTTATCCCTTGAAAGGCCCTGAAGGCACCAAACCATTAAGTAGCTCCTCCCACATTTTTCCCGCTCTTTTCTGAGCTTGCTTGGTGAAGATTTTGAAAGTATAGAGAGATGGTTTTCTGTAGTGGAGATATTGCAACAATTGCTCACCTAACATGGAAGCACTTACTAACTAAAGAAAAATAGAAAGAACTCCTGTTAGGTGAGCACCTGATGTTCAAATGCAATCCATCCTAAATATTATAACATACACTTCCAAAGTTGCTGTTTAGTTCACAGAACTTCAACCTCAATAGGTAAGCACTTACAAGCTTGAAGCTGTATTTCTATGAGGTTTCAAGACATCTGAAATTCAAAACTGCAATGTTCAGCCAGTTGGCCTGCATCACTGTTCTCATCCGAGGCCGTTCCTGCTATGGGCACTGTGGAAGAAGCGCCCACCTTTTTATCCCTTGAAAGGCCCTCAAGGCACCAAACCATTAAGTAGCTCCTCCCACATTTTCCCGCTCTTTTCTGAGCTTGCTTGGTGAAGATTTTGAAAGTATAGAGAGATGGTTTTCTGTAGTGGGGATATTGCAACAATTGCTCACCTAACATGGAAGCACTTACCAACTAAAGAAAAATAGAAAGAACTCCTGTTAGGTGAGCACTTGATGTTCAAATGCAATTATTCTCTAAATATTATAACATACACTTCCAGAGCTGTTGTTTAGTTAACAGAACTTGAACCTCAATAGGTAAGCACTTACAAGCTTGAAGCTGTATTTCTATGAGGTTTCAAGACATCTGAAATTCAAAACTGCAATGTTCAGCCAATGGGTCTGCATCCCTGTTCTTGTCTGAAGCTGTTCCTGTTATGGGCACTGTGGAAGAAGTGCTCGCCTTTTTATCCCTTGAAAGGCCCTGAAGGCACCAAACCATTAAGAAGCTCCTCCCACATTTTTCCCGCTCTTTTCTGAGCTTGCTTGGTGAAGATTTTGAAAGTAGAGAGATGGTTTTCTGTAGTGGAGATATTGCAACAATTGCTCACCTAACATGGAAGCACTTACTAACTAAAGAAAAATAGAAAGAACTCCTGTTAGGTGAGCACCTGATGTTCAAATGCAATCCATCCTAAATATTATAACATACACTTCCAAAATTGCTGTTTAGTTCACAGAACTTCAACCTCAAAAGGGAAGCACTTACACATATATAAAACACAGGTGCCAACCTTGAAGCTGTATTTCCTTGAGGTTCCAAGACATCTGAAATTCAAAACTGCAATGTTCAGCCAGTGGGTCTGCATCCCTGTTCTTCTCTGAGGCTGGTATGGGCACTGTGGAAAAAGTGCTTGCCTTTTTATCCCATGAAAGGCCCTGAAGGCACCAAACCATTAAGTAGCTCCTCCCACATTTTTCCCGCTCTTTTCTGAGCTTACTTGGTAAAGATTTTGAAAGTAGAGAGATGGTTTTTTGTAGTGGAGATATTGCAACAATTGCTCACCTAACATGGAAGCACTTACTAACTAAAGAAAAATAGAAAGAACTCCTGTTAGGTGAACACCTGATGCTCAAATGCAATCCATCCCTAAATATTATACCATGTACTTCCAGAGTTGTTGTTTATTTCACAGAACTTCAAACTCAAAAGGTAAGCACTTACAAGCTTGAAGCTGTATTTCTATGAGGTTTCAAGACATCTGAAATTCAAAACTGCAATGTTCAGCCAAAGGGTCTGCATCCCTGTTCTTGTCTGAGGCTGTTCCTGGTATGGGCACTGTGGAAGAAGTTCTAGCCTTTTTATCCCTTGAAAGTCCCTGAAGGCACCAAACCATTAAGAAGCTCCTCCCACATTTTTCCCGCTCTTTTCTGAGCTTGCTTGGTGAAGATTTTGAAAGTATAGAGAGATGGTTTTCTGTAGTGGAGATATTGCAACAATTGCTCACCTAACATGGAAGCACTTACTAACTAAAGAAAAATAGAAAGAACTCCTGTTAGGTGAGCACCTGATGTTAAAATGCAATCCATCCTAAATATTATAACATATACTTCCAAAATTGCTGTTTAGTTCACAGAACTTCAACCTCAAAAAGGAAGCACTTACACATATATAAAACGCAGGTGCCAACCTTGAAGCTGTATTTCTGTGAGGTTCCAAGACATCTGAAATTCAAAACTGCAATGTTCAGCAAGTGGGTCTGCATCCCTGTTCTTGTCTGAGGCTGGTATGGGCACTGTGGAATAAGTGCTCGCCTTTTTATCCCTTGAAAGGCCCTGAAGGCACCAAACCATTAAGTAGCTCCTATCACATTTTTCCCGCTCTTTTCTGAGCTTGCTTGGTGAAGATTATGAAAGTATAGAGAGATGGTTTTCTGTAGTGGAGATATTGCAACAATTGCTCACCTAACATGGAAGCACTTACTAACTAAAGAAAAATAGAAAGAACTCCTGTTAGGTGAGCACCTGATGCTCAAATACAATTATTCTCTAAATATTATAACATACTCTTCCAGAGCTGTTGTTTAGTTAACAGAACTTCAACCTCAATAGGTAAGCACTTACAAGCTTGAAGCTGTATTTCTATGAGGTTTCAAGACATCTGAAATTCAAAACTGCAATGTTCAGCCAGTTGGCCTGCATCACTGTTCTCATCCGAGGCCGTTCCTGCTATGGGCACTGTGGAAGAAGTGCCCACCTTTTTATCCCTTGAAAGGCCCTCAAGGCACCAAACCATTAAGTAGCTCCTCCCACATTTTTCCCGCTCTTTTCTGAGCTTGCTTGGTGAAGATTTTGAAAGTATAGAGAGATGGTTTTCTGTAGTGGGGATATTGCAACAATTGCTCACCTAACATGGAAGCACTTACTAACTAAAGAAAAATAGAAAGAACTCCTGTTAGGTGAGCACCTGATGTTCAAATGCAATCCATCCTAAATATTATAACATAAACTTCCAAAATTGCTGTTTAGTTCACAGAACTTCAACCTCAAAAGGGAAGCACTTACACATATATAAAACGCAGGTGCCAACCTTGAAGCTGTATTTCTGTGAGGTTCCAAGACATCTGAAATTCAAAACTGCAATGTTCAGCCAGTGGGTCTGCATCCCTGTTCTTGTCTGAGGGTGGTATGGGCACTGTGGAATAAGTGCTCGCCTTTTTATCCCTTGAAAGGCCCTGAAGGCACCAAACCATTAAGTAGCTCCTCCCACATTTTTCCCGCTCTTTTCTGAGCTTGCTTGGTGAAGATTTTGAAAGTATAGAGAGATGGTTTTCTGTAGTGGAGATATTGCAACAATTGCTCACCTAACATGGAAGCACTTACTAACTAAAGAAAAATAGAAAGAACTCCTGTTAGGTGAGCACCTGATGTTCAAATGCAATCCATCCTAAATATTATAACATACACTTCCAAAGTTGCTGTTTAGTTCACAGAACTTCAACCTCAATAGGTAAGCACTTACAAGCTTGAAGCTGTATTTCTATGAGGTTTCAAGACATCTGAAATTCAAAACTGCAATGTTCAGCCAGTTGGCCTGCATCACTGTTCTCATCCGAGGCCGTTCCTGCTATGGGCACTGTGGAAGAAGTGCCCACCTTTTTATCCCTTGAAAGGCCCTCAAGGCACCAAACCATTAAGTAGCTCCTCCCACATTTTCCCGCTCTTTTCTGAGCTTGCTTGGTGAAGATTTTGAAAGTATAGAGAGATGGTTTTCTGTAGTGGGGATATTGCAACAATTGCTCACCTAACATGGAAGCACTTACCAACTAAAGAAAAATAGAAAGAACTCCTGTTAGGTGAGCACCTGATGTTCAAATGCAATTATTCTCTAAATATTATAACATACACTTCCAGAGCTGTTGTTTAGTTAACAGAACTTGAACCTCAATAGGTAAGCACTTACAAGCTTGAAGCTGTATTTCTATGAGGTTTCAAGACATCTGAAATTCAAAACTGCAATGTTCAGCCAATGGGTCTGCATCCCTGTTCTTGTCTGAAGCTGTTCCTGTTATGGGCACTGTGGAAGAAGTGCTCGCCTTTTTATCCCTTGAAAGGCCCTGAAGGCACCAAACCATTAAGAAGCTCCTCCCACATTTTTCCCGCTCTTTTCCGAGCTTGCTTGGTGAAGATTTTGAAAGTAGAGAGATGGTTTTCTGTAGTGGAGATATTGCAACAATTGCTCACCTAACATGGAAGCACTTACTAACTAAAGAAAAATAGAAAGAACTCCTGTTAGGTGAGCACCTGATGTTCAAATGCAATCCATCCTAAATATTATAACATACACTTCCAAAATTGCTGTTTAGTTCACAGAACTTCAACCTCAAAGGGGAAGCACTTACACATATATAAAACGCAGGTGCCAACCTTGAAGCTGTATTTCCTTGAGGTTCCAAGACATCTGAAATTCAAAACTGCAATGTTCAGCCAGTGGGCTGCATCCCTGTTCTTGTCTGAGGCTGGTATGGGCACTGTGGAATAAGTGCTTGCCTTTTTATCCCATGAAAGGCCCTGAAGGCACCAAACCATTAAGTAGCTCCTCCCACATTTTTCCCGCTCTTTTCTGAGCTTACTTGGTAAAGATTTTGAAAGTAGAGAGATGGTTTTTTGTAGTGGAGATATTGCAACAATTGCTCACCTAACATGGAAGCACTTACTAACTAAAGAAAAAAAGAAAGAACTCCTGTTAGGTGAACACCTGATGCTCAAATGCAATCCATCCCTAAATATTATACCATGTACTTCCAGAGTTGTTGTTTATTTCACAGAACTTCAAACTCAAAAGGTAAGCACTTACAAGCTTGAAGCTGTATTTCTATGAGGTTTCAAGACATCTGAAATTCAAAACTGCAATGTTCAGCCAAAGGGTCTGCATCCCTGTTCTTGTCTGAGGCTGTTCCTGGTATGGGCACTGTGGAAGAAGTTCTAGCCTTTTTATCCCTTGAAAGTCCCTGAAGGCACCAAACCATTAAGAAGCTCCTCCCACATTTTTCCCGCTCTTTTCTGAGCTTGCTTGGTGAAGATTTTGAAAGTATAGAGAGATGGTTTTCTGTAGTGGAGATATTGCAACAATTGCTCACCTAACATGGAAGCACTTACTAACTAAAGAAAAATAGAAAGAACTCCTGTTAGGTGAGCACCTGATGTTCAAATGCAATCCATCCTAAATATTATAACATACACTTCCAAAATTGCTGTTTAGTTCACAGAACTTCAACCTCAAAAAGGAAGCACTTACACATATATAAAATGCAGGTGCCAACCTTGAAGCTGTATTTCTGTGAGGTTCCAAGACATCTGAAATTCAAAACTGCAATGTTCAGCAAGTGGGTCTGCATCCCTGTTCTTGTCTGAGGCTGGTATGAGCACTGTGGAATAAGTGCTCGCTTTTTTCTCTTTTCTGAGCTTGCTTGGTGAAGATTATGAAAGTATAGAGAGATGGTTTTCTGTAGTGGAGATATTGCAACAATTGCTCACCTAACATGGAAGCACTTACTAACTAAAGAAAAATAGAACGAACTCCTGTTAGGTGAGCACCTGATGCTCAAATACAATTATTCTCTAAATATTATAACATACACTTCCAGAGCTGTTGTTTAGTTAACAGAACTTCAACCTCAATAGGTAAGCACTTACAAGCTTGAAGCTGTATTTCTATGAGGTTTCAAGACATCTGAAAAAAAAACTGCAATGTTCAGCCAGTTGGCCTGCATCACTGTTCTCATCCGAGGCCGTTCCTGCTATGGGCACTGTGGAAGAAGTGCCCACCTTTTTATCCCTTGAAAGTCCCTCAAGGCACCAAACCATTAAGTAGCTCCTCCCACATTTTTCCCGCTCTTTTCTGAGCTTGCTTGGTGAAGATTTTGAAAGTATAGAGAGATGGTTTTCTGTAGTGGGGATATTGCAACAATTGCTCACCTAACATGGAAGCACTTACTAACTAAAGAAAAATAGAAAGAACTCCTGTTAGGTGAGCACCTGATGTTCAAATGCAATCCATCCTAAATATTATAACATACACTTCCAAAGTTGCTGTTTAGTTCACAGAACTTCAACCTCAAAAGGTAAGCACTTATAACAATGAAGCTGTATTTCTATGAGGTTTCAAGACATCTGAAATTCAAAACTGCAATGTTCAGCCAATGGGTCTGCATCCCTGTTCTTGTCTGAGGTTGTTCCTGTTATGGGCACTGTGGAAGAAGTGCTCGCCTTTTTATCCCTTGAAAGGCCCTGAAGGCACCAAACCATTAAGTAGCTCCTCCCACATTTTTCCCGCTCTTTTCTGAGCTTGCTTGGTGAAGATTTTGAAAGTATAGAGAGATGGTTTTCTGTAGTGGGGATATTGCAACAATTGCTCACCTAACATGGAAGCACTTACTAACTAAAGAAAAATAGAAAGAACTCCTGTTAGGTGAGCACCTGATGTTCAAATGCAATCCATCCTAAATATTATAACATACACTTCCAAAGTTGCTGTTTAGTTCACAGAACTTAAACCTCAATAGGTAAGCACTTACAAGCTTGAAGCTGTATTTCGATGAGGTTTCAAGACATCTGAAATTCAAAACTGCAATGTTCAGCCAGTTGGCCTGCATCACTGTTCTCATTCGAGGCCGTTCCTGCTATGGGCACTGTGGAAGAAGTGCCCACCTTTTTATCCCTTGAAAGGCCCTCAAGGCACCAAACCATTAAGTAGCTCCTCCCACATTTTCCCGCTCTTTTCTGAGCTTGCTTGGTGAAGATTTTGAAAGTATAGAGAGATGGTTTTCTGTAGTGGGGATATTGCAACAATTGCTCACCTAACATGGAAGCACTTACCAACTAAAGAAAAATAGAAAGAACTCCTGTTAGGTGAACACCTGATGCTCAAATGCAATCCATCCCTAAATATTATACCATGTACTTCCAGAGTTGTTGTTTATTTCACAGAACTTCAAACTCAAAAGGTAAGCACTTACAAGCTTGAAGCTGTATTTCTATGAGGTTTCAAGACATCTGAAATTCAAAACTGCAATGTTCAGCCAAAGGGTCTGCATCCCTGTTCTTGTCTGAGGCTGTTCCTGGTATGGGCACTGTGGAAGAAGTTCTAGCCTTTTTATCCCTTGAAAGTCCCTGAAGGCACCAAACCATTAAGAAGCTCCTCCCACATTTTTCCCGCTCTTTTCTGAGCTTGCTTGGTGAAGATTTTGAAAGTATAGAGAGATGGTTTTCTGTAGTGGAGATATTGCAACAATTGCTCACCTAACATGGAAGCACTTACTAACTAAAGAAAAATAGAAAGAACTCCTGTTAGGTGAGCACCTTCAGCCAATGGGTCTGCATCCCTGTTCTTGTCTGAGGTTGTTCCTGTTATGGGCACTGTGGAAGAAGTGCTCGCCTTTTTATCCCTTGAAAGGCCCTGAAGGCACCAAACCATTAAGTAGCTCCTCCCACATTTTTCCCGCTCTTTTCTGAGCTTGCTTGGTGATGATTTTGAAAGTATAGAGAGATGGTTTTCTGTAGTGGGGATATTGCAACAATTGCTCACCTAACATGGAAGCACTTACTAACTAAAGAAAAATAGAAAGAACTCCCGTTAGGTGAGCACCTGATGTTCAAATGCAATCCATCCCTAAATATTATACCATGTACTTCCAGAGTTGTTGTTTATTTCACAGAACTTCAAACTCAATAGGTAAGCACTTACAAGCTTGAAGCTGTATTTCTATGAGGTTTCAAGACATCTGAAATTCAAAACTGCAATGTTCAGCCAGTTGGCCTGCATCACTGTTCTCATCCGAGGCCGTTCCTGCTATGGGCACTGTGGAAGAAGTGCCCACCTTTTTATCCCTTGAAAGGCCCTCAAGGCACCAAACCATTAAGTAGCTCCTCCCACATTTTTCCCGCTCTTTTCTGAGCTTGCTTGGTGAAGATTTTGAAAGTATAGAGAGATGGTTTTCTGTAGTGGGGATATTGCAACAATTGCTCACCTAACATGGAAGCACTTACTAACTAAAGAAAAATAGAAAGAACTCCTGTTAGGTGAGCACCTGATGTTCAAATGCAATCCATCCTAAATATTATAACATACACTTCCAAAGTTGCTGTTTAGTTCACAGAACTTCAACCTCAAAAGGTAAGCACTTATAACCATGAAGCTGTATTTCTATGAGGTTTCAAGACATCTGAAATTCAAAACTGCAAATGCAATTATTCTCTAAATATTATAACATACACTTCCAGAGCTGTTGTTTAGTTAACAGAACTTGATTCTCAATAGGTAAGCACTTACAAGCTTGAAGCTGTATTTCTATGAGGTTTCAAGACATCTGAAATTCAAAACTGCAATGTTCAGCCAATGGGTCTGCATCCCTGTTCTTGTCTGAAGCTGTTCCTGTTATGGGCACTGTGGAAGAAGTGCTTGCCTTTTTATCCCATGAAAGGCCCTGAAGGCACCAAACCATTAAGTAGCTCCTCCCACATTTTTCCCGCTCTTTTCTGAGCTTACTTGGTAAAGATTTTGAAAGTAGAGAGATGGTTTTTTGTAGTGGAGATATTGCAACAATTGCTCACCTAACATGGAAGCACTTACCAACTAAAGAAAAATAGAAAGAACTCCTGTTAGGTGAACACCTGATGCTCAAATGCAATCCATCCCTAAATATTATACCATGTACTTCCAGAATTGTTGTTTATTTCACAGAACTTCAAACTCAAAAGGTAAGCACTTACAAGCTTGAAGCTGTATTTCTATGAGGTTTCAAGACATCTGAAATTCAAAACTGCAATGTTCAGCCAATGGGTCTGCATCCCTGTTCTTGTCTGAGGTTGTTCCTGTTATGGGCACTGTGGAAGAAGTGCTCGCCTTTTTATCCCTTGAAAGGCCCTGAAGGCACCAAACCATTAAGTAGCTCCTCCCACATTTTTCCCGCTCTTTTCTGAGCTTGCTTGGTGAAGATTTTGAAAGTATAGAGAGATGGTTTTCTGTAGTGGGGATATTGCAACAATTGCTCACCTAACATGGAAGCACTTACTAACTAAAGAAAAATAGAAAGAACTCCCGTTAGGTGAGCACCTGATGTTCAAATGCAATCCATCCCTAAATATTATACCATGTACTTCCAGAGTTGTTGTTCATTTCACAGAACTTCAAACTCAATAGGTAAGCACTTACAAGCTTGAAGCTGTATTTCTATGAGGTTTCAAGACATCTGAAATTCAAAACTGCAATGTTCAGCCAGTTGGCCTGCATCACTGTTCTCATCCGAGGCCGTTCCTGCTATGGGCACTGTGGAAGAAGTGCCCACCTTTTTATCCCTTGAAAGGCCCTCAAGGCACCAAACCATTAAGTAGCTCCTCCCACATTTTTCCCGCTCTTTTCTGAGCTTGCTTGGTGAAGATTTTGAAAGTATAGAGAGATGGTTTTCTGTAGTGGGGATATTGCAACAATTGCTCACCTAACATGGAAGCACTTACTAACTAAAGAAAAATAGAAAGAACTCCTGTTAGGTGAGCACCTGATGTTCAAATGCAATCCATCCTAAATATTATAACATACACTTCCAAAGTTGCTGTTTAGTTCACAGAACTTCAACCTCAAAAGGTAAGCACTTATAACCATGAAGCTGTATTTCTATGAGGTTTCAAGACATCTGAAATTCAAAACTGCAATGTTCAGCCAATGGGTCTGCATCCCTGTTCTTGTCTGAGGCTGTTCCTGTTATGGGCACTGTGGAAGAAGTGCTCGCCTTTTTATCCCTTGAAAGGCCCTGAAGGCACCAAACCATTAAGAAGCTCCTCCCACATTTTTCCCGCTCTTTTCTGAGCTTGCTTGGTGAAGATTTTGAAAGTAGAGAGATGGTTTTCTGTAGTGGAGATATTGCAACAATTGCTCACCTAACATGGAAGCACTTACTAACTAAAGAAAAATAGAAAGAACTCCTGTTAGGTGAGCACCTGATGTTCAAATGCAATCCATCCTAAATATTATAACATACACTTCCAAAATTGCTGTTTAGTTCACAGAACTTCAACCTCAAAAGGGAAGCACTTACACATATATAAAACACAGGTGCCAACCTTGAAGCTGTATTTCTGTGAGGTTCCAAGACATCTGAAATTCAAAACTGCAATGTTCAGCCAGTGGGTCTGCATCCCTGTTCTTGTCTGAGGCTGGTATGGGCACTGTGGAATAAGTGCTTGCCTTTTTATCCCTTGAAAGGCCCTGAAGGCACCAAACCATTAAGAAGCTCCTCCCACATTTTTCCCGCTCTTTTCTGAGCTTACTTGGTAAAGATTTTGAAAGTAGAGAGATGGTTTTTTGTAGTGGAGATATTGCAACAATTGCTCACCTAACATGGAAGCACTTACTAACTAAAGAAAAATAGAAAGAACTCCTGTTAGGTGAACACCTGATGCTCAAATGCAATCCATCCCTAAATATTATACCATGTACTTCCAGAGTTGTTGTTTATTTCACAGAACTTCAAACTCAAAAGGTAAGCACTTACAAGCTTGAAGCTGTATTTCTATGAGGATTCAAGACATCTGAAATTCAAAACTGCAATGTTCAGCCAAAGGGTCTGCATCCCTGTTCTTGTCTGAGGCTGGTATGGGCACTGTGGAATAAGTGCTTGCCTTTTTATCCCTTGAAAGGCCCTGAAGGCACCAAACCATTAAGTAGCTCCTCCCACATTTTTCCTGCTCTTTTCTGAGCTTGCTTGGTGAAGATTTTGAAAGTATAGAGAGATGGTTTTCTGTAGTGGAGATATTGCAACAATTGCTCACCTAACATGGAAGCACTTACTAACTAAAGAAAAATAGAAAGAACTCCTGTTAGGTGAGCACCTGATGCTCAAATACAATTATTCTCTAAATATTATAACATACACTTCCAGAGCTGTTGTTTAGTTAACAGAACTTCAACCTCAATAGGTAAGCACTTACAAGCTTGAAGCTGTATTTCTATGAGGTTTCAAGACATCTGAAATTCAAAACTGCAATGTTCAGCCAGTTGGTCTGCATCACTGTTCTCATCCGAGGCCGTTCCTGCTATGGGCACTGTGGAAGAAGTGCCCACCTTTTTATCCCTTGAAAGGCCCTCAAGGCACCAAACCATTAAGTAGCTCCTCCCACATTTTTCCCGCTCTTTTCTGAGCTTGCACTTACTAACTAAAGAAAAATAGAAAGAAACTCCTGTTAGGTGAGCACCTGATGTTCAAATGCAATCCATCCTAAATATTATAACATACACTTCCAAAGTTGCTGTTTAGTTCACAGAACTTCAACCTCAAAAGGTAAGCACTTATAACAATGAAGCTGTATTTCTATGAGGTTTCAAGACATCTGAAATTCAAAACTGCAATGTTCAGCCAATGGGTCTGCATCCCTGTTCTTGTCTGAGGCTGTTCCTGTTATGGGCACTGTGGAAGAAGTGCTCGCCTTTTTATCCCTTGAAAGGCCCTGAAGGCACCAAACCATTAAGTAGCTCCTCCCACATTTTTCCCGCTCTTTTCTGAGCTTGCTTGGTGAAGATTTTGAAAGTATAGAGAGATGGTTTTCTGTAGTGGAGATATTGCAACAATTGCTCACCTAACATGGAAGCACTTACTAACTAAAGAAAAATAGAAAGAACTCCTGTTAGGTGAGCACCTGATGTTCAAATGCAATCCATCCTAAATATTATAACATACACTTCCAAAGTTGCTGTTTAGTTCACAGAACTTCAACCTCAATAGGTAAGCACTTACAAGCTTGAAGCTGTATTTCTATGAGGTTTCAAGACATCTGAAATTCAAAACTGCAATGTTCAGCCAGTTGGCCTGCATCACTGTTCTCATCCGAGGCCGTTCCTGCTATGGGCACTGTGGAAGAAGCGCCCACCTTTTTATCCCTTGAAAGGCCCTCAAGGCACCAAACCATTAAGTAGCTCCTCCCACATTTTCCCGCTCTTTTCTGAGCTTGCTTGGTGAAGATTTTGAAAGTATAGAGAGATGGTTTTCTGTAGTGGGGATATTGCAACAATTGCTCACCTAACATGGAAGCACTTACCAACTAAAGAAAAATAGAAAGAACTCCTGTTAGGTGAGCACTTGATGTTCAAATGCAATTATTCTCTAAATATTATAACATACACTTCCAGAGCTGTTGTTTAGTTAACAGAACTTGAACCTCAATAGGTAAGCACTTACAAGCTTGAAGCTGTATTTCTATGAGGTTTCAAGACATCTGAAATTCAAAACTGCAATGTTCAGCCAATGGGTCTGCATCCCTGTTCTTGTCTGAAGCTGTTCCTGTTATGGGCACTGTGGAAGAAGTGTTCGCCTTTTTATCCCTTGAAAGGCCCTGAAGGCACCAAACCATTAAGAAGCTCCTCCCACATTTTTCCCGCTCTTTTCTGAGCTTGCTTGGTGAAGATTTTGAAAGTAGAGAGATGGTTTTCTGTAGTGGAGATATTGCAACAATTGCTCACCTAACATGGAAGCACTTACTAACTAAAGAAAAATAGAAAGAACTCCTGTTAGGTGAGCACCTGATGTTCAAATGCAATCCATCCTAAATATTATAACATACACTTCCAAAATTGCTGTTTAGTTCACAGAACTTCAACCTCAAAAGGGAAGCACTTACACATATATAAAACACAGGTGCCAACCTTGAAGCTGTATTTCCTTGAGGTTCCAAGACATCTGAAATTCAAAACTGCAATGTTCAGCCAGTGGGTCTGCATCCCTGTTCTTCTCTGAGGCTGGTATGGGCACTGTGGAAAAAGTGCTTGCCTTTTTATCCCATGAAAGGCCCTGAAGGCACCAAACCATTAAGTAGCTCCTCCCACATTTTTCCCGCTCTTTTCTGAGCTTACTTGGTAAAGATTTTGAAAGTAGAGAGATGGTTTTTTGTAGTGGAGATATTGCAACAATTGCTCACCTAACATGGAAGCACTTACTAACTAAAGAAAAATAGAAAGAACTCCTGTTAGGTGAACACCTGATGCTCAAATGCAATCCATCCCTAAATATTATACCATGTACTTCCAGAGTTGTTGTTTATTTCACAGAACTTCAAACTCAAAAGGTAAGCACTTACAAGCTTGAAGCTGTATTTCTATGAGGTTTCAAGACATCTGAAATTCAAAACTGCAATGTTCAGCCAAAGGGTCTGCATCCCTGTTCTTGTCTGAGGCTGTTCCTGGTATGGGCACTGTGGAAGAAGTTCTAGCCTTTTTATCCCTTGAAAGTCCCTGAAGGCACCAAACCATTAAGAAGCTCCTCCCACATTTTTCCCGCTCTTTTCTGAGCTTGCTTGGTGAAGATTTTGAAAGTATAGAGAGATGGTTTTCTGTAGTGGAGATATTGCAACAATTGCTCACCTAACATGGAAGCACTTACTAACTAAAGAAAAATAGAAAGAACTCCTGTTAGGTGAGCACCTGATGTTAAAATGCAATCCATCCTAAATATTATAACATATACTTCCAAAATTGCTGTTTAGTTCACAGAACTTCAACCTCAAAAAGGAAGCACTTACACATATATAAAACGCAGGTGCCAACCTTGAAGCTGTATTTCTGTGAGGTTCCAAGACATCTGAAATTCAAAACTGCAATGTTCAGCAAGTGGGTCTGCATCCCTGTTCTTGTCTGAGGCTGGTATGGGCACTGTGGAATAAGTGCTCGCCTTTTTATCCCTTGAAAGGCCCTGAAGGCACCAAACCATTAAGTAGCTCCTATCACATTTTTCCCGCTCTTTTCTGAGCTTGCTTGGTGAAGATTATGAAAGTATAGAGAGATGGTTTTCTGTAGTGGAGATATTGCAACAATTGCTCACCTAACATGGAAGCACTTACTAACTAAAGAAAAATAGAAAGAACTCCTGTTAGGTGAGCACCTGATGCTCAAATACAATTATTCTCTAAATATTATAACATACTCTTCCAGAGCTGTTGTTTAGTTAACAGAACTTCAACCTCAATAGGTAAGCACTTACAAGCTTGAAGCTGTATTTCTATGAGGTTTCAAGACATCTGAAATTCAAAACTGCAATGTTCAGCCAGTTGGCCTGCATCACTGTTCTCATCCGAGGCCGTTCCTGCTATGGGCACTGTGGAAGAAGTGCCCACCTTTTTATCCCTTGAAAGGCCCTCAAGGCACCAAACCATTAAGTAGCTCCTCCCACATTTTTCCCGCTCTTTTCTGAGCTTGCTTGGTGAAGATTTTGAAAGTATAGAGAGATGGTTTTCTGTAGTGGGGATATTGCAACAATTGCTCACCTAACATGGAAGCACTTACTAACTAAAGAAAAATAGAAAGAACTCCTGTTAGGTGAGCACCTGATGTTCAAATGCAATCCATCCTAAATATTATAACATAAACTTCCAAAATTGCTGTTTAGTTCACAGAACTTCAACCTCAAAAGGGAAGCACTTACACATATATAAAACGCAGGTGCCAACCTTGAAGCTGTATTTCTGTGAGGTTCCAAGACATCTGAAATTCAAAACTGCAATGTTCAGCCAGTGGGTCTGCATCCCTGTTCTTGTCTGAGGGTGGTATGGGCACTGTGGAATAAGTGCTCGCCTTTTTATCCCTTGAAAGGCCCTGAAGGCACCAAACCATTAAGTAGCTCCTCCCACATTTTTCCCGCTCTTTTCTGAGCTTGCTTGGTGAAGATTTTGAAAGTATAGAGAGATGGTTTTCTGTAGTGGAGATATTGCAACAATTGCTCACCTAACATGGAAGCACTTACTAACTAAAGAAAAATAGAAAGAACTCCTGTTAGGTGAGCACCTGATGTTCAAATGCAATCCATCCTAAATATTATAACATACACTTCCAAAGTTGCTGTTTAGTTCACAGAACTTCAACCTCAATAGGTAAGCACTTACAAGCTTGAAGCTGTATTTCTATGAGGTTTCAAGACATCTGAAATTCAAAACTGCAATGTTCAGCCAGTTGGCCTGCATCACTGTTCTCATCCGAGGCCGTTCCTGCTATGGGCACTGTGGAAGAAGTGCCCACCTTTTTATCCCTTGAAAGGCCCTCAAGGCACCAAACCATTAAGTAGCTCCTCCCACATTTTCCCGCTCTTTTCTGAGCTTGCTTGGTGAAGATTTTGAAAGTATAGAGAGATGGTTTTCTGTAGTGGGGATATTGCAACAATTGCTCACCTAACATGGAAGCACTTACCAACTAAAGAAAAATAGAAAGAACTCCTGTTAGGTGAGCACCTGATGTTCAAATGCAATTATTCTCTAAATATTATAACATACACTTCCAGAGCTGTTGTTTAGTTAACAGAACTTGAACCTCAATAGGTAAGCACTTACAAGCTTGAAGCTGTATTTCTATGAGGTTTCAAGACATCTGAAATTCAAAACTGCAATGTTCAGCCAATGGGTCTGCATCCCTGTTCTTGTCTGATGCTGTTCCTGTTATGGGCACTGTGGAAGAAGTGCTCGCCTTTTTATCCCTTGAAAGGCCCTGAAGGCACCAAACCATTAAGAAGCTCCTCCCACATTTTTCCCGCTCTTTTCCGAGCTTGCTTGGTGAAGATTTTGAAAGTAGAGAGATGGTTTTCTGTAGTGGAGATATTGCAACAATTGCTCACCTAACATGGAAGCACTTACTAACTAAAGAAAAATAGAAAGAACTCCTGTTAGGTGAGCACCTGATGTTCAAATGCAATCCATCCTAAATATTATAACATACACTTCCAAAATTGCTGTTTAGTTCACAGAACTTCAACCTCAAAGGGGAAGCACTTACACATATATAAAACGCAGGTGCCAACCTTGAAGCTGTATTTCCTTGAGGTTCCAAGACATCTGAAATTCAAAACTGCAATGTTCAGCCAGTGGGCTGCATCCCTGTTCTTGTCTGAGGCTGGTATGGGCACTGTGGAATAAGTGCTTGCCTTTTTATCCCATGAAAGGCCCTGAAGGCACCAAACCATTAAGTAGCTCCTCCCACATTTTTCCCGCTCTTTTCTGAGCTTACTTGGTAAAGATTTTGAAAGTAGAGAGATGGTTTTTTGTAGTGGAGATATTGCAACAATTGCTCACCTAACATGGAAGCACTTACTAACTAAAGAAAAAAAGAAAGAACTCCTGTTAGGTGAACACCTGATGCTCAAATGCAATCCATCCCTAAATATTATACCATGTACTTCCAGAGTTGTTGTTTATTTCACAGAACTTCAAACTCAAAAGGTAAGCACTTACAAGCTTGAAGCTGTATTTCTATGAGGTTTCAAGACATCTGAAATTCAAAACTGCAATGTTCAGCCAAAGGGTCTGCATCCCTGTTCTTGTCTGAGGCTGTTCCTGGTATGGGCACTGTGGAAGAAGTTCTAGCCTTTTTATCCCTTGAAAGTCCCTGAAGGCACCAAACCATTAAGAAGCTCCTCCCACATTTTTCCCGCTCTTTTCTGAGCTTGCTTGGTGAAGATTTTGAAAGTATAGAGAGATGGTTTTCTGTAGTGGAGATATTGCAACAATTGCTCACCTAACATGGAAGCACTTACTAACTAAAGAAAAATAGAAAGAACTCCTGTTAGGTGAGCACCTGATGTTCAAATGCAATCCATCCTAAATATTATAACATACACTTCCAAAATTGCTGTTTAGTTCACAGAACTTCAACCTCAAAAAGGAAGCACTTACACATATATAAAATGCAGGTGCCAACCTTGAAGCTGTATTTCTGTGAGGTTCCAAGACATCTGAAATTCAAAACTGCAATGTTCAGCAAGTGGGTCTGCATCCCTGTTCTTGTCTGAGGCTGGTATGAGCACTGTGGAATAAGTGCTCGCTTTTTTCTCTTTTCTGAGCTTGCTTGGTGAAGATTATGAAAGTATAGAGAGATGGTTTTCTGTAGTGGAGATATTGCAACAATTGCTCACCTAACATGGAAGCACTTACTAACTAAAGAAAAATAGAACGAACTCCTGTTAGGTGAGCACCTGATGCTCAAATACAATTATTCTCTAAATATTATAACATACACTTCCAGAGCTGTTGTTTAGTTAACAGAACTTCAACCTCAATAGGTAAGCACTTACAAGCTTGAAGCTGTATTTCTATGAGGTTTCAAGACATCTGAAAAAAAAACTGCAATGTTCAGCCAGTTGGCCTGCATCACTGTTCTCATCCGAGGCCGTTCCTGCTATGGGCACTGTGGAAGAAGTGCCCACCTTTTTATCCCTTGAAAGTCCCTCAAGGCACCAAACCATTAAGTAGCTCCTCCCACATTTTTCCCGCTCTTTTCTGAGCTTGCTTGGTGAAGATTTTGAAAGTATAGAGAGATGGTTTTCTGTAGTGGGGATATTGCAACAATTGCTCACCTAACATGGAAGCACTTACTAACTAAAGAAAAATAGAAAGAACTCCTGTTAGGTGAGCACCTGATGTTCAAATGCAATCCATCCTAAATATTATAACATACACTTCCAAAGTTGCTGTTTAGTTCACAGAACTTCAACCTCAAAAGGTAAGCACTTATAACAATGAAGCTGTATTTCTATGAGGTTTCAAGACATCTGAAATTCAAAACTGCAATGTTCAGCCAATGGGTCTGCATCCCTGTTCTTGTCTGAGGTTGTTCCTGTTATGGGCATTGTGGAAGAAGTGCTCGCCTTTTTATCCCTTGAAAGGCCCTGAAGGCACCAAACCATTAAGTAGCTCCTCCCACATTTTTCCCGCTCTTTTCTGAGCTTGCTTGGTGAAGATTTTGAAAGTATAGAGAGATGGTTTTCTGTAGTGGGGATATTGCAACAATTGCTCACCTAACATGGAAGCACTTACTAACTAAAGAAAAATAGAAAGAACTCCTGTTAGGTGAGCACCTGATGTTCAAATGCAATCCATCCTAAATATTATAACATACACTTCCAAAGTTGCTGTTTAGTTCACAGAACTTAAACCTCAATAGGTAAGCACTTACAAGCTTGAAGCTGTATTTCGATGAGGTTTCAAGACATCTGAAATTCAAAACTGCAATGTTCAGCCAGTTGGCCTGCATCACTGTTCTCATTCGAGGCCGTTCCTGCTATGGGCACTGTGGAAGAAGTGCCCACCTTTTTATCCCTTGAAAGGCCCTCAAGGCACCAAACCATTAAGTAGCTCCTCCCACATTTTCCCCCTCTTTTCTGAGCTTGCTTGGTGAAGATTTTGAAAGTATAGAGAGATGGTTTTCTGTAGTGGGGATATTGCAACAATTGCTCACCTAACATGGAAGCACTTACCAACTAAAGAAAAATAGAAAGAACTCCTGTTAGGTGAACACCTGATGCTCAAATGCAATCCATCCCTAAATATTATACCATGTACTTCCAGAGTTGTTGTTTATTTCACAGAACTTCAAACTCAAAAGGTAAGCACTTACAAGCTTGAAGCTGTATTTCTATGAGGTTTCAAGACATCTGAAATTCAAAACTGCAATGTTCAGCCAAAGGGTCTGCATCCCTGTTCTTGTCTGAGGCTGTTCCTGGTATGGGCACTGTGGAAGAAGTTCTAGCCTTTTTATCCCTTGAAAGTCCCTGAAGGCACCAAACCATTAAGAAGCTCCTCCCACATTTTTCCCGCTCTTTTCTGAGCTTGCTTGGTGAAGATTTTGAAAGTATAGAGAGATGGTTTTCTGTAGTGGAGATATTGCAACAATTGCTCACCTAACATGGAAGCACTTACTAACTAAAGAAAAATAGAAAGAACTCCTGTTAGGTGAGCACCTTCAGCCAATGGGTCTGCATCCCTGTTCTTGTCTGAGGTTGTTCCTGTTATGGGCACTGTGGAAGAAGTGCTCGCCTTTTTATCCCTTGAAAGGCCCTGAAGGCACCAAACCATTAAGTAGCTCCTCCCACATTTTTCCCGCTCTTTTCTGAGCTTGCTTGGTGATGATTTTGAAAGTATAGAGAGATGGTTTTCTGTAGTGGGGATATTGCAACAATTGCTCACCTAACATGGAAGCACTTACTAACTAAAGAAAAATAGAAAGAACTCCCGTTAGGTGAGCACCTGATGTTCAAATGCAATCCATCCCTAAATATTATACCATGTACTTCCAGAGTTGTTGTTTATTTCACAGAACTTCAAACTCAATAGGTAAGCACTTACAAGCTTGAAGCTGTATTTCTATGAGGTTTCAAGACATCTGAAATTCAAAACTGCAATGTTCAGCCAGTTGGCCTGCATCACTGTTCTCATCCGAGGCCGTTCCTGCTATGGGCACTGTGGAAGAAGTGCCCACCTTTTTATCCCTTGAAAGGCCCTCAAGGCACCAAACCATTAAGTAGCTCCTCCCACATTTTTCCCGCTCTTTTCTGAGCTTGCTTGGTGAAGATTTTGAAAGTATAGAGAGATGGTTTTCTGTAGTGGGGATATTGCAACAATTGCTCACCTAACATGGAAGCACTTACTAACTAAAGAAAAATAGAAAGAACTCCTGTTAGGTGAGCACCTGATGTTCAAATGCAATCCATCCTAAATATTATAACATACACTTCCAAAGTTGCTGTTTAGTTCACAGAACTTCAACCTCAAAAGGTAAGCACTTATAACCATGAAGCTGTATTTCTATGAGGTTTCAAGACATCTGAAATTCAAAACTGCAAATGCAATTATTCTCTAAATATTATAACATACACTTCCAGAGCTGTTGTTTAGTTAACAGAACTTGATTCTCAATAGGTAAGCACTTACAAGCTTGAAGCTGTATTTCTATGAGGTTTCAAGACATCTGAAATTCAAAACTGCAATGTTCAGCCAATGGGTCTGCATCCCTGTTCTTGTCTGAAGCTGTTCCTGTTATGGGCACTGTGGAAGAAGTGCTTGCCTTTTTATCCCATGAAAGGCCCTGAAGGCACCAAACCATTAAGTAGCTCCTCCCACATTTTTCCCGCTCTTTTCTGAGCTTACTTGGTAAAGATTTTGAAAGTAGAGAGATGGTTTTTTGTAGTGGAGATATTGCAACAATTGCTCACCTAACATGGAAGCACTTACCAACTAAAGAAAAATAGAAAGAACTCCTGTTAGGTGAACACCTGATGCTCAAATGCAATCCATCCCTAAATATTATACCATGTACTTCCAGAATTGTTGTTTATTTCACAGAACTTCAAACTCAAAAGGTAAGCACTTACAAGCTTGAAGCTGTATTTCTATGAGGTTTCAAGACATCTGAAATTCAAAACTGCAATGTTCAGCCAAAGGGTCTGCATCCCTGTTCTTGTCTGAGGCTGTTCCTGGTATGGGCACTGTGGAAGAAGTTCTAGCCTTTTTATCCCTTGAAAGTCCCTGAAGGCACCAAACCATTAAGAAGCTCCTCCCACATTTTTCCCGCTCTTTTCTGAGCTTGCTTGGTGAAGATTTTGAAAGTATAGAGAGATGGTTTTCTGTAGTGGAGATATTGCAACAATTGCTCACCTAACATGGAAGCACTTACTAACTAAAGAAAAATAGAAAGAACTCCTGTTAGGTGAGCACCTGATGTTCAAATGCAATCCATCCTAAATATTATAACATACACTTCCAAAATTGCTGTTTAGTTCACAGAACTTCAACCTCAGAAAGGAAGCACTTACACATATATAAAATGCAGGTGCCAACCTTGAAGCTGTATTTCTGTGAGGTTCCAAGACATCTGAAATTCAAAACTGCAATGTTCAGCAAGTGGGTCTGCATCCCTGTTCTTGTCTGAGGCTGGTATGAGCACTGTGGAATAAGTGCTCGCTTTTTTCTCTTTTCTGAGCTTGCTTGGTGAAGATTATGAAAGTATAGAGAGATGGTTTTCTGTAGTGGAGATATTGCAACAATTACTCACCTAACATGGAAGCACTTACTAACTAAAGAAAAATAGAACGAACTCCTGTTAGGTGAGCACCTGATGCTCAAATACAATTATTCTCTAAATATTATAACATACACTTCCAGAGCTGTTGTTTAGTTAACAGAACTTCAACCTCAATAGGTAAGCACTTACAAGCTTGAAGCTGTATTTCTATGAGGTTTCAAGACATCTGAAATTCAAAACTGCAATGTTCAGCCAGTTGGCCTGCATCACTGTTCTCATCCGAGGCCGTTCCTGCTATGGGCACTGTGGAAGAAGTGCCCACCTTTTTATCCCTTGAAAGTCCCTCAAGGAAACCAAACCATTAAGTAGCTCCTCCCACATTTTTCCCGCTCTTTTCTGAGCTTGCTTGGTGAAGATTTTGAAAGTATAGAGAGATGGTTTTCTGTAGTGGGGATATTGCAACAATTGCTCACCTAACATGGAAGCACTTACTAACTAAAGAAAAATAGAAAGAACTCCTGTTAGGTGAGCACCTGATGTTCAAATGCAATCCATCCTAAATATTATAACATACACTTCCAAAGTTGCTGTTTAGTTCACAGAACTTCAACCTCAAAAGGTAAGCACTTATAACAATGAAGCTGTATTTCTATGAGGTTTCAAGACATCTGAAATTCAAAACTGCAATGTTCAGCCAATGGGTCTGCATCCCTGTTCTTGTCTGAGGTTGTTCCTGTTATGGGCACTGTGGAAGAAGTGCTCGCCTTTTTATCCCTTGAAAGGCCCTGAAGGCACCAAACCATTAAGTAGCTCCTCCCACATTTTTCCCGCTCTTTTCTGAGCTTGCTTGGTGATGATTTTGAAAGTATAGAGAGATGGTTTTCTGTAGTGGGGATATTGCAACAATTGCTCACCTAACATGGAAGCACTTACTAACTAAAGAAAAATAGAAAGAACTCCCGTTAGGTGAGCACCTGATGTTCAAATGCAATCCATCCCTAAATATTATACCATGTACTTCCAGAGTTGTTGTTTATTTCACAGAACTTCAAACTCAATAGGTAAGCACTTACAAGCTTGAAGCTGTATTTCTATGAGGTTTCAAGACATCTGAAATTCAAAACTGCAATGTTCAGCCAGTTGGCCTGCATCACTGTTCTCATCCGAGGCCGTTCCTGCTATGGGCACTGTGGAAGAAGTGCCCACCTTTTTATCCCTTGAAAGGCCCTCAAGGCACCAAACCATTAAGTAGCTCCTCCCACATTTTTCCCGCTCTTTTCTGAGCTTGCTTGGTGAAGATTTTGAAAGTATAGAGAGATGGTTTTCTGTAGTGGGGATATTGCAACAATTGCTCACCTAACATGGAAGCACTTACTAACTAAAGAAAAATAGAAAGAACTCCTGTTAGGTGAGCACCTGATGTTCAAATGCAATCCATCCTAAATATTATAACATACACTTCCAAAGTTGCTGTTTAGTTCACAGAACTTCAACCTCAAAAGGTAAGCACTTATAACCATGAAGCTGTATTTCTATGAGGTTTCAAGACATCTGAAATTCAAAACTGCAATGTTCAGCCAATGGGTCTGCATCCCTGTTCTTGTCTGAGGCTGTTCCTGTTATGGGCACTGTGGAAGAAGTGCTCGCCTTTTTATCCCTTGAAAGGCCCTGAAGGCACCAAACCATTAAGAAGCTCCTCCCACATTTTTCCCGCTCTTTTCTGAGCTTGCTTGGTGAATATTTTGAAAGTAGAGAGATGGTTTTCTGTAGTGGAGATATTGCAACAATTGCTCACCTAACATGGAAGCACTTACTAACTAAAGAAAAATAGAAAGAACTCCTGTTAGGTGAGCACCTGATGTTCAAATGCAATCCATCCTAAATATTATAACATACACTTCCAAAATTGCTGTTTAGTTCACAGAACTTCAACCTCAAAAGGGAAGCACTTACACATATATAAAACACAGGTGCCAACCTTGAAGCTGTATTTCTGTGAGGTTCCAAGACATCTGAAATTCAAAACTGCAATGTTCAGCCAGTGGGTCTGCATCCCTGTTCTTGTCTGAGGCTGGTATGGGCACTGTGGAATAAGTGCTTGCCTTTTTATCCCTTGAAAGGCCCTGAAGGCACCAAACCATTAAGAAGCTCCTCCCACATTTTTCCCGCTCTTTTCTGAGCTTACTTGGTAAAGATTTTGAAAGTAGAGAGATGGTTTTTTGTAGTGGAGATATTGCAACAATTGCTCACCTAACATGGAAGCACTTACTAACTAAAGAAAAATAGAAAGAACTCCTGTTAGGTGAACACCTGATGCTCAAATGCAATCCATCCCTAAATATTATACCATGTACTTCCAGAGTTGTTGTTTATTTCACAGAACTTCAAACTCAAAAGGTAAGCACTTACAAGCTTGAAGCTGTATTTCTATGAGGATTCAAGACATCTGAAATTCAAAACTGCAATGTTCAGCCAAAGGGTCTGCATCCCTGTTCTTGTCTGAGGCTGGTATGGGCACTGTGGAATAAGTGCTTGCCTTTTTATCCCTTGAAAGGCCCTGAAGGCACCAAACCATTAAGTAGCTCCTCCCACATTTTTCCTGCTCTTTTCTGAGCTTGCTTGGTGAAGATTTTGAAAGTATAGAGAGATGGTTTTCTGTAGTGGAGATATTGCAACAATTGCTCACCTAACATGGAAGCACTTACTAACTAAAGAAAAATAGAAAGAACTCCTGTTAGGTGAGCACCTGATGCTCAAATACAATTATTCTCTAAATATTATAACATACACTTCCAGAGCTGTTGTTTAGTTAACAGAACTTCAACCTCAATAGGTAAGCACTTACAAGCTTGAAGCTGTATTTCTATGAGGTTTCAAGACATCTGAAATTCAAAACTGCAATGTTCAGCCAGTTGGTCTGCATCACTGTTCTCATCCGAGGCCGTTCCTGCTATGGGCACTGTGGAAGAAGTGCCCACCTTTTTATCCCTTGAAAGGCCCTCAAGGCACCAAACCATTAAGTAGCTCCTCCCACATTTTTCCCGCTCTTTTCTGAGCTTGCACTTACTAACTAAAGAAAAATAGAAAGAAACTCCTGTTAGGTGAGCACCTGATGTTCAAATGCAATCCATCCTAAATATTATAACATACACTTCCAAAGTTGCTGTTTAGTTCACAGAACTTCAACCTCAAAAGGTAAGCACTTATAACAATGAAGCTGTATTTCTATGAGGTTTCAAGACATCTGAAATTCAAAACTGCAATGTTCAGCCAATGGGTCTGCATCCCTGTTCTTGTCTGAGGCTGTTCCTGTTATGGGCACTGTGGAAGAAGTGCTCGCCTTTTTATCCCTTGAAAGGCCCTGAAGGCACCAAACCATTAAGTAGCTCCTCCCACATTTTTCCCGCTCTTTTCTGAGCTTGCTTGGTGAAGATTTTGAAAGTATAGAGAGATGGTTTTCTGTAGTGGAGATATTGCAACAATTGCTCACCTAACATGGAAGCACTTACTAACTAAAGAAAAATAGAAAGAACTCCTGTTAGGTGAGCACCTGATGTTCAAATGCAATCCATCCTAAATATTATAACATACACTTCCAAAGTTGCTGTTTAGTTCACAGAACTTCAACCTCAATAGGTAAGCACTTACAAGCTTGAAGCTGTATTTCTATGAGGTTTCAAGACATCTGAAATTCAAAACTGCAATGTTCAGCCAGTTGGCCTGCATCACTGTTCTCATCCGAGGCCGTTCCTGCTATGGGCACTGTGGAAGAAGCGCCCACCTTTTTATCCCTTGAAAGGCCCTCAAGGCACCAAACCATTAAGTAGCTCCTCCCACATTTTCCCGCTCTTTTCTGAGCTTGCTTGGTGAAGATTTTGAAAGTATAGAGAGATGGTTTTCTGTAGTGGGGATATTGCAACAATTGCTCACCTAACATGGAAGCACTTACCAACTAAAGAAAAATAGAAAGAACTCCTGTTAGGTGAGCACTTGATGTTCAAATGCAATTATTCTCTAAATATTATAACATACACTTCCAGAGCTGTTGTTTAGTTAACAGAACTTGAACCTCAATAGGTAAGCACTTACAAGCTTGAAGCTGTATTTCTATGAGGTTTCAAGACATCTGAAATTCAAAACTGCAATGTTCAGCCAATGGGTCTGCATCCCTGTTCTTGTCTGAAGCTGTTCCTGTTATGGGCACTGTGGAAGAAGTGCTCGCCTTTTTATCCCTTGAAAGGCCCTGAAGGCACCAAACCATTAAGAAGCTCCTCCCACATTTTTCCCGCTCTTTTCTGAGCTTGCTTGGTGAAGATTTTGAAAGTAGAGAGATGGTTTTCTGTAGTGGAGATATTGCAACAATTGCTCACCTAACATGGAAGCACTTACTAACTAAAGAAAAATAGAAAGAACTCCTGTTAGGTGAGCACCTGATGTTCAAATGCAATCCATCCTAAATATTATAACATACACTTCCAAAATTGCTGTTTAGTTCACAGAACTTCAACCTCAAAAGGGAAGCACTTACACATATATAAAACACAGGTGCCAACCTTGAAGCTGTATTTCCTTGAGGTTCCAAGACATCTGAAATTCAAAACTGCAATGTTCAGCCAGTGGGTCTGCATCCCTGTTCTTCTCTGAGGCTGGTATGGGCACTGTGGAAAAAGTGCTTGCCTTTTTATCCCATGAAAGGCCCTGAAGGCACCAAACCATTAAGTAGCTCCTCCCACATTTTTCCCGCTCTTTTCTGAGCTTACTTGGTAAAGATTTTGAAAGTAGAGAGATGGTTTTTTGTAGTGGAGATATTGCAACAATTGCTCACCTAACATGGAAGCACTTACTAACTAAAGAAAAATAGAAAGAACTCCTGTTAGGTGAACACCTGATGCTCAAATGCAATCCATCCCTAAATATTATACCATGTACTTCCAGAGTTGTTGTTTATTTCACAGAACTTCAAACTCAAAAGGTAAGCACTTACAAGCTTGAAGCTGTATTTCTATGAGGTTTCAAGACATCTGAAATTCAAAACTGCAATGTTCAGCCAAAGGGTCTGCATCCCTGTTCTTGTCTGAGGCTGTTCCTGGTATGGGCACTGTGGAAGAAGTTCTAGCCTTTTTATCCCTTGAAAGTCCCTGAAGGCACCAAACCATTAAGAAGCTCCTCCCACATTTTTCCCGCTCTTTTCTGAGCTTGCTTGGTGAAGATTTTGAAAGTATAGAGAGATGGTTTTCTGTAGTGGAGATATTGCAACAATTGCTCACCTAACATGGAAGCACTTACTAACTAAAGAAAAATAGAAAGAACTCCTGTTAGGTGAGCACCTGATGTTCAAATGCAATCCATCCTAAATATTATAACATATACTTCCAAAATTGCTGTTTAGTTCACAGAACTTCAACCTCAAAAAGGAAGCACTTACACATATATAAAACGCAGGTGCCAACCTTGAAGCTGTATTTCTGTGAGGTTCCAAGACATCTGAAATTCAAAACTGCAATGTTCAGCAAGTGGGTCTGCATCCCTGTTCTTGTCTGAGGCTGGTATGGGCACTGTGGAATAAGTGCTCGCCTTTTTATCCCTTGAAAGGCCCTGAAGGCACCAAACCATTAAGTAGCTCCTATCACATTTTTCCCGCTCTTTTCTGAGCTTGCTTGGTGAAGATTATGAAAGTATAGAGAGATGGTTTTCTGTAGTGGAGATATTGCAACAATTGCTCACCTAACATGGAAGCACTTACTAACTAAAGAAAAATAGAAAGAACTCCTGTTAGGTGAGCACCTGATGCTCAAATACAATTATTCTCTAAATATTATAACATACTCTTCCAGAGCTGTTGTTTAGTTAACAGAACTTCAACCTCAATAGGTAAGCACTTACACATATATAAAACACAGGTGCCAACCTTGAAGCTGTATTTCTGTGAGGTTCCAAGACATCTGAAATTCAAAACTGCAATGTTCAGCCAGTGGGTCTGCATCCCTGTTCTTGTCTGAGGCTGGTATGGGCACTGTGGAATAAGTGCTTGCCTTTTTATCCCTTGAAAGGCCCTGAAGGCACCAAACCATTAAGAAGCTCCTCCCACATTTTTCCCGCTCTTTTCTGAGCTTACTTGGTAAAGATTTTGAAAGTAGAGAGATGGTTTTTTGTAGTGGAGATATTGCAACAATTGCTCACCTAACATGGAAGCACTTACTAACTAAAGAAAAATAGAAAGAACTCCTGTTAGGTGAACACCTGATGCTCAAATGCAATCCATCCCTAAATATTATACCATGTACTTCCAGAGTTGTTGTTTATTTCACAGAACTTCAAACTCAAAAGGTAAGCACTTACAAGCTTGAAGCTGTATTTCTATGAGGATTCAAGACATCTGAAATTCAAAACTGCAATGTTCAGCCAAAGGGTCTGCATCCCTGTTCTTGTCTGAGGCTGGTATGGGCACTGTGGAATAAGTGCTTGCCTTTTTATCCCTTGAAAGGCCCTGAAGGCACCAAACCATTAAGTAGCTCCTCCCACATTTTTCCTGCTCTTTTCTGAGCTTGCTTGGTGAAGATTTTGAAAGTATAGAGAGATGGTTTTCTGTAGTGGAGATATTGCAACAATTGCTCACCTAACATGGAAGCACTTACTAACTAAAGAAAAATAGAAAGAACTCCTGTTAGGTGAGCACCTGATGCTCAAATACAATTATTCTCTAAATATTATAACATACACTTCCAGAGCTGTTGTTTAGTTAACAGAACTTCAACCTCAATAGGTAAGCACTTACAAGCTTGAAGCTGTATTTCTATGAGGTTTCAAGACATCTGAAATTCAAAACTGCAATGTTCAGCCAGTTGGTCTGCATCACTGTTCTCATCCGAGGCCGTTCCTGCTATGGGCACTGTGGAAGAAGTGCCCACCTTTTTATCCCTTGAAAGGCCCTCAAGGCACCAAACCATTAAGTAGCTCCTCCCACATTTTTCCCGCTCTTTTCTGAGCTTGCACTTACTAACTAAAGAAAAATAGAAAGAAACTCCTGTTAGGTGAGCACCTGATGTTCAAATGCAATCCATCCTAAATATTATAACATACACTTCCAAAGTTGCTGTTTAGTTCACAGAACTTCAACCTCAAAAGGTAAGCACTTATAACAATGAAGCTGTATTTCTATGAGGTTTCAAGACATCTGAAATTCAAAACTGCAATGTTCAGCCAATGGGTCTGCATCCCTGTTCTTGTCTGAGGCTGTTCCTGTTATGGGCACTGTGGAAGAAGTGCTCGCCTTTTTATCCCTTGAAAGGCCCTGAAGGCACCAAACCATTAAGTAGCTCCTCCCACATTTTTCCCGCTCTTTTCTGAGCTTGCTTGGTGAAGATTTTGAAAGTATAGAGAGATGGTTTTCTGTAGTGGAGATATTGCAACAATTGCTCACCTAACATGGAAGCACTTACTAACTAAAGAAAAATAGAAAGAACTCCTGTTAGGTGAGCACCTGATGTTCAAATGCAATCCATCCTAAATATTATAATATACACTTCCAAAGTTGCTGTTTAGTTCACAGAACTTCAACCTCAATAGGTAAGCACTTACAAGCTTGAAGCTGTATTTCTATGAGGTTTCAAGACATCTGAAATTCAAAACTGCAATGTTCAGCCAGTTGGCCTGCATCACTGTTCTCATCCGAGGCCGTTCCTGCTATGGGCACTGTGGAAGAAGCGCCCACCTTTTTATCCCTTGAAAGGCCCTCAAGGCACCAAACCATTAAGTAGCTCCTCCCACATTTTCCCGCTCTTTTCTGAGCTTGCTTGGTGAAGATTTTGAAAGTATAGAGAGATGGTTTTCTGTAGTGGGGATATTGCAACAATTGCTCACCTAACATGGAAGCACTTACCAACTAAAGAAAAATAGAAAGAACTCCTGTTAGGTGAGCACTTGATGTTCAAATGCAATTATTCTCTAAATATTATAACATACACTTCCAGAGCTGTTGTTTAGTTAACAGAACTTGAACCTCAATAGGTAAGCACTTACAAGCTTGAAGCTGTATTTCTATGAGGTTTCAAGACATCTGAAATTCAAAACTGCAATGTTCAGCCAATGGGTCTGCATCCCTGTTCTTGTCTGAAGCTGTTCCTGTTATGGGCACTGTGGAAGAAGTGCTCGCCTTTTTATCCCTTGAAAGGCCCTGAAGGCACCAAACCATTAAGAAGCTCCTCCCACATTTTTCCCGCTCTTTTCTGAGCTTGCTTGGTGAAGATTTTGAAAGTAGAGAGATGGTTTTCTGTAGTGGAGATATTGCAACAATTGCTCACCTAACATGGAAGCACTTACTAACTAAAGAAAAATAGAAAGAACTCCTGTTAGGTGAACACCTGATGTTCAAATGCAATCCATCCTAAATATTATAACATACACTTCCAAAATTGCTGTTTAGTTCACAGAACTTCAACCTCAAAAGGGAAGCACTTACACATATATAAAACACAGGTGCCAACCTTGAAGCTGTATTTCCTTGAGGTTCCAAGACATCTGAAATTCAAAACTGCAATGTTCAGCCAGTGGGTCTGCATCCCTGTTCTTCTCTGAGGCTGGTATGGGCACTGTGGAAAAAGTGCTTGCCTTTTTATCCCATGAAAGGCCCTGAAGGCACCAAACCATTAAGTAGCTCCTCCCACATTTTTCCCGCTCTTTTCTGAGCTTACTTGGTAAAGATTTTGAAAGTAGAGAGATGGTTTTTTGTAGTGGAGATATTGCAACAATTGCTCACCTAACATGGAAGCACTTACTAACTAAAGAAAAATAGAAAGAACTCCTGTTAGGTGAACACCTGATGCTCAAATGCAATCCATCCCTAAATATTATACCATGTACTTCCAGAGTTGTTGTTTATTTCACAGAACTTCAAACTCAAAAGGTAAGCACTTACAAGCTTGAAGCTGTATTTCTATGAGGTTTCAAGACATCTGAAATTCAAAACTGCAATGTTCAGCCAAAGGGTCTGCATCCCTGTTCTTGTCTGAGGCTGTTCCTGGTATGGGCACTGTGGAAGAAGTTCTAGCCTTTTTATCCCTTGAAAGTCCCTGAAGGCACCAAACCATTAAGAAGCTCCTCCCACATTTTTCCCGCTCTTTTCTGAGCTTGCTTGGTGAAGATTTTGAAAGTATAGAGAGATGGTTTTCTGTAGTGGAGATATTGCAACAATTGCTCACCTAACATGGAAGCACTTACTAACTAAAGAAAAATAGAAAGAACTCCTGTTAGGTGAGCACCTGATGTTCAAATGCAATCCATCCTAAATATTATAACATATACTTCCAAAATTGCTGTTTAGTTCACAGAACTTCAACCTCAAAAAGGAAGCACTTACACATATATAAAACGCAGGTGCCAACCTTGAAGCTGTATTTCTGTGAGGTTCCAAGACATCTGAAATTCAAAACTGCAATGTTCAGCAAGTGGGTCTGCATCCCTGTTCTTGTCTGCGGCTGGTATGGGCACTGTGGAATAAGTGCTCGCCTTTTTATCCCTTGAAAGGCCCTGAAGGCACCAAACCATTAAGTAGCTCCTATCACATTTTTCCCGCTCTTTTCTGAGCTTGCTTGGTGAAGATTATGAAAGTATAGAGAGATGGTTTTCTGTAGTGGAGATATTGCAACAATTGCTCACCTAACATGGAAGCACTTACTAACTAAAGAAAAATAGAAAGAACTCCTGTTAGGTGAGCACCTGATGCTCAAATACAATTATTCTCTAAATATTATAACATACTCTTCCAGAGCTGTTGTTTAGTTAACAGAACTTCAACCTCAATAGGTAAGCACTTACAAGCTTGAAGCTGTATTTCTATGAGGTTTCAAGACATCTGAAATTCAAAACTGCAATGTTCAGCCAGTTGGCCTGCATCACTGTTCTCATCCGAGGCCGTTCCTGCTATGGGCACTGTGGAAGAAGTGCCCACCTTTTTATCCCTTGAAAGGCCCTCAAGGCACCAAACCATTAAGTAGCTCCTCCCACATTTTTCCCGCTCTTTTCTGAGCTTGCTTGGTGAAGATTTTGAAAGTATAGAGAGATGGTTTTCTGTAGTGGGGATATTGCAACAATTGCTCACCTAACATGGAAGCACTTACTAACTAAAGAAAAATAGAAAGAACTCCTGTTAGGTGAGCACCTGATGTTCAAATGCAATCCATCCTAAATATTATAACATAAACTTCCAAAATTGCTGTTTAGTTCACAGAACTTCAACCTCAAAAGGGAAGCACTTACACATATATAAAACGCAGGTGCCAACCTTGAAGCTGTATTTCTGTGAGGTTCCAAGACATCTGAAATTCAAAACTGCAATGTTCAGCCAGTGGGTCTGCATCCCTGTTCTTGTCTGAGGGTGGTATGGGCACTGTGGAATAAGTGCTCGCCTTTTTATCCCTTGAAAGGCCCTGAAGGCACCAAACCATTAAGTAGCTCCTCCCACATTTTTCCCGCTCTTTTCTGAGCTTGCTTGGTGAAGATTTTGAAAGTATAGAGAGATGGTTTTCTGTAGTGGAGATATTGCAACAATTGCTCACCTAACATGGAAGCACTTACTAACTAAAGAAAAATAGAAAGAACTCCTGTTAGGTGAGCACCTGATGTTCAAATGCAATCCATCCTAAATATTATAACATACACTTCCAAAGTTGCTGTTTAGTTCACAGAACTTCAACCTCAATAGGTAAGCACTTACAAGCTTGAAGCTGTATTTCTATGAGGTTTCAAGACATCTGAAATTCAAAACTGCAATGTTCAGCCAGTTGGCCTGCATCACTGTTCTCATCCGAGGCCGTTCCTGCTATGGGCACTGTGGAAGAAGTGCCCACCTTTTTATCCCTTGAAAGGCCCTCAAGGCACCAAACCATTAAGTAGCTCCTCCCACATTTTCCCGCTCTTTTCTGAGCTTGCTTGGTGAAGATTTTGAAAGTATAGAGAGATGGTTTTCTGTAGTGGGGATATTGCAACAATTGCTCACCTAACATGGAAGCACTTACCAACTAAAGAAAAATAGAAAGAACTCCTGTTAGGTGAGCACCTGATGTTCAAATGCAATTATTCTCTAAATATTATAACATACACTTCCAGAGCTGTTGTTTAGTTAACAGAACTTGAACCTCAATAGGTAAGCACTTACAAGCTTGAAGCTGTATTTCTATGAGGTTTCAAGACATCTGAAATTCAAAACTGCAATGTTCAGCCAATGGGTCTGCATCCCTGTTCTTGTCTGAAGCTGTTCCTGTTATGGGCACTGTGGAAGAAGTGCTCGCCTTTTTATCCCTTGAAAGGCCCTGAAGGCACCAAACCATTAAGAAGCTCCTCCCACATTTTTCCCGCTCTTTTCCGAGCTTGCTTGGTGAAGATTTTGAAAGTAGAGAGATGGTTTTCTGTAGTGGAGATATTGCAACAATTGCTCACCTAACATGGAAGCACTTACTAACTAAAGAAAAATAGAAAGAACTCCTGTTAGGTGAGCACCTGATGTTCAAATGCAATCCATCCTAAATATTATAACATACACTTCCAAAATTGCTGTTTAGTTCACAGAACTTCAACCTCAAAGGGGAAGCACTTACACATATATAAAACGCAGGTGCCAACCTTGAAGCTGTATTTCCTTGAGGTTCCAAGACATCTGAAATTCAAAACTGCAATGTTCAGCCAGTGGGCTGCATCCCTGTTCTTGTCTGAGGCTGGTATGGGCACTGTGGAATAAGTGCTTGCCTTTTTATCCCATGAAAGGCCCTGAAGGCACCAAACCATTAAGTAGCTCCTCCCACATTTTTCCCGCTCTTTTCTGAGCTTACTTGGTAAAGATTTTGAAAGTAGAGAGATGGTTTTTTGTAGTGGAGATATTGCAACAATTGCTCACCTAACATGGAAGCACTTACTAACTAAAGAAAAAAAGAAAGAACTCCTGTTAGGTGAACACCTGATGCTCAAATGCAATCCATCCCTAAATATTATACCATGTACTTCCAGAGTTGTTGTTTATTTCACAGAACTTCAAACTCAAAAGGTAAGCACTTACAAGCTTGAAGCTGTATTTCTATGAGGTTTCAAGACATCTGAAATTCAAAACTGCAATGTTCAGTCAAAGGGTCTGCATCCCTGTTCTTGTCTGAGGCTGTTCCTGGTATGGGCACTGTGGAAGAAGTTCTAGCCTTTTTATCCCTTGAAAGTCCCTGAAGGCACCAAACCATTAAGAAGCTCCTCCCACATTTTTCCCGCTCTTTTCTGAGCTTGCTTGGTGAAGATTTTGAAAGTATAGAGAGATGGTTTTCTGTAGTGGAGATATTGCAACAATTGCTCACCTAACATGGAAGCACTTACTAACTAAAGAAAAATAGAAAGAACTCCTGTTAGGTGAGCACCTGATGTTCAAATGCAATCCATCCTAAATATTATAACATACACTTCCAAAATTGCTGTTTAGTTCACAGAACTTCAACCTCAAAAAGGAAGCACTTACACATATATAAAATGCAGGTGCCAACCTTGAAGCTGTATTTCTGTGAGGTTCCAAGACATCTGAAATTCAAAACTGCAATGTTCAGCAAGTGGGTCTGCATCCCTGTTCTTGTCTGAGGCTGGTATGAGCACTGTGGAATAAGTGCTCGCTTTTTTCTCTTTTCTGAGCTTGCTTGGTGAAGATTATGAAAGTATAGAGAGATGGTTTTCTGTAGTGGAGATATTGCAACAATTGCTCACCTAACATGGAAGCACTTACTAACTAAAGAAAAATAGAACGAACTCCTGTTAGGTGAGCACCTGATGCTCAAATACAATTATTCTCTAAATATTATAACATACACTTCCAGAGCTGTTGTTTAGTTAACAGAACTTCAACCTCAATAGGTAAGCACTTACAAGCTTGAAGCTGTATTTCTATGAGGTTTCAAGACATCTGAAAAAAAAACTGCAATGTTCAGCCAGTTGGCCTGCATCACTGTTCTCATCCGAGGCCGTTCCTGCTATGGGCACTGTGGAAGAAGTGCCCACCTTTTTATCCCTTGAAAGTCCCTCAAGGCACCAAACCATTAAGTAGCTCCTCCCACATTTTTCCCGCTCTTTTCTGAGCTTGCTTGGTGAAGATTTTGAAAGTATAGAGAGATGGTTTTCTGTAGTGGGGATATTGCAACAATTGCTCACCTAACATGGAAGCACTTACTAACTAAAGAAAAATAGAAAGAACTCCTGTTAGGTGAGCACCTGATGTTCAAATGCAATCCATCCTAAATATTATAACATACACTTCCAAAGTTGCTGTTTAGTTCACAGAACTTCAACCTCAAAAGGTAAGCACTTATAACAATGAAGCTGTATTTCTATGAGGTTTCAAGACATCTGAAATTCAAAACTGCAATGTTCAGCCAATGGGTCTGCATCCCTGTTCTTGTCTGAGGTTGTTCCTGTTATGGGCACTGTGGAAGAAGTGCTCGCCTTTTTATCCCTTGAAAGGCCCTGAAGGCACCAAACCATTAAGTAGCTCCTCCCACATTTTTCCCGCTCTTTTCTGAGCTTGCTTGGTGAAGATTTTGAAAGTATAGAGAGATGGTTTTCTGTAGTGGGGATATTGCAACAATTGCTCACCTAACATGGAAGCACTTACTAACTAAAGAAAAATAGAAAGAACTCCCGTTAGGTGAGCACCTGATGTTCAAATGCAATCCATCCTAAATATTATAACATACACTTCCAAAGTTGCTGTTTAGTTCACAGAACTTCAACCTCAATAGGTAAGCACTTACAAGCTTGAAGCTGTATTTCTATGAGGTTTCAAGACATCTGAAATTCAAAACTGCAATGTTCAGCCAGTTGGCCTGCATCACTGTTCTCATCCGAGGCCGTTCCTGCTATGGGCACTGTGGAAGAAGTGCCCACCTTTTCATCCCTTGAAAGGCCCTCAAGGCACCAAACCATTAAGTAGCTCCTCCCACATTTTTCCCGCTCTTTTCTGAGCTTGCTTGGTGAAGATTTTGAAAGTATAGAGAGATGGTTTTCTGTAGTGGGGATATTGCAACAATTGCTCACCTAACATGGAAGCACTTACTAACTAAAGAAAAATAGAAAGAACTCCTGTTAGGTGAGCACCTGATGTTCAAATGCAATCTATCCTAAATATTATAACATACACTTCCAAAGTTGCTGTTTAGTTCACAGAACTTCAACCTCAAAAGGTAAGCACTTATAACCATGAAGCTGTATTTCTATGAGGTTTCAAGACATCTGAAATTCAAAACTGCAATGTTCAGCCAATGGGTCTGCATCCCTGTTCTTGTCTGAGGCTGTTACTGTTATGGGCACTGTGGAAGAAGTGCTCGCCTTTTTATCCCTTGAAAGGCCCTGAAGGCACCAAACCATTAAGAAGCTCCTCCCACATTTTTCCCGCTCTTTTCTGAGCTTGCTTGGTGAAGATTTTGAAAGTAGAGAGATGGTTTTCTGTAGTGGAGATATTGCAACAATTGCTCACCTAACATGGAAGCACTTACTAACTAAAGAAAAATAGAAAGAACTCCTGTTAGGTGAGCACCTGATGTTCAAATGCAATCCATCCTAAATATTATAACATACACTTCCAAAATTGCTGTTTAGTTCACAGAACTTCAACCTCAAAAGGGAAGCACTTACACATATATAAAACGCAGGTGCCAACCTTGAAGCTGTATTTCTGTGAGGTTCCAAGACATCTGAAATTCAAAACTGCAATGTTCAGCCAGTGGGTCTGCATCCCTGTTCTTGTCTGAGGCTGGTATGGGCACTGTGGAATAAGTGCTTGCCTTTTTATCCCTTGAAAGGCCCTGAAGGCACCAAACCATTAAGAAGCTCCTCCCACATTTTTCCCGCTCTTTTCTGAGCTTACTTGGTAAAGATTTTGAAAGTAGAGAGATGGTTTTTTGTAGTGGAGATATTGCAACAATTGCTCACCTAACATGGAAGCACTTACTAACTAAAGAAAAATAGAAAGAACTCCTGTTAGGTGAACACCTGATGCTCAAATGCAATCCATCCCTAAATATTATACCATGTACTTCCAGAGTTGTTGTTTATTTCAAAGAACTTCAAACTCAAAAGGTAAGCACTTACAAGCTTGAAGCTGTATTTCTATGAGGATTCAAGACATCTGAAATTCAAAACTGCAATGTTCAGCCAAAGGGTCTGCATCCCTGTTCTTGTCTGAGGCTGGTATGGGCACTGTGGAATAAGTGCTTGCCTTTTTATCCCTTGAAAGGCCCTGAAGGCACCAAACCATTAAGTAGCTCCTCCCACATTTTTCCTGCTCTTTTCTGAGCTTGCTTGGTGAAGATTTTGAAAGTATAGAGAGATGGTTTTCTGTAGTGGAGATATTGCAACAATTGCTCACCTAACATGGAAGCACTTACTAACTAAAGAAAAATAGAAAGAACTCCTGTTAGGTGAGCACCTGATGCTCAAATACAAGTATTCTCTAAATATTATAACATACACTTCCAGAGCTGTTGTTTAGTTAACAGAACTTCAACCTCAATAGGTAAGCACTTACAAGCTTGAAGCTGTATTTCTATGAGGTTTCAAGACATCTGAAATTCAAAACTGCAATGTTCAGCCAAAGGGTCTGCATCCCTGTTCTTGTCTGAGGCTGTTCCTGGTATGGGCACTGTGGAAGAAGTTCTAGCCTTTTTATCCCTTGAAAGTCCCTGAAGGCACCAAACCATTAAGAAGCTCCTCCCACATTTTTCCCGCTCTTTTCTGAGCTTGCTTGGTGAAGATTTTGAAAGTATAGAGATGGTTTTTTGTAGTGGAGATATTGCAACAATTGCTCACCTAACATGGAAGCACTTACTAACTAAAGAAAAATAGAAAGAACTCCTGTTAGGTGAACACCTGATGCTCAAATGCAATCCATCCCTAAATATTATACCATGTACTTCCAGAGTTGTTGTTTATTTCACAGAACTTCAAACTCAAAAGCTAAGCACTTACAAGCTTGAAGCTGTATTTCTATGAGGTTTCAAGACATCTGAAATTCAAAACTGCAATGTTCAGCCAAAGGGTCTGCATCCCTGTTCTTGTCTGAGGCTGTTCCTGGTATGGGCACTGTGGAAGAAGTTCTAGCCTTTTTATCCCTTGAAAGTCCCTGAAGGCACCAAACCATTAAGAAGCTCCTCCCACATTTTTCCCGCTCTTTTCTGAGCTTGCTTGGTGAAGATTTTGAAAGTATAGAGAGATGGTTTTCTGTAGTGGAGATATTGCAACAATTGCTCACCTAACATGGAAGCACTTACTAACTAAAGAAAAATAGAAAGAACTCCTGTTAGGTGAGCACCTGATGTTCAAATGCAATCCATCCTAAATATTATAACATATACTTCCAAAATTGCTGTTTAGTTCACAGAACTTCAACCTCAAAAAGGAAGCACTTACACATATATAAAACGCAGGTGCCAACCTTGAAGCTGTATTTCTGTGAGGTTCCAAGACATCTGAAATTCAAAACTGCAATGTTCAGCAAGTGGGTCTGCATCCCTGTTCTTGTCTGAGGCTGGTATGGGCACTGTGGAATAAGTGCTCGCCTTTTTATCCCTTGAAAGGCCCTGAAGGCACCAAACCATTAAGTAGCTCCTATCACATTTTTCCCGCTCTTTTCTGAGCTTGCTTGGTGAAGATTATGAAAGTATAGAGAGATGGTTTTCTGTAGTGGAGATATTGCAACAATTGCTCACCTAACATGGAAGCACTTACTAACTAAAGAAAAATAGAAAGAACTCCTGTTAGGTGAGCACCTGATGCTCAAATACAATTATTCTCTAAATATTATAACATACTCTTCCAGAGCTGTTGTTTAGTTAACAGAACTTCAACCTCAATAGGTAAGCACTTACAAGCTTGAAGCTGTATTTCTATGAGGTTTCAAGACATCTGAAATTCAAAACTGCAATGTTCAGCCAGTTGGCCTGCATCACTGTTCTCATCCGAGGCCGTTCCTGCTATGGGCACTGTGGAAGAAGTGCCTACCTTTTTATCCCTTGAAAGGCCCTCAAGGCACCAAACCATTAAGTAGCTCCTCCCACATTTTCCCGCTCTTTTCTGAGCTTGCTTGGTGAAGATTTTGAAAGTATAGAGAGATGGTTTTCTGTAGTGGGGATATTGCAACAATTGCTCACCTAACATGGAAGCACTTACTAACTAAAGAAAAATAGAAAGAACTCCTGTTAGGTGAGCACCTGATGTTCAAATGCAATCCATCCTAAATATTATAACATACACTTCCAAAGTTGCTGTTTAGTTCACAGAACTTCAACCTCAATAGGTAAGCACTTACAAGCTTGAAGCTGTATTTCTATGAGGTTTCAAGACATCTGAAATTCAAAACTGCAATGTTCAGCCAGTTGGCCTGCATCACTGTTCTCATCCGAGGCCGTTCCTGCTATGGGCACTGTGGAAGAAGTGCCCACCTTTTTATCCCTTGAAAGGCCCTCAAGGCACCAAACCATTAAGTAGCTCCTCCCACATTTTCCCGCTCTTTTCTGAGCTTGCTTGGTGAAGATTTTGAAAGTATAGAGAGATGGTTTTCTGTAGTGGGGATATTGCAACAATTGCTCACCTAACATGGAAGCACTTACCAACTAAAGAAAAATAGAAAGAACTCCTGTTAGGTGAGCACTTGATGTTCAAATGCAATTATTCTCTAAATATTATAACATACACTTCCAGAGCTGTTGTTTAGTTAACAGAACTTGAACCTCAATAGGTAAGCACTTACAAGCTTGAAGCTGTATTTCTATGAGGTTTCAAGACATCTGAAATTCAAAACTGCAATGTTCAGCCAATGGGTCTGCATCCCTGTTCTTGTCTGAAGCTGTTCCTGTTATGGGCACTGTGGAAGAAGTGCTCGCCTTTTTATCCCTTGAAAGGCCCTGAAGGCACCAAACCATTAAGAAGCTCCTCCCACATTTTTCCCGCTCTTTTCTGAGCTTGCTTGGTGAAGATTTTGAAAGTAGAGAGATGGTTTTCTGTAGTGGAGATATTGCAACAATTGCTCACCTAACATGGAAGCACTTACTAACTAAAGAAAAATAGAAAGAACTCCTGTTAGGTGAGCACCTGATGTTCAAATGCAATCCATCCTAAATATTATAACATACACTTCCAAAATTGCTGTTTAGTTCACAGAACTTCAACCTCAAAAGGGAAGCACTTACACATATATAAAACACAGGTGCCAACCTTGAAGCTGTATTTCCTTGAGGTTCCAAGACATCTGAAATTCAAAACTGCAATGTTCAGCCAGTGGGTCTGCATCCCTGTTCTTCTCTGAGGCTGGTATGGGCACTGTGGAAAAAGTGCTTGCCTTTTTATCCCATGAAAGGCCCTGAAGGCACCAAACCATTAAGTAGCTCCTCCCACATTTTTCCCGCTCTTTTCTGAGCTTACTTGGTAAAGATTTTGAAAGTAGAGAGATGGTTTTTTGTAGTGGAGATATTGCAACAATTGCTCACCTAACATGGAAGCACTTACTAACTAAAGAAAAATAGAAAGAACTCCTGTTAGGTGAACACCTGATGCTCAAATGCAATCCATCCCTAAATATTATACCATGTACTTCCAGAGTTGTTGTTTATTTCACAGAACTTCAAACTCAAAAGGTAAGCACTTACAAGCTTGAAGCTGTATTTCTATGAGGTTTCAAGACATCTGAAATTCAAAACTGCAATGTTCAGCCAAAGGGTCTGCATCCCTGTTCTTGTCTGAGGCTGTTCCTGGTATGGGCACTGTGGAAGAAGTTCTAGCCTTTTTATCCCTTGAAAGTCCCTGAAGGCACCAAACCATTAAGAAGCTCCTCCCACATTTTTCCCGCTCTTTTCTGAGCTTGCTTGGTGAAGATTTTGAAAGTATAGAGAGATGGTTTTCTGTAGTGGAGATATTGCAACAATTGCTCACCTAACATGGAAGCACTTACTAACTAAAGAAAAATAGAAAGAACTCCTGTTAGGTGAGCACCTGATGTTCAAATGCAATCCATCCTAAATATTATAACATATACTTCCAAAATTGCTGTTTAGTTCACAGAACTTCAACCTCAAAAAGGAAGCACTTACACATATATAAAACGCAGGTGCCAACCTTGAAGCTGTATTTCTGTGAGGTTCCAAGACATCTGAAATTCAAAACTGCAATGTTCAGCAAGTGGGTCTGCATCCCTGTTCTTGTCTGAGGCTGGTATGGGCACTGTGGAATAAGTGCTCGCCTTTTTATCCCTTGAAAGGCCCTGAAGGCACCAAACCATTATGTAGCTCCTATCACATTTTTCCCGCTCTTTTCTGAGCTTGCTTGGTGAAGATTATGAAAGTATAGAGAGATGGTTTTCTGTATTGGAGATATTGCAACAATTGCTCACCTAACATGGAAGCACTTACTAACTAAAGAAAAATAGAAAGAACTCCTGTTAGGTGAGCACCTGATGCTCAAATACAATTATTCTCTAAATATTATAACATACTCTTCCAGAGCTGTTGTTTAGTTAACAGAACTTCAACCTCAATAGGTAAGCACTTACAAGCTTGAAGCTGTATTTCTATGAGGTTTCAAGACATCTGAAATTCAAAACTGCAATGTTCAGCCAGTTGGCCTGCATCACTGTTCTCATCCGAGGCCGTTCCTGCTATGGGCACTGTGGAAGAAGTGCCCACCTTTTTATCCCTTGAAAGGCCCTCAAGGCACCAAACCATTAAGTAGCTCCTCCCACATTTTTCCCGCTCTTTTCTGAGCTTGCTTGGTGAAGATTTTGAAAGTATAGAGAGATGGTTTTCTGTAGTGGGGATATTGCAACAATTGCTCACCTAACATGGAAGCACTTACTAACTAAAGAAAAATAGAAAGAACTCCTGTTAGGTGAGCACCTGATGTTCAAATGCAATCCATCCTAAATATTATAACATAAACTTCCAAAATTGCTGTTTAGTTCACAGAACTTCAACCTCAAAAGGGAAGCACTTACACATATATAAAACGCAGGTGCCAACCTTGAAGCTGTATTTCTGTGAGGTTCCAAGACATCTGAAATTCAAAACTGCAATGTTCAGCCAGTGGGTCTGCATCCCTGTTCTTGTCTGAGGGTGGTATGGGCACTGTGGAATAAGTGCTCGCCTTTTTATCCCTTGAAAGGCCCTGAAGGCACCAAACCATTAAGTAGCTCCTCCCACATTTTTCCCGCTCTTTTCTGAGCTTGCTTGGTGAAGATTTTGAAAGTATAGAGAGATGGTTTTCTGTAGTGGAGATATTGCAACAATTGCTCACCTAACATGGAAGCACTTACTAACTAAAGAAAAATAGAAAGAACTCCTGTTAGGTGAGCACCTGATGTTCAAATGCAATCCATCCTAAATATTATAACATACACTTCCAAAGTTGCTGTTTAGTTCACAGAACTTCAACCTCAATAGGTAAGCACTTACAAGCTTGAAGCTGTATTTCTATGAGGTTTCAAGACATCTGAAATTCAAAACTGCAATGTTCAGCCAGTTGGCCTGCATCACTGTTCTCATCCGAGGCCGTTCCTGCTATGGGCACTGTGGAAGAAGTGCCCACCTTTTTATCCCTTGAAAGGCCCTCAAGGCACCAAACCATTAAGTAGCTCCTCCCACATTTTCCCGCTCTTTTCTGAGCTTGCTTGGTGAAGATTTTGAAAGTATAGAGAGATGGTTTTCTGTAGTGGGGATATTGCAACAATTGCTCACCTAACATGGAAGCACTTACCAACTAAAGAAAAATAGAAAGAACTCCTGTTAGGTGAGCACCTGATGTTCAAATGCAATTATTCTCTAAATATTATAACATACACTTCCAGAGCTGTTGTTTAGTTAACAGAACTTGAACCTCAATAGGTAAGCACTTACAAGCTTGAAGCTGTATTTCTATGAGGTTTCAAGACATCTGAAATTCAAAACTGCAATGTTCAGCCAATGGGTCTGCATCCCTGTTCTTGTCTGAAGCTGTTCCTGTTATGGGCACTGTGGAAGAAGTGCTCGCCTTTTTATCCCTTGAAAGGCCCTGAAGGCACCAAACCATTAAGAAGCTCCTCCCACATTTTTCCCGCTCTTTTCCGAGCTTGCTTGGTGAAGATTTTGAAAGTAGAGAGATGGTTTTCTGTAGTGGAGATATTGCAACAATTGCTCACCTAACATGGAAGCACTTACTAACTAAAGAAAAATAGAAAGAACTCCTGTTAGGTGAGCACCTGATGTTCAAATGCAATCCATCCTAAATATTATAACATACACTTCCAAAATTGCTGTTTAGTTCACAGAACTTCAACCTCAAAGGGGAAGCACTTACACATATATAAAACGCAGGTGCCAACCTTGAAGCTGTATTTCCTTGAGGTTCCAAGACATCTGAAATTCAAAACTGCAATGTTCAGCCAGTGGGCTGCATCCCTGTTCTTGTCTGAGGCTGGTATGGGCACTGTGGAATAAGTGCTTGCCTTTTTATCCCATGAAAGGCCCTGAAGGCACCAAACCATTAAGTAGCTCCTCCCACATTTTTCCCGCTCTTTTCTGAGCTTACTTGGTAAAGATTTTGAAAGTAGAGAGATGGTTTTTTGTAGTGGAGATATTGCAACAATTGCTCACCTAACATGGAAGCACTTACTAACTAAAGAAAAAAAGAAAGAACTCCTGTTAGGTGAACACCTGATGCTCAAATGCAATCCATCCCTAAATATTATACCATGTACTTCCAGAGTTGTTGTTTATTTCACAGAACTTCAAACTCAAAAGGTAAGCACTTACAAGCTTGAAGCTGTATTTCTATGAGGTTTCAAGACATCTGAAATTCAAAACTGCAATGTTCAGTCAAAGGGTCTGCATCCCTGTTCTTGTCTGAGGCTGTTCCTGGTATGGGCACTGTGGAAGAAGTTCTAGCCTTTTTATCCCTTGAAAGTCCCTGAAGGCACCAAACCATTAAGAAGCTCCTCCCACATTTTTCCCGCTCTTTTCTGAGCTTGCTTGGTGAAGATTTTGAAAGTATAGAGAGATGGTTTTCTGTAGTGGAGATATTGCAACAATTGCTCACCTAACATGGAAGCACTTACTAACTAAAGAAAAATAGAAAGAACTCCTGTTAGGTGAGCACCTGATGTTCAAATGCAATCCATCCTAAATATTATAACATACACTTCCAAAATTGCTGTTTAGTTCACAGAACTTCAACCTCAAAAAGGAAGCACTTACACATATATAAAATGCAGGTGCCAACCTTGAAGCTGTATTTCTGTGAGGTTCCAAGACATCTGAAATTCAAAACTGCAATGTTCAGCAAGTGGGTCTGCATCCCTGTTCTTGTCTGAGGCTGGTATGAGCACTGTGGAATAAGTGCTCGCTTTTTTCTCTTTTCTGAGCTTGCTTGGTGAAGATTATGAAAGTATAGAGAGATGGTTTTCTGTAGTGGAGATATTGCAACAATTGCTCACCTAACATGGAAGCACTTACTAACTAAAGAAAAATAGAACGAACTCCTGTTAGGTGAGCACCTGATGCTCAAATACAATTATTCTCTAAATATTATAACATACACTTCCAGAGCTGTTGTTTAGTTAACAGAACTTCAACCTCAATAGGTAAGCACTTACAAGCTTGAAGCTGTATTTCTATGAGGTTTCAAGACATCTGAAAAAAAAACTGCAATGTTCAGCCAGTTGGCCTGCATCACTGTTCTCATCCGAGGCCGTTCCTGCTATGGGCACTGTGGAAGAAGTGCCCACCTTTTTATCCCTTGAAAGTCCCTCAAGGCACCAAACCATTAAGTAGCTCCTCCCACATTTTTCCCGCTCTTTTCTGAGCTTGCTTGGTGAAGATTTTGAAAGTATAGAGAGATGGTTTTCTGTAGTGGGGATATTGCAACAATTGCTCACCTAACATGGAAGCACTTACTAACTAAAGAAAAATAGAAAGAACTCCTGTTAGGTGAGCACCTGATGTTCAAATGCAATCCATCCTAAATATTATAACATACACTTCCAAAGTTGCTGTTTAGTTCACAGAACTTCAACCTCAAAAGGTAAGCACTTATAACAATGAAGCTGTATTTCTATGAGGTTTCAAGACATCTGAAATTCAAAACTGCAATGTTCAGCCAATGGGTCTGCATCCCTGTTCTTGTCTGAGGTTGTTCCTGTTATGGGCACTGTGGAAGAAGTGCTCGCCTTTTTATCCCTTGAAAGGCCCTGAAGGCACCAAACCATTAAGTAGCTCCTCCCACATTTTTCCCGCTCTTTTCTGAGCTTGCTTGGTGAAGATTTTGAAAGTATAGAGAGATGGTTTTCTGTAGTGGGGATATTGCAACAATTGCTCACCTAACATGGAAGCACTTACTAACTAAAGAAAAATAGAAAGAACTCCCGTTAGGTGAGCACCTGATGTTCAAATGCAATCCATCCTAAATATTATAACATACACTTCCAAAGTTGCTGTTTAGTTCACAGAACTTCAACCTCAATAGGTAAGCACTTACAAGCTTGAAGCTGTATTTCTATGAGGTTTCAAGACATCTGAAATTCAAAACTGCAATGTTCAGCCAGTTGGCCTGCATCACTGTTCTCATCCGAGGCCGTTCCTGCTATGGGCACTGTGGAAGAAGTGCCCACCTTTTCATCCCTTGAAAGGCCCTCAAGGCACCAAACCATTAAGTAGCTCCTCCCACATTTTTCCCGCTCTTTTCTGAGCTTGCTTGGTGAAGATTTTGAAAGTATAGAGAGATGGTTTTCTGTAGTGGGGATATTGCAACAATTGCTCACCTAACATGGAAGCACTTACTAACTAAAGAAAAATAGAAAGAACTCCTGTTAGGTGAGCACCTGATGTTCAAATGCAATCTATCCTAAATATTATAACATACACTTCCAAAGTTGCTGTTTAGTTCACAGAACTTCAACCTCAAAAGGTAAGCACTTATAACCATGAAGCTGTATTTCTATGAGGTTTCAAGACATCTGAAATTCAAAACTGCAATGTTCAGCCAATGGGTCTGCATCCCTGTTCTTGTCTGAGGCTGTTACTGTTATGGGCACTGTGGAAGAAGTGCTCGCCTTTTTATCCCTTGAAAGGCCCTGAAGGCACCAAACCATTAAGAAGCTCCTCCCACATTTTTCCCGCTCTTTTCTGAGCTTGCTTGGTGAAGATTTTGAAAGTAGAGAGATGGTTTTCTGTAGTGGAGATATTGCAACAATTGCTCACCTAACATGGAAGCACTTACTAACTAAAGAAAAATAGAAAGAACTCCTGTTAGGTGAGCACCTGATGTTCAAATGCAATCCATCCTAAATATTATAACATACACTTCCAAAATTGCTGTTTAGTTCACAGAACTTCAACCTCAAAAGGGAAGCACTTACACATATATAAAACGCAGGTGCCAACCTTGAAGCTGTATTTCTGTGAGGTTCCAAGACATCTGAAATTCAAAACTGCAATGTTCAGCCAGTGGGTCTGCATCCCTGTTCTTGTCTGAGGCTGGTATGGGCACTGTGGAATAAGTGCTTGCCTTTTTATCCCTTGAAAGGCCCTGAAGGCACCAAACCATTAAGAAGCTCCTCCCACATTTTTCCCGCTCTTTTCTGAGCTTACTTGGTAAAGATTTTGAAAGTAGAGAGATGGTTTTTTGTAGTGGAGATATTGCAACAATTGCTCACCTAACATGGAAGCACTTACTAACTAAAGAAAAATAGAAAGAACTCCTGTTAGGTGAACACCTGATGCTCAAATGCAATCCATCCCTAAATATTATACCATGTACTTCCAGAGTTGTTGTTTATTTCAAAGAACTTCAAACTCAAAAGGTAAGCACTTACAAGCTTGAAGCTGTATTTCTATGAGGATTCAAGACATCTGAAATTCAAAACTGCAATGTTCAGCCAAAGGGTCTGCATCCCTGTTCTTGTCTGAGGCTGGTATGGGCACTGTGGAATAAGTGCTTGCCTTTTTATCCCTTGAAAGGCCCTGAAGGCACCAAACCATTAAGTAGCTCCTCCCACATTTTTCCTGCTCTTTTCTGAGCTTGCTTGGTGAAGATTTTGAAAGTATAGAGAGATGGTTTTCTGTAGTGGAGATATTGCAACAATTGCTCACCTAACATGGAAGCACTTACTAACTAAAGAAAAATAGAAAGAACTCCTGTTAGGTGAGCACCTGATGCTCAAATACAAGTATTCTCTAAATATTATAACATACACTTCCAGAGCTGTTGTTTAGTTAACAGAACTTCAACCTCAATAGGTAAGCACTTACAAGCTTGAAGCTGTATTTCTATGAGGTTTCAAGACATCTGAAATTCAAAACTGCAATGTTCAGCCAAAGGGTCTGCATCCCTGTTCTTGTCTGAGGCTGTTCCTGGTATGGGCACTGTGGAAGAAGTTCTAGCCTTTTTATCCCTTGAAAGTCCCTGAAGGCACCAAACCATTAAGAAGCTCCTCCCACATTTTTCCCGCTCTTTTCTGAGCTTGCTTGGTGAAGATTTTGAAAGTATAGAGATGGTTTTTTGTAGTGGAGATATTGCAACAATTGCTCACCTAACATGGAAGCACTTACTAACTAAAGAAAAATAGAAAGAACTCCTGTTAGGTGAACACCTGATGCTCAAATGCAATCCATCCCTAAATATTATACCATGTACTTCCAGAGTTGTTGTTTATTTCACAGAACTTCAAACTCAAAAGCTAAGCACTTACAAGCTTGAAGCTGTATTTCTATGAGGTTTCAAGACATCTGAAATTCAAAACTGCAATGTTCAGCCAAAGGGTCTGCATCCCTGTTCTTGTCTGAGGCTGTTCCTGGTATGGGCACTGTGGAAGAAGTTCTAGCCTTTTTATCCCTTGAAAGTCCCTGAAGGCACCAAACCATTAAGAAGCTCCTCCCACATTTTTCCCGCTCTTTTCTGAGCTTGCTTGGTGAAGATTTTGAAAGTATAGAGAGATGGTTTTCTGTAGTGGAGATATTGCAACAATTGCTCACCTAACATGGAAGCACTTACTAACTAAAGAAAAATAGAAAGAACTCCTGTTAGGTGAGCACCTGATGTTCAAATGCAATCCATCCTAAATATTATAACATATACTTCCAAAATTGCTGTTTAGTTCACAGAACTTCAACCTCAAAAAGGAAGCACTTACACATATATAAAACGCAGGTGCCAACCTTGAAGCTGTATTTCTGTGAGGTTCCAAGACATCTGAAATTCAAAACTGCAATGTTCAGCAAGTGGGTCTGCATCCCTGTTCTTGTCTGAGGCTGGTATGGGCACTGTGGAATAAGTGCTCGCCTTTTTATCCCTTGAAAGGCCCTGAAGGCACCAAACCATTAAGTAGCTCCTATCACATTTTTCCCGCTCTTTTCTGAGCTTGCTTGGTGAAGATTATGAAAGTATAGAGAGATGGTTTTCTGTAGTGGAGATATTGCAACAATTGCTCACCTAACATGGAAGCACTTACTAACTAAAGAAAAATAGAAAGAACTCCTGTTAGGTGAGCACCTGATGCTCAAATACAATTATTCTCTAAATATTATAACATACTCTTCCAGAGCTGTTGTTTAGTTAACAGAACTTCAACCTCAATAGGTAAGCACTTACAAGCTTGAAGCTGTATTTCTATGAGGTTTCAAGACATCTGAAATTCAAAACTGCAATGTTCAGCCAGTTGGCCTGCATCACTGTTCTCATCCGAGGCCGTTCCTGCTATGGGCACTGTGGAAGAAGTGCCTACCTTTTTATCCCTTGAAAGGCCCTCAAGGCACCAAACCATTAAGTAGCTCCTCCCACATTTTCCCGCTCTTTTCTGAGCTTGCTTGGTGAAGATTTTGAAAGTATAGAGAGATGGTTTTCTGTAGTGGGGATATTGCAACAATTGCTCACCTAACATGGAAGCACTTACTAACTAAAGAAAAATAGAAAGAACTCCTGTTAGGTGAGCACCTGATGTTCAAATGCAATCCATCCTAAATATTATAACATACACTTCCAAAGTTGCTGTTTAGTTCACAGAACTTCAACCTCAATAGGTAAGCACTTACAAGCTTGAAGCTGTATTTCTATGAGGTTTCAAGACATCTGAAATTCAAAACTGCAATGTTCAGCCAGTTGGCCTGCATCACTGTTCTCATCCGAGGCCGTTCCTGCTATGGGCACTGTGGAAGAAGTGCCCACCTTTTTATCCCTTGAAAGGCCCTCAAGGCACCAAACCATTAAGTAGCTCCTCCCACATTTTCCCGCTCTTTTCTGAGCTTGCTTGGTGAAGATTTTGAAAGTATAGAGAGATGGTTTTCTGTAGTGGGGATATTGCAACAATTGCTCACCTAACATGGAAGCACTTACCAACTAAAGAAAAATAGAAAGAACTCCTGTTAGGTGAGCACTTGATGTTCAAATGCAATTATTCTCTAAATATTATAACATACACTTCCAGAGCTGTTGTTTAGTTAACAGAACTTGAACCTCAATAGGTAAGCACTTACAAGCTTGAAGCTGTATTTCTATGAGGTTTCAAGACATCTGAAATTCAAAACTGCAATGTTCAGCCAATGGGTCTGCATCCCTGTTCTTGTCTGAAGCTGTTCCTGTTATGGGCACTGTGGAAGAAGTGCTCGCCTTTTTATCCCTTGAAAGGCCCTGAAGGCACCAAACCATTAAGAAGCTCCTCCCACATTTTTCCCGCTCTTTTCTGAGCTTGCTTGGTGAAGATTTTGAAAGTAGAGAGATGGTTTTCTGTAGTGGAGATATTGCAACAATTGCTCACCTAACATGGAAGCACTTACTAACTAAAGAAAAATAGAAAGAACTCCTGTTAGGTGAGCACCTGATGTTCAAATGCAATCCATCCTAAATATTATAACATACACTTCCAAAATTGCTGTTTAGTTCACAGAACTTCAACCTCAAAAGGGAAGCACTTACACATATATAAAACACAGGTGCCAACCTTGAAGCTGTATTTCCTTGAGGTTCCAAGACATCTGAAATTCAAAACTGCAATGTTCAGCCAGTGGGTCTGCATCCCTGTTCTTCTCTGAGGCTGGTATGGGCACTGTGGAAAAAGTGCTTGCCTTTTTATCCCATGAAAGGCCCTGAAGGCACCAAACCATTAAGTAGCTCCTCCCACATTTTTCCCGCTCTTTTCTGAGCTTACTTGGTAAAGATTTTGAAAGTAGAGAGATGGTTTTTTGTAGTGGAGATATTGCAACAATTGCTCACCTAACATGGAAGCACTTACTAACTAAAGAAAAATAGAAAGAACTCCTGTTAGGTGAACACCTGATGCTCAAATGCAATCCATCCCTAAATATTATACCATGTACTTCCAGAGTTGTTGTTTATTTCACAGAACTTCAAACTCAAAAGGTAAGCACTTACAAGCTTGAAGCTGTATTTCTATGAGGTTTCAAGACATCTGAAATTCAAAACTGCAATGTTCAGCCAAAGGGTCTGCATCCCTGTTCTTGTCTGAGGCTGTTCCTGGTATGGGCACTGTGGAAGAAGTTCTAGCCTTTTTATCCCTTGAAAGTCCCTGAAGGCACCAAACCATTAAGAAGCTCCTCCCACATTTTTCCCGCTCTTTTCTGAGCTTGCTTGGTGAAGATTTTGAAAGTATAGAGAGATGGTTTTCTGTAGTGGAGATATTGCAACAATTGCTCACCTAACATGGAAGCACTTACTAACTAAAGAAAAATAGAAAGAACTCCTGTTAGGTGAGCACCTGATGTTCAAATGCAATCCATCCTAAATATTATAACATATACTTCCAAAATTGCTGTTTAGTTCACAGAACTTCAACCTCAAAAAGGAAGCACTTACACATATATAAAACGCAGGTGCCAACCTTGAAGCTGTATTTCTGTGAGGTTCCAAGACATCTGAAATTCAAAACTGCAATGTTCAGCAAGTGGGTCTGCATCCCTGTTCTTGTCTGAGGCTGGTATGGGCACTGTGGAATAAGTGCTCGCCTTTTTATCCCTTGAAAGGCCCTGAAGGCACCAAACCATTATGTAGCTCCTATCACATTTTTCCCGCTCTTTTCTGAGCTTGCTTGGTGAAGATTATGAAAGTATAGAGAGATGGTTTTCTGTATTGGAGATATTGCAACAATTGCTCACCTAACATGGAAGCACTTACTAACTAAAGAAAAATAGAAAGAACTCCTGTTAGGTGAGCACCTGATGCTCAAATACAATTATTCTCTAAATATTATAACATACTCTTCCAGAGCTGTTGTTTAGTTAACAGAACTTCAACCTCAATAGGTAAGCACTTACAAGCTTGAAGCTGTATTTCTATGAGGTTTCAAGACATCTGAAATTCAAAACTGCAATGTTCAGCCAGTTGGCCTGCATCACTGTTCTCATCCGAGGCCGTTCCTGCTATGGGCACTGTGGAAGAAGTGCCCACCTTTTTATCCCTTGAAAGGCCCTCAAGGCACCAAACCATTAAGTAGCTCCTCCCACATTTTTCCCGCTCTTTTCTGAGCTTGCTTGGTGAAGATTTTGAAAGTATAGAGAGATGGTTTTCTGTAGTGGGGATATTGCAACAATTGCTCACCTAACATGGAAGCACTTACTAACTAAAGAAAAATAGAAAGAACTCCTGTTAGGTGAGCACCTGATGTTCAAATGCAATCCATCCTAAATATTATAACATAAACTTCCAAAATTGCTGTTTAGTTCACAGAACTTCAACCTCAAAAGGGAAGCACTTACACATATATAAAACGCAGGTGCCAACCTTGAAGCTGTATTTCTGTGAGGTTCCAAGACATCTGAAATTCAAAACTGCAATGTTCAGCCAGTGGGTCTGCATCCCTGTTCTTGTCTGAGGGTGGTATGGGCACTGTGGAATAAGTGCTCGCCTTTTTATCCCTTGAAAGGCCCTGAAGGCACCAAACCATTAAGTAGCTCCTCCCACATTTTTCCCGCTCTTTTCTGAGCTTGCTTGGTGAAGATTTTGAAAGTATAGAGAGATGGTTTTCTGTAGTGGAGATATTGCAACAATTGCTCACCTAACATGGAAGCACTTACTAACTAAAGAAAAATAGAAAGAACTCCTGTTAGGTGAGCACCTGATGTTCAAATGCAATCCATCCTAAATATTATAACATACACTTCCAAAGTTGCTGTTTAGTTCACAGAACTTCAACCTCAATAGGTAAGCACTTACAAGCTTGAAGCTGTATTTCTATGAGGTTTCAAGACATCTGAAATTCAAAACTGCAATGTTCAGCCAGTTGGCCTGCATCACTGTTCTCATCCGAGGCCGTTCCTGCTATGGGCACTGTGGAAGAAGTGCCCACCTTTTTATCCCTTGAAAGGCCCTCAAGGCACCAAACCATTAAGTAGCTCCTCCCACATTTTCCCGCTCTTTTCTGAGCTTGCTTGGTGAAGATTTTGAAAGTATAGAGAGATGGTTTTCTGTAGTGGGGATATTGCAACAATTGCTCACCTAACATGGAAGCACTTACCAACTAAAGAAAAATAGAAAGAACTCCTGTTAGGTGAGCACCTGATGTTCAAATGCAATTATTCTCTAAATATTATAACATACACTTCCAGAGCTGTTGTTTAGTTAACAGAACTTGAACCTCAATAGGTAAGCACTTACAAGCTTGAAGCTGTATTTCTATGAGGTTTCAAGACATCTGAAATTCAAAACTGCAATGTTCAGCCAATGGGTCTGCATCCCTGTTCTTGTCTGAAGCTGTTCCTGTTATGGGCACTGTGGAAGAAGTGCTCGCCTTTTTATCCCTTGAAAGGCCCTGAAGGCACCAAACCATTAAGAAGCTCCTCCCACATTTTTCCCGCTCTTTTCCGAGCTTGCTTGGTGAAGATTTTGAAAGTAGAGAGATGGTTTTCTGTAGTGGAGATATTGCAACAATTGCTCACCTAACATGGAAGCACTTACTAACTAAAGAAAAATAGAAAGAACTCCTGTTAGGTGAGCACCTGATGTTCAAATGCAATCCATCCTAAATATTATAACATACACTTCCAAAATTGCTGTTTAGTTCACAGAACTTCAACCTCAAAGGGGAAGCACTTACACATATATAAAACGCAGGTGCCAACCTTGAAGCTGTATTTCCTTGAGGTTCCAAGACATCTGAAATTCAAAACTGCAATGTTCAGCCAGTGGGCTGCATCCCTGTTCTTGTCTGAGGCTGGTATGGGCACTGTGGAATAAGTGCTTGCCTTTTTATCCCATGAAAGGCCCTGAAGGCACCAAACCATTAAGTAGCTCCTCCCACATTTTTCCCGCTCTTTTCTGAGCTTACTTGGTAAAGATTTTGAAAGTAGAGAGATGGTTTTTTGTAGTGGAGATATTGCAACAATTGCTCACCTAACATGGAAGCACTTACTAACTAAAGAAAAAAAGAAAGAACTCCTGTTAGGTGAACACCTGATGCTCAAATGCAATCCATCCCTAAATATTATACCATGTACTTCCAGAGTTGTTGTTTATTTCACAGAACTTCAAACTCAAAAGGTAAGCACTTACAAGCTTGAAGCTGTATTTCTATGAGGTTTCAAGACATCTGAAATTCAAAACTGCAATGTTCAGCCAAAGGGTCTGCATCCCTGTTCTTGTCTGAGGCTGTTCCTGGTATGGGCACTGTGGAAGAAGTTCTAGCCTTTTTATCCCTTGAAAGTCCCTGAAGGCACCAAACCATTAAGAAGCTCCTCCCACATTTTTCCCGCTCTTTTCTGAGCTTGCTTGGTGAAGATTTTGAAAGTATAGAGAGATGGTTTTCTGTAGTGGAGATATTGCAACAATTGCTCACCTAACATGGAAGCACTTACTAACTAAAGAAAAATAGAAAGAACTCCTGTTAGGTGAGCACCTGATGTTCAAATGCAATCCATCCTAAATATTATAACATACACTTCCAAAATTGCTGTTTAGTTCACAGAACTTCAACCTCAAAAAGGAAGCACTTATAACAATGAAGCTGTATTTCTATGAGGTTTCAAGACATCTGAAATTCAAAACTGCAATGTTCAGCCAATGGGTCTGCATCCCTGTTCTTGTCTGAGGTTGTTCCTGTTATGGGCACTGTGGAAGAAGTGCTCGCCTTTTTATCCCTTGAAAGGCCCTGAAGGCACCAAACCATTAAGTAGCTCCTCCCACATTTTTCCCGCTCTTTTCTGAGCTTGCTTGGTGAAGATTTTGAAAGTATAGAGAGATGGTTTTCTGTAGTGGGGATATTGCAACAATTGCTCACCTAACATGGAAGCACTTACTAACTAAAGAAAAATAGAAAGAACTCCCGTTAGGTGAGCACCTGATGTTCAAATGCAATCCATCCTAAATATTATAACATACACTTCCAAAGTTGCTGTTTAGTTCACAGAACTTCAACCTCAATAGGTAAGCACTTACAAGCTTGAAGCTGTATTTCTATGAGGTTTCAAGACATCTGAAATTCAAAACTGCAATGTTCAGCAAGTGGGTCTGCATCCCTGTTCTTGTCTGAGGCTGGTATGAGCACTGTGGAATAAGTGCTCGCTTTTTTCTCTTTTCTGAGCTTGCTTGGTGAAGATTATGAAAGTATAGAGAGATGGTTTTCTGTAGTGGAGATATTGCAACAATTGCTCACCTAACATGGAAGCACTTACTAACTAAAGAAAAATAGAACGAACTCCTGTTAGGTGAGCACCTGATGCTCAAATACAATTATTCTCTAAATATTATAACATACACTTCCAGAGCTGTTGTTTAGTTAACAGAACTTCAACCTCAATAGGTAAGCACTTACAAGCTTGAAGCTGTATTTCTATGAGGTTTCAAGACATCTGAAAAAAAAACTGCAATGTTCAGCCAGTTGGCCTGCATCACTGTTCTCATCCGAGGCCGTTCCTGCTATGGGCACTGTGGAAGAAGTGCCCACCTTTTTATCCCTTGAAAGTCCCTCAAGGCACCAAACCATTAAGTAGCTCCTCCCACATTTTTCCCGCTCTTTTCTGAGCTTGCTTGGTGAAGATTTTGAAAGTATAGAGAGATGGTTTTCTGTAGTGGGGATATTGCAACAATTGCTCACCTAACATGGAAGCACTTACTAACTAAAGAAAAATAGAAAGAACTCCTGTTAGGTGAGCACCTGATGTTCAAATGCAATCCATCCTAAATATTATAACATACACTTCCAAAGTTGCTGTTTAGTTCACAGAACTTCAACCTCAAAAGGTAAGCACTTATAACAATGAAGCTGTATTTCTATGAGGTTTCAAGACATCTGAAATTCAAAACTGCAATGTTCAGCCAATGGGTCTGCATCCCTGTTCTTGTCTGAGGTTGTTCCTGTTATGGGCACTGTGGAAGAAGTGCTCGCCTTTTTATCCCTTGAAAGGCCCTGAAGGCACCAAACCATTAAGTAGCTCCTCCCACATTTTTCCCGCTCTTTTCTGAGCTTGCTTGGTGAAGATTTTGAAAGTATAGAGAGATGGTTTTCTGTAGTGGGGATATTGCAACAATTGCTCACCTAACATGGAAGCACTTACTAACTAAAGAAAAATAGAAAGAACTCCCGTTAGGTGAGCACCTGATGTTCAAATGCAATCCATCCTAAATATTATAACATACACTTCCAAAGTTGCTGTTTAGTTCACAGAACTTCAACCTCAATAGGTAAGCACTTACAAGCTTGAAGCTGTATTTCTATGAGGTTTCAAGACATCTGAAATTCAAAACTGCAATGTTCAGCCAGTTGGCCTGCATCACTGTTCTCATCCGAGGCCGTTCCTGCTATGGGCACTGTGGAAGAAGTGCCCACCTTTTCATCCCTTGAAAGGCCCTCAAGGCACCAAACCATTAAGTAGCTCCTCCCACATTTTTCCCGCTCTTTTCTGAGCTTGCTTGGTGAAGATTTTGAAAGTATAGAGAGATGGTTTTCTGTAGTGGGGATATTGCAACAATTGCTCACCTAACATGGAAGCACTTACTAACTAAAGAAAAATAGAAAGAACTCCTGTTAGGTGAGCACCTGATGTTCAAATGCAATCTATCCTAAATATTATAACATACACTTCCAAAGTTGCTGTTTAGTTCACAGAACTTCAACCTCAAAAGGTAAGCACTTATAACCATGAAGCTGTATTTCTATGAGGTTTCAAGACATCTGAAATTCAAAACTGCAATGTTCAGCCAATGGGTCTGCATCCCTGTTCTTGTCTGAGGCTGTTACTGTTATGGGCACTGTGGAAGAAGTGCTCGCCTTTTTATCCCTTGAAAGGCCCTGAAGGCACCAAACCATTAAGAAGCTCCTCCCACATTTTTCCCGCTCTTTTCTGAGCTTGCTTGGTGAAGATTTTGAAAGTAGAGAGATGGTTTTCTGTAGTGGAGATATTGCAACAATTGCTCACCTAACATGGAAGCACTTACTAACTAAAGAAAAATAGAAAGAACTCCTGTTAGGTGAGCACCTGATGTTCAAATGCAATCCATCCTAAATATTATAACATACACTTCCAAAATTGCTGTTTAGTTCACAGAACTTCAACCTCAAAAGGGAAGCACTTACACATATATAAAACGCAGGTGCCAACCTTGAAGCTGTATTTCTGTGAGGTTCCAAGACATCTGAAATTCAAAACTGCAATGTTCAGCCAGTGGGTCTGCATCCCTGTTCTTGTCTGAGGCTGGTATGGGCACTGTGGAATAAGTGCTTGCCTTTTTATCCCTTGAAAGGCCCTGAAGGCACCAAACCATTAAGAAGCTCCTCCCACATTTTTCCCGCTCTTTTCTGAGCTTACTTGGTAAAGATTTTGAAAGTAGAGAGATGGTTTTTTGTAGTGGAGATATTGCAACAATTGCTCACCTAACATGGAAGCACTTACTAACTAAAGAAAAATAGAAAGAACTCCTGTTAGGTGAACACCTGATGCTCAAATGCAATCCATCCCTAAATATTATACCATGTACTTCCAGAGTTGTTGTTTATTTCAAAGAACTTCAAACTCAAAAGGTAAGCACTTACAAGCTTGAAGCTGTATTTCTATGAGGATTCAAGACATCTGAAATTCAAAACTGCAATGTTCAGCCAAAGGGTCTGCATCCCTGTTCTTGTCTGAGGCTGGTATGGGCACTGTGGAATAAGTGCTTGCCTTTTTATCCCTTGAAAGGCCCTGAAGGCACCAAACCATTAAGTAGCTCCTCCCACATTTTTCCTGCTCTTTTCTGAGCTTGCTTGGTGAAGATTTTGAAAGTATAGAGAGATGGTTTTCTGTAGTGGAGATATTGCAACAATTGCTCACCTAACATGGAAGCACTTACTAACTAAAGAAAAATAGAAAGAACTCCTGTTAGGTGAGCACCTGATGCTCAAATACAAGTATTCTCTAAATATTATAACATACACTTCCAGAGCTGTTGTTTAGTTAACAGAACTTCAACCTCAATAGGTAAGCACTTACAAGCTTGAAGCTGTATTTCTATGAGGTTTCAAGACATCTGAAATTCAAAACTGCAATGTTCAGCCAAAGGGTCTGCATCCCTGTTCTTGTCTGAGGCTGTTCCTGGTATGGGCACTGTGGAAGAAGTTCTAGCCTTTTTATCCCTTGAAAGTCCCTGAAGGCACCAAACCATTAAGAAGCTCCTCCCACATTTTTCCCGCTCTTTTCTGAGCTTGCTTGGTGAAGATTTTGAAAGTATAGAGATGGTTTTTTGTAGTGGAGATATTGCAACAATTGCTCACCTAACATGGAAGCACTTACTAACTAAAGAAAAATAGAAAGAACTCCTGTTAGGTGAACACCTGATGCTCAAATGCAATCCATCCCTAAATATTATACCATGTACTTCCAGAGTTGTTGTTTATTTCACAGAACTTCAAACTCAAAAGCTAAGCACTTACAAGCTTGAAGCTGTATTTCTATGAGGTTTCAAGACATCTGAAATTCAAAACTGCAATGTTCAGCCAAAGGGTCTGCATCCCTGTTCTTGTCTGAGGCTGTTCCTGGTATGGGCACTGTGGAAAAAGTTCTAGCCTTTTTATCCCTTGAAAGTCCCTGAAGGCACCAAACCATTAAGAAGCTCCTCCCACATTTTTCCCGCTCTTTTCTGAGCTTGCTTGGTGAAGATTTTGAAAGTATAGAGAGATGGTTTTCTGTAGTGGAGATATTGCAACAATTGCTCACCTAACATGGAAGCACTTACTAACTAAAGAAAAATAGAAAGAACTCCTGTTAGGTGAGCACCTGATGTTCAAATGCAATCCATCCTAAATATTATAACATATACTTCCAAAATTGCTGTTTAGTTCACAGAACTTCAACCTCAAAAAGGAAGCACTTACACATATATAAAACGCAGGTGCCAACCTTGAAGCTGTATTTCTGTGAGGTTCCAAGACATCTGAAATTCAAAACTGCAATGTTCAGCAAGTGGGTCTGCATCCCTGTTCTTGTCTGAGGCTGGTATGGGCACTGTGGAATAAGTGCTCGCCTTTTTATCCCTTGAAAGGCCCTGAAGGCACCAAACCATTAAGTAGCTCCTATCACATTTTTCCCGCTCTTTTCTGAGCTTGCTTGGTGAAGATTATGAAAGTATAGAGAGATGGTTTTCTGTAGTGGAGATATTGCAACAATTGCTCACCTAACATGGAAGCACTTACTAACTAAAGAAAAATAGAAAGAACTCCTGTTAGGTGAGCACCTGATGCTCAAATACAATTATTCTCTAAATATTATAACATACTCTTCCAGAGCTGTTGTTTAGTTAACAGAACTTCAACCTCAATAGGTAAGCACTTACAAGCTTGAAGCTGTATTTCTATGAGGTTTCAAGACATCTGAAATTCAAAACTGCAATGTTCAGCCAGTGGGTCTGCATCCCTGTTCTTGTCTGCGGCTGGTATGGGCACTGTGGAATAAGTGCTCGCCTTTTTATCCCTTGAAAGGCCCTGAAGGCACCAAACCATTAAGTAGCTCCTATCACATTTTTCCCGCTCTTTTCTGAGCTTGCTTGGTGAAGATTATGAAAGTATAGAGAGATGGTTTTCTGTAGTGGAGATATTGCAACAATTGCTCACCTAACATGGAAGCACTTACTAACTAAAGAAAAATAGAAAGAACTCCTGTTAGGTGAGCACCTGATGCTCAAATACAATTATTCTCTAAATATTATAACATACTCTTCCAGAGCTGTTGTTTAGTTAACAGAACTTCAACCTCAATAGGTAAGCACTTACAAGCTTGAAGCTGTATTTCTATGAGGTTTCAAGACATCTGAAATTCAAAACTGCAATGTTCAGCCAGTTGGCCTGCATCACTGTTCTCATCCGAGGCCGTTCCTGCTATGGGCACTGTGGAAGAAGTGCCCACCTTTTTATCCCTTGAAAGGCCCTCAAGGCACCAAACCATTAAGTAGCTCCTCCCACATTTTTCCCGCTCTTTTCTGAGCTTGCTTGGTGAAGATTTTGAAAGTATAGAGAGATGGTTTTCTGTAGTGGGGATATTGCAACAATTGCTCACCTAACATGGAAGCACTTACTAACTAAAGAAAAATAGAAAGAACTCCTGTTAGGTGAGCACCTGATGTTCAAATGCAATCCATCCTAAATATTATAACATAAACTTCCAAAATTGCTGTTTAGTTCACAGAACTTCAACCTCAAAAGGGAAGCACTTACACATATATAAAACGCAGGTGCCAACCTTGAAGCTGTATTTCTGTGAGGTTCCAAGACATCTGAAATTCAAAACTGCAATGTTCAGCCAGTGGGTCTGCATCCCTGTTCTTGTCTGAGGGTGGTATGGGCACTGTGGAATAAGTGCTCGCCTTTTTATCCCTTGAAAGGCCCTGAAGGCACCAAACCATTAAGTAGCTCCTCCCACATTTTTCCCGCTCTTTTCTGAGCTTGCTTGGTGAAGATTTTGAAAGTATAGAGAGATGGTTTTCTGTAGTGGAGATATTGCAACAATTGCTCACCTAACATGGAAGCACTTACTAACTAAAGAAAAATAGAAAGAACTCCTGTTAGGTGAGCACCTGATGTTCAAATGCAATCCATCCTAAATATTATAACATACACTTCCAAAGTTGCTGTTTAGTTCACAGAACTTCAACCTCAATAGGTAAGCACTTACAAGCTTGAAGCTGTATTTCTATGAGGTTTCAAGACATCTGAAATTCAAAACTGCAATGTTCAGCCAGTTGGCCTGCATCACTGTTCTCATCCGAGGCCGTTCCTGCTATGGGCACTGTGGAAGAAGTGCCCACCTTTTTATCCCTTGAAAGGCCCTCAAGGCACCAAACCATTAAGTAGCTCCTCCCACATTTTCCCGCTCTTTTCTGAGCTTGCTTGGTGAAGATTTTGAAAGTATAGAGAGATGGTTTTCTGTAGTGGGGATATTGCAACAATTGCTCACCTAACATGGAAGCACTTACCAACTAAAGAAAAATAGAAAGAACTCCTGTTAGGTGAGCACCTGATGTTCAAATGCAATTATTCTCTAAATATTATAACATACACTTCCAGAGCTGTTGTTTAGTTAACAGAACTTGAACCTCAATAGGTAAGCACTTACAAGCTTGAAGCTGTATTTCTATGAGGTTTCAAGACATCTGAAATTCAAAACTGCAATGTTCAGCCAATGGGTCTGCATCCCTGTTCTTGTCTGAAGCTGTTCCTGTTATGGGCACTGTGGAAGAAGTGCTCGCCTTTTTATCCCTTGAAAGGCCCTGAAGGCACCAAACCATTAAGAAGCTCCTCCCACATTTTTCCCGCTCTTTTCCGAGCTTGCTTGGTGAAGATTTTGAAAGTAGAGAGATGGTTTTCTGTAGTGGAGATATTGCAACAATTGCTCACCTAACATGGAAGCACTTACTAACTAAAGAAAAATAGAAAGAACTCCTGTTAGGTGAGCACCTGATGTTCAAATGCAATCCATCCTAAATATTATAACATACACTTCCAAAATTGCTGTTTAGTTCACAGAACTTCAACCTCAAAGGGGAAGCACTTACACATATATAAAACGCAGGTGCCAACCTTGAAGCTGTATTTCCTTGAGGTTCCAAGACATCTGAAATTCAAAACTGCAATGTTCAGCCAGTGGGCTGCATCCCTGTTCTTGTCTGAGGCTGGTATGGGCACTGTGGAATAAGTGCTTGCCTTTTTATCCCATGAAAGGCCCTGAAGGCACCAAACCATTAAGTAGCTCCTCCCACATTTTTCCCGCTCTTTTCTGAGCTTACTTGGTAAAGATTTTGAAAGTAGAGAGATGGTTTTTTGTAGTGGAGATATTGCAACAATTGCTCACCTAACATGGAAGCACTTACTAACTAAAGAAAAAAAGAAAGAACTCCTGTTAGGTGAACACCTGATGCTCAAATGCAATCCATCCCTAAATATTATACCATGTACTTCCAGAGTTGTTGTTTATTTCACAGAACTTCAAACTCAAAAGGTAAGCACTTACAAGCTTGAAGCTGTATTTCTATGAGGTTTCAAGACATCTGAAATTCAAAACTGCAATGTTCAGTCAAAGGGTCTGCATCCCTGTTCTTGTCTGAGGCTGTTCCTGGTATGGGCACTGTGGAAGAAGTTCTAGCCTTTTTATCCCTTGAAAGTCCCTGAAGGCACCAAACCATTAAGAAGCTCCTCCCACATTTTTCCCGCTCTTTTCTGAGCTTGCTTGGTGAAGATTTTGAAAGTATAGAGAGATGGTTTTCTGTAGTGGAGATATTGCAACAATTGCTCACCTAACATGGAAGCACTTACTAACTAAAGAAAAATAGAAAGAACTCCTGTTAGGTGAGCACCTGATGTTCAAATGCAATCCATCCTAAATATTATAACATACACTTCCAAAATTGCTGTTTAGTTCACAGAACTTCAACCTCAAAAAGGAAGCACTTACACATATATAAAATGCAGGTGCCAACCTTGAAGCTGTATTTCTGTGAGGTTCCAAGACATCTGAAATTCAAAACTGCAATGTTCAGCAAGTGGGTCTGCATCCCTGTTCTTGTCTGAGGCTGGTATGAGCACTGTGGAATAAGTGCTCGCTTTTTTCTCTTTTCTGAGCTTGCTTGGTGAAGATTATGAAAGTATAGAGAGATGGTTTTCTGTAGTGGAGATATTGCAACAATTGCTCACCTAACATGGAAGCACTTACTAACTAAAGAAAAATAGAACGAACTCCTGTTAGGTGAGCACCTGATGCTCAAATACAATTATTCTCTAAATATTATAACATACACTTCCAGAGCTGTTGTTTAGTTAACAGAACTTCAACCTCAATAGGTAAGCACTTACAAGCTTGAAGCTGTATTTCTATGAGGTTTCAAGACATCTGAAAAAAAAACTGCAATGTTCAGCCAGTTGGCCTGCATCACTGTTCTCATCCGAGGCCGTTCCTGCTATGGGCACTGTGGAAGAAGTGCCCACCTTTTTATCCCTTGAAAGTCCCTCAAGGCACCAAACCATTAAGTAGCTCCTCCCACATTTTTCCCGCTCTTTTCTGAGCTTGCTTGGTGAAGATTTTGAAAGTATAGAGAGATGGTTTTCTGTAGTGGGGATATTGCAACAATTGCTCACCTAACATGGAAGCACTTACTAACTAAAGAAAAATAGAAAGAACTCCTGTTAGGTGAGCACCTGATGTTCAAATGCAATCCATCCTAAATATTATAACATACACTTCCAAAGTTGCTGTTTAGTTCACAGAACTTCAACCTCAAAAGGTAAGCACTTATAACAATGAAGCTGTATTTCTATGAGGTTTCAAGACATCTGAAATTCAAAACTGCAATGTTCAGCCAATGGGTCTGCATCCCTGTTCTTGTCTGAGGTTGTTCCTGTTATGGGCACTGTGGAAGAAGTGCTCGCCTTTTTATCCCTTGAAAGGCCCTGAAGGCACCAAACCATTAAGTAGCTCCTCCCACATTTTTCCCGCTCTTTTCTGAGCTTGCTTGGTGAAGATTTTGAAAGTATAGAGAGATGGTTTTCTGTAGTGGGGATATTGCAACAATTGCTCACCTAACATGGAAGCACTTACTAACTAAAGAAAAATAGAAAGAACTCCCGTTAGGTGAGCACCTGATGTTCAAATGCAATCCATCCTAAATATTATAACATACACTTCCAAAGTTGCTGTTTAGTTCACAGAACTTCAACCTCAATAGGTAAGCACTTACAAGCTTGAAGCTGTATTTCTATGAGGTTTCAAGACATCTGAAATTCAAAACTGCAATGTTCAGCCAGTTGGCCTGCATCACTGTTCTCATCCGAGGCCGTTCCTGCTATGGGCACTGTGGAAGAAGTGCCCACCTTTTCATCCCTTGAAAGGCCCTCAAGGCACCAAACCATTAAGTAGCTCCTCCCACATTTTTCCCGCTCTTTTCTGAGCTTGCTTGGTGAAGATTTTGAAAGTATAGAGAGATGGTTTTCTGTAGTGGGGATATTGCAACAATTGCTCACCTAACATGGAAGCACTTACTAACTAAAGAAAAATAGAAAGAACTCCTGTTAGGTGAGCACCTGATGTTCAAATGCAATCTATCCTAAATATTATAACATACACTTCCAAAGTTGCTGTTTAGTTCACAGAACTTCAACCTCAAAAGGTAAGCACTTATAACCATGAAGCTGTATTTCTATGAGGTTTCAAGACATCTGAAATTCAAAACTGCAATGTTCAGCCAATGGGTCTGCATCCCTGTTCTTGTCTGAGGCTGTTACTGTTATGGGCACTGTGGAAGAAGTGCTCGCCTTTTTATCCCTTGAAAGGCCCTGAAGGCACCAAACCATTAAGAAGCTCCTCCCACATTTTTCCCGCTCTTTTCTGAGCTTGCTTGGTGAAGATTTTGAAAGTAGAGAGATGGTTTTCTGTAGTGGAGATATTGCAACAATTGCTCACCTAACATGGAAGCACTTACTAACTAAAGAAAAATAGAAAGAACTCCTGTTAGGTGAGCACCTGATGTTCAAATGCAATCCATCCTAAATATTATAACATACACTTCCAAAATTGCTGTTTAGTTCACAGAACTTCAACCTCAAAAGGGAAGCACTTACACATATATAAAACGCAGGTGCCAACCTTGAAGCTGTATTTCTGTGAGGTTCCAAGACATCTGAAATTCAAAACTGCAATGTTCAGCCAGTGGGTCTGCATCCCTGTTCTTGTCTGAGGCTGGTATGGGCACTGTGGAATAAGTGCTTGCCTTTTTATCCCTTGAAAGGCCCTGAAGGCACCAAACCATTAAGAAGCTCCTCCCACATTTTTCCCGCTCTTTTCTGAGCTTACTTGGTAAAGATTTTGAAAGTAGAGAGATGGTTTTTTGTAGTGGAGATATTGCAACAATTGCTCACCTAACATGGAAGCACTTACTAACTAAAGAAAAATAGAAAGAACTCCTGTTAGGTGAACACCTGATGCTCAAATGCAATCCATCCCTAAATATTATACCATGTACTTCCAGAGTTGTTGTTTATTTCAAAGAACTTCAAACTCAAAAGGTAAGCACTTACAAGCTTGAAGCTGTATTTCTATGAGGATTCAAGACATCTGAAATTCAAAACTGCAATGTTCAGCCAAAGGGTCTGCATCCCTGTTCTTGTCTGAGGCTGGTATGGGCACTGTGGAATAAGTGCTTGCCTTTTTATCCCTTGAAAGGCCCTGAAGGCACCAAACCATTAAGTAGCTCCTCCCACATTTTTCCTGCTCTTTTCTGAGCTTGCTTGGTGAAGATTTTGAAAGTATAGAGAGATGGTTTTCTGTAGTGGAGATATTGCAACAATTGCTCACCTAACATGGAAGCACTTACTAACTAAAGAAAAATAGAAAGAACTCCTGTTAGGTGAGCACCTGATGCTCAAATACAAGTATTCTCTAAATATTATAACATACACTTCCAGAGCTGTTGTTTAGTTAACAGAACTTCAACCTCAATAGGTAAGCACTTACAAGCTTGAAGCTGTATTTCTATGAGGTTTCAAGACATCTGAAATTCAAAACTGCAATGTTCAGCCAAAGGGTCTGCATCCCTGTTCTTGTCTGAGGCTGTTCCTGGTATGGGCACTGTGGAAGAAGTTCTAGCCTTTTTATCCCTTGAAAGTCCCTGAAGGCACCAAACCATTAAGAAGCTCCTCCCACATTTTTCCCGCTCTTTTCTGAGCTTGCTTGGTGAAGATTTTGAAAGTATAGAGATGGTTTTTTGTAGTGGAGATATTGCAACAATTGCTCACCTAACATGGAAGCACTTACTAACTAAAGAAAAATAGAAAGAACTCCTGTTAGGTGAACACCTGATGCTCAAATGCAATCCATCCCTAAATATTATACCATGTACTTCCAGAGTTGTTGTTTATTTCACAGAACTTCAAACTCAAAAGCTAAGCACTTACAAGCTTGAAGCTGTATTTCTATGAGGTTTCAAGACATCTGAAATTCAAAACTGCAATGTTCAGCCAAAGGGTCTGCATCCCTGTTCTTGTCTGAGGCTGTTCCTGGTATGGGCACTGTGGAAGAAGTTCTAGCCTTTTTATCCCTTGAAAGTCCCTGAAGGCACCAAACCATTAAGAAGCTCCTCCCACATTTTTCCCGCTCTTTTCTGAGCTTGCTTGGTGAAGATTTTGAAAGTATAGAGAGATGGTTTTCTGTAGTGGAGATATTGCAACAATTGCTCACCTAACGTGGAAGCACTTACTAACTAAAGAAAAATAGAAAGAACTCCTGTTAGGTGAGCACCTGATGTTCAAATGCAATCCATCCTAAATATTATAACATATACTTCCAAAATTGCTGTTTAGTTCACAGAACTTCAACCTCAAAAAGGAAGCACTTACACATATATAAAACGCAGGTGCCAACCTTGAAGCTGTATTTCTGTGAGGTTCCAAGACATCTGAAATTCAAAACTGCAATGTTCAGCAAGTGGGTCTGCATCCCTGTTCTTGTCTGAGGCTGGTATGGGCACTGTGGAATAAGTGCTCGCCTTTTTATCCCTTGAAAGGCCCTGAAGGCACCAAACCATTAAGTAGCTCCTATCACATTTTTCCCGCTCTTTTCTGAGCTTGCTTGGTGAAGATTATGAAAGTATAGAGAGATGGTTTTCTGTAGTGGAGATATTGCAACAATTGCTCACCTAACATGGAAGCACTTACTAACTAAAGAAAAATAGAAAGAACTCCTGTTAGGTGAGCACCTGATGCTCAAATACAATTATTCTCTAAATATTATAACATACTCTTCCAGAGCTGTTGTTTAGTTAACAGAACTTCAACCTCAATAGGTAAGCACTTACAAGCTTGAAGCTGTATTTCTATGAGGTTTCAAGACATCTGAAATTCAAAACTGCAATGTTCAGCCAGTTGGCCTGCATCACTGTTCTCATCCGAGGCCGTTCCTGCTATGGGCACTGTGGAAGAAGTGCCCACCTTTTTATCCCTTGAAAGGCCCTCAAGGCACCAAACCATTAAGTAGCTCCTCCCACATTTTCCCGCTCTTTTCTGAGCTTGCTTGGTGAAGATTTTGAAAGTATAGAGAGATGGTTTTCTGTAGTGGGGATATTGCAACAATTGCTCACCTAACATGGAAGCACTTACTAACTAAAGAAAAATAGAAAGAACTCCTGTTAGGTGAGCACCTGATGTTCAAATGCAATCCATCCTAAATATTATAACATACACTTCCAAAGTTGCTGTTTAGTTCACAGAACTTCAACCTCAATAGGTAAGCACTTACAAGCTTGAAGCTGTATTTCTATGAGGTTTCAAGACATCTGAAATTCAAAACTGCAATGTTCAGCCAGTTGGCCTGCATCACTGTTCTCATCCGAGGCCGTTCCTGCTATGGGCACTGTGGAAGAAGTGCCCACCTTTTTATCCCTTGAAAGGCCCTCAAGGCACCAAACCATTAAGTAGCTCCTCCCACATTTTCCCGCTCTTTTCTGAGCTTGCTTGGTGAAGATTTTGAAAGTATAGAGAGATGGTTTTCTGTAGTGGGGATATTGCAACAATTGCTCACCTAACATGGAAGCACTTACCAACTAAAGAAAAATAGAAAGAACTCCTGTTAGGTGAGCACTTGATGTTCAAATGCAATTATTCTCTAAATATTATAACATACACTTCCAGAGCTGTTGTTTAGTTAACAGAACTTGAACCTCAATAGGTAAGCACTTACAAGCTTGAAGCTGTATTTCTATGAGGTTTCAAGACATCTGAAATTCAAAACTGCAATGTTCAGCCAATGGGTCTGCATCCCTGTTCTTGTCTGAAGCTGTTCCTGTTATGGGCACTGTGGAAGAAGTGCTCGCCTTTTTATCCCTTGAAAGGCCCTGAAGGCACCAAACCATTAAGAAGCTCCTCCCACATTTTTCCCGCTCTTTTCTGAGCTTGCTTGGTGAAGATTTTGAAAGTAGAGAGATGGTTTTCTGTAGTGGAGATATTGCAACAATTGCTCACCTAACATGGAAGCACTTACTAACTAAAGAAAAATAGAAAGAACTCCTGTTAGGTGAGCACCTGATGTTCAAATGCAATCCATCCTAAATATTATAACATACACTTCCAAAATTGCTGTTTAGTTCACAGAACTTCAACCTCAAAAGGGAAGCACTTACACATATATAAAACACAGGTGCCAACCTTGAAGCTGTATTTCCTTGAGGTTCCAAGACATCTGAAATTCAAAACTGCAATGTTCAGCCAGTGGGTCTGCATCCCTGTTCTTCTCTGAGGCTGGTATGGGCACTGTGGAAAAAGTGCTTGCCTTTTTATCCCATGAAAGGCCCTGAAGGCACCAAACCATTAAGTAGCTCCTCCCACATTTTTCCCGCTCTTTTCTGAGCTTACTTGGTAAAGATTTTGAAAGTAGAGAGATGGTTTTTTGTAGTGGAGATATTGCAACAATTGCTCACCTAACATGGAAGCACTTACTAACTAAAGAAAAATAGAAAGAACTCCTGTTAGGTGAACACCTGATGCTCAAATGCAATCCATCCCTAAATATTATACCATGTACTTCCAGAGTTGTTGTTTATTTCACAGAACTTCAAACTCAAAAGTTAAGCACTTACAAGCTTGAAGCTGTATTTCTATGAGGTTTCAAGACATCTGAAATTCAAAACTGCAATGTTCAGCCAAAGGGTCTGCATCCCTGTTCTTGTCTGAGGCTGTTCCTGGTATGGGCACTGTGGAAGAAGTTCTAGCCTTTTTATCCCTTGAAAGTCCCTGAAGGCACCAAACCATTAAGAAGCTCCTCCCACATTTTTCCCGCTCTTTTCTGAGCTTGCTTGGTGAAGATTTTGAAAGTATAGAGAGATGGTTTTCTGTAGTGGAGATATTGCAACAATTGCTCACCTAACATGGAAGCACTTACTAACTAAAGAAAAATAGAAAGAACTCCTGTTAGGTGAGCACCTGATGTTCAAATGCAATCCATCCTAAATATTATAACATATACTTCCAAAATTGCTGTTTAGTTCACAGAACTTCAACCTCAAAAAGGAAGCACTTACACATATATAAAACGCAGGTGCCAACCTTGAAGCTGTATTTCTGTGAGGTTCCAAGACATCTGAAATTCAAAACTGCAATGTTCAGCAAGTGGGTCTGCATCCCTGTTCTTGTCTGAGGCTGGTATGGGCACTGTGGAATAAGTGCTCGCCTTTTTATCCCTTGAAAGGCCCTGAAGGCACCAAACCATTATGTAGCTCCTATCACATTTTTCCCGCTCTTTTCTGAGCTTGCTTGGTGAAGATTATGAAAGTATAGAGAGATGGTTTTCTGTATTGGAGATATTGCAACAATTGCTCACCTAACATGGAAGCACTTACTAACTAAAGAAAAATAGAAAGAACTCCTGTTAGGTGAGCACCTGATGCTCAAATACAATTATTCTCTAAATATTATAACATACTCTTCCAGAGCTGTTGTTTAGTTAACAGAACTTCAACCTCAATAGGTAAGCACTTACAAGCTTGAAGCTGTATTTCTATGAGGTTTCAAGACATCTGAAATTCAAAACTGCAATGTTCAGCCAGTTGGCCTGCATCACTGTTCTCATCCGAGGCCGTTCCTGCTATGGGCACTGTGGAAGAAGTGCCCACCTTTTTATCCCTTGAAAGGCCCTCAAGGCACCAAACCATTAAGTAGCTCCTCCCACATTTTTCCCGCTCTTTTCTGAGCTTGCTTGGTGAAGATTTTGAAAGTATAGAGAGATGGTTTTCTGTAGTGGGGATATTGCAACAATTGCTCACCTAACATGGAAGCACTTACTAACTAAAGAAAAATAGAAAGAACTCCTGTTAGGTGAGCACCTGATGTTCAAATGCAATCCATCCTAAATATTATAACATAAACTTCCAAAATTGCTGTTTAGTTCACAGAACTTCAACCTCAAAAGGGAAGCACTTACACATATATAAAACGCAGGTGCCAACCTTGAAGCTGTATTTCTGTGAGGTTCCAAGACATCTGAAATTCAAAACTGCAATGTTCAGCCAGTGGGTCTGCATCCCTGTTCTTGTCTGAGGGTGGTATGGGCACTGTGGAATAAGTGCTCGCCTTTTTATCCCTTGAAAGGCCCTGAAGGCACCAAACCATTAAGTAGCTCCTCCCACATTTTTCCCGCTCTTTTCTGAGCTTGCTTGGTGAAGATTTTGAAAGTATAGAGAGATGGTTTTCTGTAGTGGAGATATTGCAACAATTGCTCACCTAACATGGAAGCACTTACTAACTAAAGAAAAATAGAAAGAACTCCTGTTAGGTGAGCACCTGATGTTCAAATGCAATCCATCCTAGATATTATAACATACACTTCCAAAGTTGCTGTTTAGTTCACAGAACTTCAACCTCAATAGGTAAGCACTTACAAGCTTGAAGCTGTATTTCTATGAGGTTTCAAGACATCTGAAATTCAAAACTGCAATGTTCAGCCAGTTGGCCTGCATCACTGTTCTCATCCGAGGCCGTTCCTGCTATGGGCACTGTGGAAGAAGTGCCCACCTTTTTATCCCTTGAAAGGCCCTCAAGGCACCAAACCATTAAGTAGCTCCTCCCACATTTTCCCGCTCTTTTCTGAGCTTGCTTGGTGAAGATTTTGAAAGTATAGAGAGATGGTTTTCTGTAGTGGGGATATTGCAACAATTGCTCACCTAACATGGAAGCACTTACCAACTAAAGAAAAATAGAAAGAACTCCTGTTAGGTGAGCACCTGATGTTCAAATGCAATTATTCTCTAAATATTATAACATACACTTCCAGAGCTGTTGTTTAGTTAACAGAACTTGAACCTCAATAGGTAAGCACTTACAAGCTTGAAGCTGTATTTCTATGAGGTTTCAAGACATCTGAAATTCAAAACTGCAATGTTCAGCCAATGGGTCTGCATCCCTGTTCTTGTCTGAAGCTGTTCCTGTTATGGGCACTGTGGAAGAAGTGCTCGCCTTTTTATCCCTTGAAAGGCCCTGAAGGCACCAAACCATTAAGAAGCTCCTCCCACATTTTTCCCGCTCTTTTCCGAGCTTGCTTGGTGAAGATTTTGAAAGTAGAGAGATGGTTTTCTGTAGTGGAGATATTGCAACAATTGCTCACCTAACATGGAAGCACTTACTAACTAAAGAAAAATAGAAAGAACTCCTGTTAGGTGAGCACCTGATGTTCAAATGCAATCCATCCTAAATATTATAACATACACTTCCAAAATTGCTGTTTAGTTCACAGAACTTCAACCTCAAAGGGGAAGCACTTACACATATATAAAACGCAGGTGCCAACCTTGAAGCTGTATTTCCTTGAGGTTCCAAGACATCTGAAATTCAAAACTGCAATGTTCAGCCAGTGGGCTGCATCCCTGTTCTTGTCTGAGGCTGGTATGGGCACTGTGGAATAAGTGCTTGCCTTTTTATCCCATGAAAGGCCCTGAAGGCACCAAACCATTAAGTAGCTCCTCCCACATTTTTCCCGCTCTTTTCTGAGCTTACTTGGTAAAGATTTTGAAAGTAGAGAGATGGTTTTTTGTAGTGGAGATATTGCAACAATTGCTCACCTAACATGGAAGCACTTACTAACTAAAGAAAAAAAGAAAGAACTCCTGTTAGGTGAACACCTGATGCTCAAATGCAATCCATCCCTAAATATTATACCATGTACTTCCAGAGTTGTTGTTTATTTCACAGAACTTCAAACTCAAAAGGTAAGCACTTACAAGCTTGAAGCTGTATTTCTATGAGGTTTCAAGACATCTGAAATTCAAAACTGCAATGTTCAGCCAAAGGGTCTGCATCCCTGTTCTTGTCTGAGGCTGTTCCTGGTATGGGCACTGTGGAAGAAGTTCTAGCCTTTTTATCCCTTGAAAGTCCCTGAAGGCACCAAACCATTAAGAAGCTCCTCCCACATTTTTCCCGCTCTTTTCTGAGCTTGCTTGGTGAAGATTTTGAAAGTATAGAGAGATGGTTTTCTGTAGTGGAGATATTGCAACAATTGCTCACCTAACATGGAAGCACTTACTAACTAAAGAAAAATAGAAAGAACTCCTGTTAGGTGAGCACCTGATGTTCAAATGCAATCCATCCTAAATATTATAACATACACTTCCAAAATTGCTGTTTAGTTCACAGAACTTCAACCTCAAAAAGGAAGCACTTATAACAATGAAGCTGTATTTCTATGAGGTTTCAAGACATCTGAAATTCAAAACTGCAATGTTCAGCCAATGGGTCTGCATCCCTGTTCTTGTCTGAGGTTGTTCCTGTTATGGGCACTGTGGAAGAAGTGCTCGCCTTTTTATCCCTTGAAAGGCCCTGAAGGCACCAAACCATTAAGTAGCTCCTCCCACATTTTTCCCGCTCTTTTCTGAGCTTGCTTGGTGAAGATTTTGAAAGTATAGAGAGATGGTTTTCTGTAGTGGGGATATTGCAACAATTGCTCACCTAACATGGAAGCACTTACTAACTAAAGAAAAATAGAAAGAACTCCCGTTAGGTGAGCACCTGATGTTCAAATGCAATCCATCCTAAATATTATAACATACACTTCCAAAGTTGCTGTTTAGTTCACAGAACTTCAACCTCAATAGGTAAGCACTTACAAGCTTGAAGCTGTATTTCTATGAGGTTTCAAGACATCTGAAATTCAAAACTGCAATGTTCAGCAAGTGGGTCTGCATCCCTGTTCTTGTCTGAGGCTGGTATGAGCACTGTGGAATAAGTGCTCGCTTTTTTCTCTTTTCTGAGCTTGCTTGGTGAAGATTATGAAAGTATAGAGAGATGGTTTTCTGTAGTGGAGATATTGCAACAATTGCTCACCTAACATGGAAGCACTTACTAACTAAAGAAAAATAGAACGAACTCCTGTTAGGTGAGCACCTGATGCTCAAATACAATTATTCTCTAAATATTATAACATACACTTCCAGAGCTGTTGTTTAGTTAACAGAACTTCAACCTCAATAGGTAAGCACTTACAAGCTTGAAGCTGTATTTCTATGAGGTTTCAAGACATCTGAAAAAAAAACTGCAATGTTCAGCCAGTTGGCCTGCATCACTGTTCTCATCCGAGGCCGTTCCTGCTATGGGCACTGTGGAAGAAGTGCCCACCTTTTTATCCCTTGAAAGTCCCTCAAGGCACCAAACCATTAAGTAGCTCCTCCCACATTTTTCCCGCTCTTTTCTGAGCTTGCTTGGTGAAGATTTTGAAAGTATAGAGAGATGGTTTTCTGTAGTGGGGATATTGCAACAATTGCTCACCTAACATGGAAGCACTTACTAACTAAAGAAAAATAGAAAGAACTCCTGTTAGGTGAGCACCTGATGTTCAAATGCAATCCATCCTAAATATTATAACATACACTTCCAAAGTTGCTGTTTAGTTCACAGAACTTCAACCTCAAAAGGTAAGCACTTATAACAATGAAGCTGTATTTCTATGAGGTTTCAAGACATCTGAAATTCAAAACTGCAATGTTCAGCCAATGGGTCTGCATCCCTGTTCTTGTCTGAGGTTGTTCCTGTTATGGGCACTGTGGAAGAAGTGCTCGCCTTTTTATCCCTTGAAAGGCCCTGAAGGCACCAAACCATTAAGTAGCTCCTCCCACATTTTTCCCGCTCTTTTCTGAGCTTGCTTGGTGAAGATTTTGAAAGTATAGAGAGATGGTTTTCTGTAGTGGGGATATTGCAACAATTGCTCACCTAACATGGAAGCACTTACTAACTAAAGAAAAATAGAAAGAACTCCCGTTAGGTGAGCACCTGATGTTCAAATGCAATCCATCCTAAATATTATAACATACACTTCCAAAGTTGCTGTTTAGTTCACAGAACTTCAACCTCAATAGGTAAGCACTTACAAGCTTGAAGCTGTATTTCTATGAGGTTTCAAGACATCTGAAATTCAAAACTGCAATGTTCAGCCAGTTGGCCTGCATCACTGTTCTCATCCGAGGCCGTTCCTGCTATGGGCACTGTGGAAGAAGTGCCCACCTTTTCATCCCTTGAAAGGCCCTCAAGGCACCAAACCATTAAGTAGCTCCTCCCACATTTTTCCCGCTCTTTTCTGAGCTTGCTTGGTGAAGATTTTGAAAGTATAGAGAGATGGTTTTCTGTAGTGGGGATATTGCAACAATTGCTCACCTAACATGGAAGCACTTACTAACTAAAGAAAAATAGAAAGAACTCCTGTTAGGTGAGCACCTGATGTTCAAATGCAATCTATCCTAAATATTATAACATACACTTCCAAAGTTGCTGTTTAGTTCACAGAACTTCAACCTCAAAAGGTAAGCACTTATAACCATGAAGCTGTATTTCTATGAGGTTTCAAGACATCTGAAATTCAAAACTGCAATGTTCAGCCAATGGGTCTGCATCCCTGTTCTTGTCTGAGGCTGTTACTGTTATGGGCACTGTGGAAGAAGTGCTCGCCTTTTTATCCCTTGAAAGGCCCTGAAGGCACCAAACCATTAAGAAGCTCCTCCCACATTTTTCCCGCTCTTTTCTGAGCTTGCTTGGTGAAGATTTTGAAAGTAGAGAGATGGTTTTCTGTAGTGGAGATATTGCAACAATTGCTCACCTAACATGGAAGCACTTACTAACTAAAGAAAAATAGAAAGAACTCCTGTTAGGTGAGCACCTGATGTTCAAATGCAATCCATCCTAAATATTATAACATACACTTCCAAAATTGCTGTTTAGTTCACAGAACTTCAACCTCAAAAGGGAAGCACTTACACATATATAAAACGCAGGTGCCAACCTTGAAGCTGTATTTCTGTGAGGTTCCAAGACATCTGAAATTCAAAACTGCAATGTTCAGCCAGTGGGTCTGCATCCCTGTTCTTGTCTGAGGCTGGTATGGGCACTGTGGAATAAGTGCTTGCCTTTTTATCCCTTGAAAGGCCCTGAAGGCACCAAACCATTAAGAAGCTCCTCCCACATTTTTCCCGCTCTTTTCTGAGCTTACTTGGTAAAGATTTTGAAAGTAGAGAGATGGTTTTTTGTAGTGGAGATATTGCAACAATTGCTCACCTAACATGGAAGCACTTACTAACTAAAGAAAAATAGAAAGAACTCCTGTTAGGTGAACACCTGATGCTCAAATGCAATCCATCCCTAAATATTATACCATGTACTTCCAGAGTTGTTGTTTATTTCAAAGAACTTCAAACTCAAAAGGTAAGCACTTACAAGCTTGAAGCTGTATTTCTATGAGGATTCAAGACATCTGAAATTCAAAACTGCAATGTTCAGCCAAAGGGTCTGCATCCCTGTTCTTGTCTGAGGCTGGTATGGGCACTGTGGAATAAGTGCTTGCCTTTTTATCCCTTGAAAGGCCCTGAAGGCACCAAACCATTAAGTAGCTCCTCCCACATTTTTCCTGCTCTTTTCTGAGCTTGCTTGGTGAAGATTTTGAAAGTATAGAGAGATGGTTTTCTGTAGTGGAGATATTGCAACAATTGCTCACCTAACATGGAAGCACTTACTAACTAAAGAAAAATAGAAAGAACTCCTGTTAGGTGAGCACCTGATGCTCAAATACAAGTATTCTCTAAATATTATAACATACACTTCCAGAGCTGTTGTTTAGTTAACAGAACTTCAACCTCAATAGGTAAGCACTTACAAGCTTGAAGCTGTATTTCTATGAGGTTTCAAGACATCTGAAATTCAAAACTGCAATGTTCAGCCAAAGGGTCTGCATCCCTGTTCTTGTCTGAGGCTGTTCCTGGTATGGGCACTGTGGAAGAAGTTCTAGCCTTTTTATCCCTTGAAAGTCCCTGAAGGCACCAAACCATTAAGAAGCTCCTCCCACATTTTTCCCGCTCTTTTCTGAGCTTGCTTGGTGAAGATTTTGAAAGTATAGAGATGGTTTTTTGTAGTGGAGATATTGCAACAATTGCTCACCTAACATGGAAGCACTTACTAACTAAAGAAAAATAGAAAGAACTCCTGTTAGGTGAACACCTGATGCTCAAATGCAATCCATCCCTAAATATTATACCATGTACTTCCAGAGTTGTTGTTTATTTCACAGAACTTCAAACTCAAAAGCTAAGCACTTACAAGCTTGAAGCTGTATTTCTATGAGGTTTCAAGACATCTGAAATTCAAAACTGCAATGTTCAGCCAAAGGGTCTGCATCCCTGTTCTTGTCTGAGGCTGTTCCTGGTATGGGCACTGTGGAAAAAGTTCTAGCCTTTTTATCCCTTGAAAGTCCCTGAAGGCACCAAACCATTAAGAAGCTCCTCCCACATTTTTCCCGCTCTTTTCTGAGCTTGCTTGGTGAAGATTTTGAAAGTATAGAGAGATGGTTTTCTGTAGTGGAGATATTGCAACAATTGCTCACCTAACATGGAAGCACTTACTAACTAAAGAAAAATAGAAAGAACTCCTGTTAGGTGAGCACCTGATGTTCAAATGCAATCCATCCTAAATATTATAACATATACTTCCAAAATTGCTGTTTAGTTCACAGAACTTCAACCTCAAAAAGGAAGCACTTACACATATATAAAACGCAGGTGCCAACCTTGAAGCTGTATTTCTGTGAGGTTCCAAGACATCTGAAATTCAAAACTGCAATGTTCAGCAAGTGGGTCTGCATCCCTGTTCTTGTCTGAGGCTGGTATGGGCACTGTGGAATAAGTGCTCGCCTTTTTATCCCTTGAAAGGCCCTGAAGGCACCAAACCATTAAGTAGCTCCTATCACATTTTTCCCGCTCTTTTCTGAGCTTGCTTGGTGAAGATTATGAAAGTATAGAGAGATGGTTTTCTGTAGTGGAGATATTGCAACAATTGCTCACCTAACATGGAAGCACTTACTAACTAAAGAAAAATAGAAAGAACTCCTGTTAGGTGAGCACCTGATGCTCAAATACAATTATTCTCTAAATATTATAACATACTCTTCCAGAGCTGTTGTTTAGTTAACAGAACTTCAACCTCAATAGGTAAGCACTTACAAGCTTGAAGCTGTATTTCTATGAGGTTTCAAGACATCTGAAATTCAAAACTGCAATGTTCAGCCAGTTGGCCTGCATCACTGTTCTCATCCGAGGCCGTTCCTGCTATGGGCACTGTGGAAGAAGTGCCCACCTTTTTATCCCTTGAAAGGCCCTCAAGGCACCAAACCATTAAGTAGCTCCTCCCACATTTTCCCGCTCTTTTCTGAGCTTGCTTGGTGAAGATTTTGAAAGTATAGAGAGATGGTTTTCTGTAGTGGGGATATTGCAACAATTGCTCACCTAACATGGAAGCACTTACTAACTAAAGAAAAATAGAAAGAACTCCTGTTAGGTGAGCACCTGATGTTCAAATGCAATCCATCCTAAATATTATAACATACACTTCCAAAGTTGCTGTTTAGTTCACAGAACTTCAACCTCAATAGGTAAGCACTTACAAGCTTGAAGCTGTATTTCTATGAGGTTTCAAGACATCTGAAATTCAAAACTGCAATGTTCAGCCAGTTGGCCTGCATCACTGTTCTCATCCGAGGCCGTTCCTGCTATGGGCACTGTGGAAGAAGTGCCCACCTTTTTATCCCTTGAAAGGCCCTCAAGGCACCAAACCATTAAGTAGCTCCTCCCACATTTTCCCGCTCTTTTCTGAGCTTGCTTGGTGAAGATTTTGAAAGTATAGAGAGATGGTTTTCTGTAGTGGGGATATTGCAACAATTGCTCACCTAACATGGAAGCACTTACCAACTAAAGAAAAATAGAAAGAACTCCTGTTAGGTGAGCACTTGATGTTCAAATGCAATTATTCTCTAAATATTATAACATACACTTCCAGAGCTGTTGTTTAGTTAACAGAACTTGAACCTCAATAGGTAAGCACTTACAAGCTTGAAGCTGTATTTCTATGAGGTTTCAAGACATCTGAAATTCAAAACTGCAATGTTCAGCCAATGGGTCTGCATCCCTGTTCTTGTCTGAAGCTGTTCCTGTTATGGGCACTGTGGAAGAAGTGCTCGCCTTTTTATCCCTTGAAAGGCCCTGAAGGCACCAAACCATTAAGAAGCTCCTCCCACATTTTTCCCGCTCTTTTCTGAGCTTGCTTGGTGAAGATTTTGAAAGTAGAGAGATGGTTTTCTGTAGTGGAGATATTGCAACAATTGCTCACCTAACATGGAAGCACTTACTAACTAAAGAAAAATAGAAAGAACTCCTGTTAGGTGAGCACCTGATGTTCAAATGCAATCCATCCTAAATATTATAACATACACTTCCAAAATTGCTGTTTAGTTCACAGAACTTCAACCTCAAAAGGGAAGCACTTACACATATATAAAACACAGGTGCCAACCTTGAAGCTGTATTTCCTTGAGGTTCCAAGACATCTGAAATTCAAAACTGCAATGTTCAGCCAGTGGGTCTGCATCCCTGTTCTTCTCTGAGGCTGGTATGGGCACTGTGGAAAAAGTGCTTGCCTTTTTATCCCATGAAAGGCCCTGAAGGCACCAAACCATTAAGTAGCTCCTCCCACATTTTTCCCGCTCTTTTCTGAGCTTACTTGGTAAAGATTTTGAAAGTAGAGAGATGGTTTTTTGTAGTGGAGATATTGCAACAATTGCTCACCTAACATGGAAGCACTTACTAACTAAAGAAAAATAGAAAGAACTCCTGTTAGGTGAACACCTGATGCTCAAATGCAATCCATCCCTAAATATTATACCATGTACTTCCAGAGTTGTTGTTTATTTCACAGAACTTCAAACTCAAAAGGTAAGCACTTACAAGCTTGAAGCTGTATTTCTATGAGGTTTCAAGACATCTGAAATTCAAAACTGCAATGTTCAGCCAAAGGGTCTGCATCCCTGTTCTTGTCTGAGGCTGTTCCTGGTATGGGCACTGTGGAAGAAGTTCTAGCCTTTTTATCCCTTGAAAGTCCCTGAAGGCACCAAACCATTAAGAAGCTCCTCCCACATTTTTCCCGCTCTTTTCTGAGCTTGCTTGGTGAAGATTTTGAAAGTATAGAGAGATGGTTTTCTGTAGTGGAGATATTGCAACAATTGCTCACCTAACATGGAAGCACTTACTAACTAAAGAAAAATAGAAAGAACTCCTGTTAGGTGAGCACCTGATGTTCAAATGCAATCCATCCTAAATATTATAACATATACTTCCAAAATTGCTGTTTAGTTCACAGAACTTCAACCTCAAAAAGGAAGCACTTACACATATATAAAACGCAGGTGCCAACCTTGAAGCTGTATTTCTGTGAGGTTCCAAGACATCTGAAATTCAAAACTGCAATGTTCAGCAAGTGGGTCTGCATCCCTGTTCTTGTCTGAGGCTGGTATGGGCACTGTGGAATAAGTGCTCGCCTTTTTATCCCTTGAAAGGCCCTGAAGGCACCAAACCATTATGTAGCTCCTATCACATTTTTCCCGCTCTTTTCTGAGCTTGCTTGGTGATGATTATGAAAGTATAGAGAGATGGTTTTCTGTATTGGAGATATTGCAACAATTGCTCACCTAACATGGAAGCACTTACTAACTAAAGAAAAATAGAAAGAACTCCTGTTAGGTGAGCACCTGATGCTCAAATACAATTATTCTCTAAATATTATAACATACTCTTCCAGAGCTGTTGTTTAGTTAACAGAACTTCAACCTCAATAGGTAAGCACTTACAAGCTTGAAGCTGTATTTCTATGAGGTTTCAAGACATCTGAAATTCAAAACTGCAATGTTCAGCCAGTTGGCCTGCATCACTGTTCTCATCCGAGGCCGTTCCTGCTATGGGCACTGTGGAAGAAGTGCCCACCTTTTTATCCCTTGAAAGGCCCTCAAGGCACCAAACCATTAAGTAGCTCCTCCCACATTTTTCCCGCTCTTTTCTGAGCTTGCTTGGTGAAGATTTTGAAAGTATAGAGAGATGGTTTTCTGTAGTGGGGATATTGCAACAATTGCTCACCTAACATGGAAGCACTTACTAACTAAAGAAAAATAGAAAGAACTCCTGTTAGGTGAGCACCTGATGTTCAAATGCAATCCATCCTAAATATTATAACATAAACTTCCAAAATTGCTGTTTAGTTCACAGAACTTCAACCTCAAAAGGGAAGCACTTACACATATATAAAACGCAGGTGCCAACCTTGAAGCTGTATTTCTGTGAGGTTCCAAGACATCTGAAATTCAAAACTGCAATGTTCAGCCAGTGGGTCTGCATCCCTGTTCTTGTCTGAGGGTGGTATGGGCACTGTGGAATAAGTGCTCGCCTTTTTATCCCTTGAAAGGCCCTGAAGGCACCAAACCATTAAGTAGCTCCTCCCACATTTTTCCCGCTCTTTTCTGAGCTTGCTTGGTGAAGATTTTGAAAGTATAGAGAGATGGTTTTCTGTAGTGGAGATATTGCAACAATTGCTCACCTAACATGGAAGCACTTACTAACTAAAGAAAAATAGAAAGAACTCCTGTTAGGTGAGCACCTGATGTTCAAATGCAATCCATCCTAAATATTATAACATACACTTCCAAAGTTGCTGTTTAGTTCACAGAACTTCAACCTCAATAGGTAAGCACTTACAAGCTTGAAGCTGTATTTCTATGAGGTTTCAAGACATCTGAAATTCAAAACTGCAATGTTCAGCCAGTTGGCCTGCATCACTGTTCTCATCCGAGGCCGTTCCTGCTATGGGCACTGTGGAAGAAGTGCCCACCTTTTTATCCCTTGAAAGGCCCTCAAGGCACCAAACCATTAAGTAGCTCCTCCCACATTTTCCCGCTCTTTTCTGAGCTTGCTTGGTGAAGATTTTGAAAGTATAGAGAGATGGTTTTCTGTAGTGGGGATATTGCAACAATTGCTCACCTAACATGGAAGCACTTACCAACTAAAGAAAAATAGAAAAAACTCCTGTTAGGTGAGCACCTGATGTTCAAATGCAATTATTCTCTAAATATTATAACATACACTTCCAGAGCTGTTGTTTAGTTAACAGAACTTGAACCTCAATAGGTAAGCACTTACAAGCTTGAAGCTGTATTTCTATGAGGTTTCAAGACATCTGAAATTCAAAACTGCAATGTTCAGCCAATGGGTCTGCATCCCTGTTCTTGTCTGAAGCTGTTCCTGTTATGGGCACTGTGGAAGAAGTGCTCGCCTTTTTATCCCTTGAAAGGCCCTGAAGGCACCAAACCATTAAGAAGCTCCTCCCACATTTTTCCCGCTCTTTTCCGAGCTTGCTTGGTGAAGATTTTGAAAGTAGAGAGATGGTTTTCTGTAGTGGAGATATTGCAACAATTGCTCACCTAACATGGAAGCACTTACTAACTAAAGAAAAATAGAAAGAACTCCTGTTAGGTGAGCACCTGATGTTCAAATGCAATCCATCCTAAATATTATAACATACACTTCCAAAATTGCTGTTTAGTTCACAGAACTTCAACCTCAAAGGGGAAGCACTTACACATATATAAAACGCAGGTGCCAACCTTGAAGCTGTATTTCCTTGAGGTTCCAAGACATCTGAAATTCAAAACTGCAATGTTCAGCCAGTGGGCTGCATCCCTGTTCTTGTCTGAGGCTGGTATGGGCACTGTGGAATAAGTGCTTGCCTTTTTATCCCATGAAAGGCCTTGAAGGCACCAAACCATTAAGTAGCTCCTCCCACATTTTTCCCGCTCTTTTCTGAGCTTACTTGGTAAAGATTTTGAAAGTAGAGAGATGGTTTTTTGTAGTGGAGATATTGCAACAATTGCTCACCTAACATGGAAGCACTTACTAACTAAAGTAAAAAAGAAAGAACTCCTGTTAGGTGAACACCTGATGCTCAAATGCAATCCATCCCTAAATATTATACCATGTACTTCCAGAGTTGTTGTTTATTTCACAGAACTTCAAACTCAAAACGTAAGCACTTACAAGCTTGAAGCTGTATTTCTATGAGGTTTCAAGACATCTGAAATTCAAAACTGCAATGTTCAGCCAAAGGGTCTGCATCCCTGTTCTTGTCTGAGGCTGTTCCTGGTATGGGCACTGTGGAAGAAGTTCTAGCCTTTTTATCCCTTGAAAGTCCCTGAAGGCACCAAACCATTAAGAAGCTCCTCCCACATTTTTCCCGCTCTTTTCTGAGCTTGCTTGGTGAAGATTTTGAAAGTATAGAGAGATGGTTTTCTGTAGTGGAGATATTGCAACAATTGCTCACCTAACATGGAAGCACTTACTAACTAAAGAAAAATAGAAAGAACTCCTGTTAGGTGAGCACCTGATGTTCAAATGCAATCCATCCTAAATATTATAACATACACTTCCAAAGTTGCTGTTTAGTTCACAGAACTTCAACCTCAATAGGTAAGCACTTACAAGCTTGAAGCTGTATTTCTATGAGGTTTCAAGACATCTGAAAAAAAAACTGCAATGTTCAGCCAGTTGGCCTGCATCACTGTTCTCATCCGAGGCCGTTCCTGCTATGGGCACTGTGGAAGAAGTGCCCACCTTTTTATCCCTTGAAAGTCCCTCAAGGCACCAAACCATTAAGTAGCTCCTCCCACATTTTTCCCGCTCTTTTCTGAGCTTGCTTGGTGAAGATTTTGAAAGTATAGAGAGATGGTTTTCTGTAGTGGGGATATTGCAACAATTGCTCACCTAACATGGAAGCACTTACTAACTAAAGAAAAATAGAAAGAACTCCTGTTAGGTGAGCACCTGATGTTCAAATGCAATCCATCCTAAATATTATAACATACACTTCCAAAGTTGCTGTTTAGTTCACAGAACTTCAACCTCAAAAGGTAAGCACTTATAACAATGAAGCTGTATTTCTATGAGGTTTCAAGACATCTGAAATTCAAAACTGCAATGTTCAGCCAATGGGTCTGCATCCCTGTTCTTGTCTGAGGTTGTTCCTGTTATGGGCACTGTGGAAGAAGTGCTCGCCTTTTTATCCCTTGAAAGGCCCTGAAGGCACCAAACCATTAAGTAGCTCCTCCCACATTTTTCCCGCTCTTTTCTGAGCTTGCTTGGTGAAGATTTTGAAAGTATAGAGAGATGGTTTTCTGTAGTGGGGATATTGCAACAATTGCTCACCTAACATGGAAGCACTTACCAACTAAAGAAAAATAGAAAGAACTCCCGTTAGGTGAGCACCTGATGTTCAAATGCAATCCATCCTAAATATTATAACATACACTTCCAAAGTTGCTGTTTAGTTCACAGAACTTCAACCTCAATAGGTAAGCACTTACAAGCTTGAAGCTGTATTTCTATGAGGTTTCAAGACATCTGAAATTCAAAACTGCAATGTTCAGCCAGTTGGCCTGCATCACTGTTCTCATCCGAGGCCGTTCCTGCTATGGGCACTGTGGAAGAAGTGCCCACCTTTTCATCCCTTGAAAGGCCCTCAAGGCACCAAACCATTAAGTAGCTCCTCCCACATTTTTCCCGCTCTTTTCTGAGCTTGCTTGGTGAAGATTTTGAAAGTATAGAGAGATGGTTTTCTGTAGTGGGGATATTGCAACAATTGCTCACCTAACATGGAAGCACTTACTAACTAAAGAAAAATAGAAAGAACTCCTGTTAGGTGAGCACCTGATGTTCAAATGCAATCCATCCTAAATATTATAACATACACTTCCAAAGTTGCTGTTTAGTTCACAGAACTTCAACCTCAAAAGGTAAGCACTTATAACCATGAAGCTGTATTTCTATGAGGTTTCAAGACATCTGAAATTCAAAACTGCAATGTTCAGCCAATGGGTCTGCATCCCTGTTCTTGTCTGAGGCTGTTACTGTTATGGGCACTGTGGAAGAAGTGCTCGCCTTTTTATCCCTTGAAAGGCCCTGAAGGCACCAAACCATTAAGAAGCTCCTCCCACATTTTTCCCGCTCTTTTCTGAGCTTGCTTGGTGAAGATTTTGAAAGTAGAGAGATGGTTTTCTGTAGTGGAGATATTGCAACAATTGCTCACCTAACATGGAAGCACTTACTAACTAAAGAAAAATAGAAAGAACTCCTGTTAGGTGAGCACCTGATGTTCAAATGCAATCCATCCTAAATATTATAACATACACTTCCAAAATTGCTGTTTAGTTCACAGAACTTCAACCTCAAAAGGGAAGCACTTACACATATATAAAACGCAGGTGCCAACCTTGAAGTTGTATTTCTGTGAGGTTCCAAGACATCTGAAATTCAAAACTGCAATGTTCAGCCAGTGGGTCTGCATCCCTGTTCTTGTCTGAGGCTGGTATGGGCACTGTGGAATAAGTGCTTGCCTTTTTATCCCTTGAAAGGCCCTGAAGGCACCAAACCATTAAGAAGCTCCTCCCACATTTTTCCCGCTCTTTTCTGAGCTTACTTGGTAAAGATTTTGAAAGTAGAGAGATGGTTTTTTGTAGTGGAGATATTGCAACAATTGCTCACCTAACATGGAAGCACTTACTAACTAAAGAAAAATAGAAAGAACTCCTGTTAGGTGAACACCTGATGCTCAAATGCAATCCATCCCTAAATATTATACCATGTACTTCCAGAGTTGTTGTTTATTTCAAAGAACTTCAAACTCAAAAGGTAAGCACTTACAAGCTTGAAGCTGTATTTCTATGAGGATTCAAGACATCTGAAATTCAAAACTGCAATGTTCAGCCAAAGGGTCTGCATCCCTGTTCTTGTCTGAGGCTGGTATGGGCACTGTGGAATAAGTGCTTGCCTTTTTATCCCTTGAAAGGCCCTGAAGGCACCAAACCATTAAGTAGCTCCTCCCACATTTTTCCTGCTCTTTTCTGAGCTTGCTTGGTGAAGATTTTGAAAGTATAGAGAGATGGTTTTCTGTAGTGGAGATATTGCAACAATTGCTCACCTAACATGGAAGCACTTACTAACTAAAGAAAAATAGAAAGAACTCCTGTTAGGTGAGCACCTGATGCTCAAATACAATTATTCTCTAAATATTATAACATACACTTCCAGAGCTGTTGTTTAGTTAACAGAACTTCAACCTCAATAGGTAAGCACTTACAAGCTTGAAGCTGTATTTCTATGAGGTTTCAAGACATCTGAAATTCAAAACTGCAATGTTCAGCCAGTTGGTCTGCATCACTGTTCTCATCCGAGGCCGTTCCTGCTATGGGCACTGTGGAAGAAGTGCCCACCTTTTTATCCCTTGAAAGGCCCTCAAGGCACCAAACCATTAAGTAGCTCCTCCCACATTTTTCCCGCTCTTTTCTGAGCTTACTTGGTAAAGATTTTGAAAGTAGAGAGATGGTTTTTTGTAGTGGAGATATTGCAACAATTGCTCACCTAACATGGAAGCACTTACTAACTAAAGAAAAATAGAAAGAACTCCTGTTAGGTGAACACCTGATGCTCAAATGCAATCCATCCCTAAATATTATACCATGTACTTCCAGAGTTGTTGTTTATTTCACAGAACTTCAAACTCAAAAGCTAAGCACTTACAAGCTTGAAGCTGTATTTCTATGAGGTTTCAAGACATCTGAAATTCAAAACTGCAATGTTCAGCCAAAGGGTCTGCATCCCTGTTCTTGTCTGAGGCTGTTCCTGGTATGGGCACTGTGGAAGAAGTTCTAGCCTTTTTATCCCTTGAAAGTCCCTGAAGGCACCAAACCATTAAGAAGCTCCTCCCACATTTTTCCCGCTCTTTTCTGAGCTTGCTTGGTGAAGATTTTGAAAGTATAGAGAGATGGTTTTCTGTAGTGGAGATATTGCAACAATTGCTCACCTAACATGGAAGCACTTACTAACTAAAGAAAAATAGAAAGAACTCCTGTTAGGTGAGCACCTGATGTTCAAATGCAATCCATCCTAAATATTATAACATATACTTCCAAAATTGCTGTTTAGTTCACAGAACTTCAACCTCAAAAAGGAAGCACTTACACATATATAAAACGCAGGTGCCAACCTTGAAGCTGTATTTCTGTGAGGTTCCAAGACATCTGAAATTCAAAACTGCAATGTTCAGCAAGTGGGTCTGCATCCCTGTTCTTGTCTGAGGCTGGTATGGGCACTGTGGAATAAGTGCTCGCCTTTTTATCCCTTGAAAGGCCCTGAAGGCACCAAACCATTAAGTAGCTCCTATCACATTTTTCCCGCTCTTTTCTGAGCTTGCTTGGTGAAGATTATGAAAGTATAGAGAGATGGTTTTCTGTAGTGGAGATATTGCAACAATTGCTCACCTAACATGGAAGCACTTACTAACTAAAGAAAAATAGAAAGAACTCCTGTTAGGTGAGCACCTGATGCTCAAATACAATTATTCTCTAAATATTATAACATACTCTTCCAGAGCTGTTGTTTAGTTAACAGAACTTCAACCTCAATAGGTAAGCACTTACAAGCTTGAAGCTGTATTTCTATGAGGTTTCAAGACATCTGAAATTCAAAACTGCAATGTTCAGCCAGTTGGCCTGCATCACTGTTCTCATCCGAGGCCGTTCCTGCTATGGGCACTGTGGAAGAAGTGCCCACCTTTTTATCCCTTGAAAGGCCCTCAAGGCACCAAACCATTAAGTAGCTCCTCCCACATTTTCCCGCTCTTTTCTGAGCTTGCTTGGTGAAGATTTTGAAAGTATAGAGAGATGGTTTTCTGTAGTGGGGATATTGCAACAATTGCTCACCTAACATGGAAGCACTTACTAACTAAAGAAAAATAGAAAGAACTCCTGTTAGGTGAGCACCTGATGTTCAAATGCAATCCATCCTAAATATTATAACATACACTTCCAAAGTTGCTGTTTAGTTCACAGAACTTCAACCTCAATAGGTAAGCACTTACAAGCTTGAAGCTGTATTTCTATGAGGTTTCAAGACATCTGAAATTCAAAACTGCAATGTTCAGCCAGTTGGCCTGCATCACTGTTCTCATCCGAGGCCGTTCCTGCTATGGGCACTGTGGAAGAAGTGCCCACCTTTTTATCCCTTGAAAGGCCCTCAAGGCACCAAACCATTAAGTAGCTCCTCCCACATTTTCCCGCTCTTTTCTGAGCTTGCTTGGTGAAGATTTTGAAAGTATAGAGAGATGGTTTTCTGTAGTGGGGATATTGCAACAATTGCTCACCTAACATGGAAGCACTTACCAACTAAAGAAAAATAGAAAGAACTCCTGTTAGGTGAGCACCTGATGTTCAAATGCAATTATTCTCTAAATATTATAACATACACTTCCAGAGCTGTTGTTTAGTTAACAGAACTTGAACCTCAATAGGTAAGCACTTACAAGCTTGAAGCTGTATTTCAATGAGGTTTCAAGACATCTGAAATTCAAAACTGCAATGTTCAGCAAATGGGTCTGCATCCCTGTTCTTGTCTGAAGCTGTTCCTGTTATGGGCACTGTGGAAGAAGTGCTCGCCTTTTTATCCCTTGAAAGGCCCTGAAGGCACCAAACCATTAAGAAGCTCCTCCCACATTTTTCCCGCTCTTTTCCGAGCTTGCTTGGTGAAGATTTTGAAAGTAGAGAGATGGTTTTCTGTAGTGGAGATATTGCAACAATTGCTCACCTAACATGGAAGCACTTACTAACTAAAGAAAAATAGAAAGAACTCCTGTTAGGTGAGCACCTGATGTTCAAATGCAATCCATCCTAAATATTATAACATACACTTCCAAAATTGCTGTTTAGTTCACAGAACTTCAACCTCAAAAGGGAAGCACTTACACATATATAAAATGCAGGTGCCAACCTTGAAGCTGTATTTCCTTGAGGTTCCAAGACATCTGAAATTCAAAACTGCAATGTTCAGCCAGTGGGTCTGCATCCCTGTTCTTGTCTGAGGCTGGTATGGGCACTGTGGAATAAGTGCTTGCCTTTTTATCCCATGAAAGGCCCTGAAGGCACCAAACCATTAAGTAGCTCCTCCCACATTTTTCCCGCTCTTTTCTGAGCTTACTTGGTAAAGATTTTGAAAGTAGAGAGATGGTTTTTTGTAGTGGAGATATTGCAACAATTGCTCACCTAACATGGAAGCACTTACTAACTAAAGAAAAAAAGAAAGAACTCCTGTTAGGTGAACACCTGATGCTCAAATGCAATCCATCCCTAAATATTATACCATGTACTTCCAGAGTTGTTGTTTATTTCACAGAACTTCAAACTCAAAAGGTAAGCACTTACAAGCTTGAAGCTGCATTTCTATGAGGTTTCAAGACATCTGAAATTCAAAACTGCAATGTTCAGCCAAAGGGTCTGCATCCCTGTTCTTGTCTGAGGCTGTTCCTGGTATGGGCACTGTGGAAGAAGTTCTAGCCTTTTTATCCCTTGAAAGTCCCTGAAGGCACCAAACCATTAAGAAGCTCCTCCCACATTTTTCCCGCTCTTTTCTGAGCTTGCTTGGTGAAGATTATGAAAGTATAGAGAGATGGTTTTCTGTAGTGGAGATATTGCAACAATTGCTCACCTAACATGGAAGCACTTACTAACTAAAGAAAAATAGAAAGAACTCCTGTTAGGTGAGCACCTGATGCTCAAATACAATTATTCTCTAAATATTATAACATACTCTTCCAGAGCTGTTGTTTAGTTAACAGAACTTCAACCTCAATAGGTAAGCACTTACAAGCTTGAAGCTGTATTTCTATGAGGTTTCAAGACATCTGAAATTCAAAACTGCAATGTTCAGCCAGTTGGCCTGCATCACTGTTCTCATCCGAGGCCGTTCCTGCTATGGGCACTGTGGAAGAAGTGCCCACCTTTTTATCCCTTGAAAGGCCCTCAAGGCACCAAACCATTAAGTAGCTCCTCCCACATTTTCCCGCTCTTTTCTGAGCTTGCTTGGTGAAGATTTTGAAAGTATAGAGAGATGGTTTTCTGTAGTGGGGATATTGCAACAATTGCTCACCTAACATGGAAGCACTTACTAACTAAAGAAAAATAGAAAGAACTCCTGTTAGGTGAGCACCTGATGTTCAAATGCAATCCATCCTAAATATTATAACATACACTTCCAAAGTTGCTGTTTAGTTCACAGAACTTCAACCTCAAAAGGTAAGCACTTATAACCATGAAGCTGTATTTCTATGAGGTTTCAAGACATCTGAAATTCAAAACTGCAATGTTCAGCCAATGGGTCTGCATCCCTGTTCTTGTCTGAAGCTGTTCCTGTTATGGGCACTGTGGAAGAAGTGCTCGCCTTTTTATCCCTTGAAAGGCCCTGAAGGCACCAAACCATTAAGTAGCTCCTCCCACATTTTTCCCGCTCTTTTCCGAGCTTGCTTGGTGAAGATTTTGAAAGTAGAGAGATGGTTTTCTGTAGTGGAGATATTGCAACAATTGCTCACCTAACATGGAAGCACTTACTAACTAAAGAAAAATAGAAAGAACTCCTGTTAGGTGAGCACCTGATGTTCAAATGCAATCCATCCTAAATATTATAACATACACTTCCAAAATTGCTGTTTAGTTCACAGAACTTCAACCTCAAAAGGGAAGCACTTACACATATATAAAACGCAGGTGCCAACCTTGAAGCTGTATTTCCTTGAGGTTCCAAGACATCTGAAATTCAAAACTGCAATGTTCAGCCAGTGGGTCTGCATCCCTGTTCTTGTCTGAGGCTGGTATGGGCACTGTGGAATAAGTGCTTGCCTTTTTATCCCATGAAAGGCCCTGAAGGCACCAAACCATTAAGTAGCTCCTCCCACATTTTTCCCGCTCTTTTCTGAGCTTACTTGGTAAAGATTTTGAAAGTAGAGAGATGGTTTTTTGTAGTGGAGATATTGCAACAATTGCTCACCTAACATGGAAGCACTTACTAACTAAAGAAAAAAAGAAAGAACTCCTGTTAGGTGAACACCTGATGCTCAAATGCAATCCATCCCTAAATATTATACCATGTACTTCCAGAGTTGTTGTTTATTTCACAGAACTTCAAACTCAAAAGGTAAGCACTTACAAGCTTGAAGCTGCATTTCTATGAGGTTTCAAGACATCTGAAATTCAAAACTGCAATGTTCAGCCAAAGGGTCTGCATCCCTGTTCTTGTCTGAGGCTGTTCCTGGTATGGGCACTGTGGAAGAAGTTCTAGCCTTTTTATCCCTTGAAAGTCCCTGAAGGCACCAAACCATTAAGAAGCTCCTCCCACATTTTTCCCGCTCTTTTCTGAGCTTGCTTGGTGAAGATTTTGAAAGTATAGAGAGATGGTTTTCTGTAGTGGAGATATTGCAACAATTGCTCACCTAACATGGAAGCACTTACTAACTAAAGAAAAATAGAAAGAACTCCTGTTAGGTGAGCACCTGATGTTCAAATGCAATCCATCCTAAATATTATAACATACACTTCCAAAATTGCTGTTTAGTTCACAGAACTTCAACCTCAAAAAGGAAGCACTTACACATATATAAAATGCAGGTGCCAACCTTGAAGCTGTATTTCTGTGAGGTTCCAAGACATCTGAAATTCAAAACTGCAATGTTCAGCAAGTGGGTCTGCATCCCTGTTCTTGTCTGAGGCTGGTATGAGCACTGTGGAATAAGTGCTCGCTTTTTTCTCTTTTCTGAGCTTGCTTGGTGAAGATTATGAAAGTATAGAGAGATGGTTTTCTGTAGTGGAGATATTGCAACAATTGCTCACCTAACATGGAAGCACTTACTAACTAAAGAAAAATAGAACGAACTCCTGTTAGGTGAGCACCTGATGCTCAAATACAATTATTCTCTAAATATTATAACATACACTTCCAGAGCTGTTGTTTAGTTAACATAACTTCAACCTCAATAGGTAAGCACTTACAAGCTTGAAGCTGTATTTCTATGAGGTTTCAAGACATCTGAAATTCAAAACTGCAATGTTCAGCCAGTTGGCCTGCATCACTGTTCTCATCCGAGGCCGTTCCTGCTATGGGCACTGTGGAAGAAGTGCCCACCTTTTTATCCCTTGAAAGTCCCTCAAGGCACCAAACCATTAAGTAGCTCCTCCCACATTTTTCCCGCTCTTTTCTGAGCTTGCTTGGTGAAGATTTTGAAAGTATAGAGAGATGGTTTTCTGTAGTGGGGATATTGCAACAATTGCTCACCTAACATGGAAGCACTTACTAACTAAAGAAAAATAGAAAGAACTCCTGTTAGGTGAGCACCTGATGTTCAAATGCAATCCATCCTAAATATTATAACATACACTTCCAAAGTTGCTGTTTAGTTCACAGAACTTCAACCTCAAAAGGTAAGCACTTATAACAATGAAGCTGTATTTCTATGAGGTTTCAAGACATCTGAAATTCAAAACTGCAATGTTCAGCCAATGGGTCTGCATCCCTGTTCTTGTCTGAGGTTGTTCCTGTTATGGGCACTGTGGAAGAAGTGCTCGCCTTTTTATCCCTTGAAAGGCCCTGAAGGCACCAAACCATTAAGTAGCTCCTCCCACATTTTTCCCGCTCTTTTCTGAGCTTGCTTGGTGAAGATTTTGAAAGTATAGAGAGATGGTTTTCTGTAGTGGGGATATTGCAACAATTGCTCACCTAACATGGAAGCACTTACTAACTAAAGAAAAATAGAAAGAACTCCCGTTAGGTGAGCACCTGATGTTCAAATGCAATCCATCCTAAATATTATAACATACACTTCCAAAGTTGCTGTTTAGTTCACAGAACTTCAACCTCAATAGGTAAGCACTTACAAGCTTGAAGCTGTATTTCTATGAGGTTTCAAGACATCTGAAATTCAAAACTGCAATGTTCAGCCAGTTGGCCTGCATCACTGTTCTCATCCGAGGCCGTTCCTGCTATGGGCACTGTGGAAGAAGTGCCCACCTTTTCATCCCTTGAAAGGCCCTCAAGGCACCAAACCATTAAGTAGCTCCTCCCACATTTTTCCCGCTCTTTTCTGAGCTTGCTTGGTGAAGATTTTGAAAGTATAGAGAGATGGTTTTCTGTAGTGGGGATATTGCAACAATTGCTCACCTAACATGGAAGCACTTACTAACTAAAGAAAAATAGAAAGAACTCCTGTTAGGTGAGCACCTGATGTTCAAATGCAATCCATCCTAAATATTATAACATACACTTCCAAAGTTGCTGTTTAGTTCACAGAACTTCAACCTCAAAAGGTAAGCACTTATAACCATGAAGCTGTATTTCTATGAGTTTTCAAGACATCTGCAATTCAAAACTGCAATGTTCAGCCAATGGGTCTGCATCCCTGTTCTTGTCTGAGGCTGTTCCTGTTATGGGCACTGTGGAAGAAGTGCTCGCCTTTTTATCCCTTGAAAGGCCCTGAAGGCACCAAACCATTAAGAAGCTCCTCCCACATTTTCCCGCTCTTTTCTGAGCTTGCTTGGTGAAGATTTTGAAAGTAGAGAGATGGTTTTCTGTAGTGGAGATATTGCAACAATTGCTCACCTAACATGGAAGCACTTACTAACTAAAGAAAAATAGAAAGAACTCCTGTTAGGTGAGCACCTGATGTTCAAATGCAATCCATCCTAAATATTATAACATACACTTCCAAAATTGCTGTTTAGTTCACAGAACTTCAACCTCAAAAGGGAAGCACTTACACATATATAAAACGCAGGTGCCAACCTTGAAGCTGTATTTCTGTGAGGTTCCAAGACATCTGAAATTCAAAACTGCAATGTTCAGCCAGTGGGTCTGCATCCCTGTTCTTGTCTGAGGCTGGTATGGGCACTGTGGAATAAGTGCTTGCCTTTTTATCCCTTGAAAGGCCCTGAAGGCACCAAACCATTAAGAAGCTCCTCCCACATTTTTCCCGCTCTTTTCTGAGCTTACTTGGTAAAGATTTTGAAAGTAGAGAGATGGTTTTTTGTAGTGGAGATATTGCAACAATTGCTCACCTAACATGGAAGCACTTACTAACTAAAGAAAAATAGAAAGAACTCCTGTTAGGTGAACACCTGATGCTCAAATGCAATCCATCCCTAAATATTATACCATGTACTTCCAGAGTTGTTGTTTATTTCACAGAACTTCAAACTCAAAAGGTAAGCACTTACAAGCTTGAAGCTGTATTTCTATGAGGATTCAAGACATCTGAAATTCAAAACTGCAATGTTCAGCCAAAGGGTCTGCATCCCTGTTCTTGTCTGAGGCTGGTATGGGCACTGTGGAATAAGTGCTTGCCTTTTTATCCCTTGAAAGGCCCTGAAGGCACCAAACCATTAAGTAGCTCCTCCCACATTTTTCCTGCTCTTTTCTGAGCTTGCTTGGTGAAGATTTTGAAAGTATAGAGAGATGGTTTTCTGTAGTGGAGATATTGCAACAATTGCTCACCTAACATGGAAGCACTTACTAACTAAAGAAAAATAGAAAGAACTCCTGTTAGGTGAGCACCTGATGCTCAAATACAATTATTCTCTAAATATTATAACATACACTTCCAGAGCTGTTGTTTAGTTAACAGAACTTCAACCTCAATAGGTAAGCACTTACAAGCTTGAAGCTGTATTTCTATGAGGTTTCAAGACATCTGAAATTCAAAACTGCAATGTTCAGCCAGTTGGTCTGCATCACTGTTCTCATCCGAGGCCGTTCCTGCTATGGGCACTGTGGAAGAAGTGCCCACCTTTTTATCCCTTGAAAGGCCCTCAAGGCACCAAACCATTAAGTAGCTCCTCCCACATTTTTCCCGCTCTTTTCTGAGCTTGCTTGGTGAAGATTTTGAAAGTATAGAGAGATGGTTTTCTGTAGTGGGGATATTGCAACAATTGCTCACCTAACATGGAAGCACTTACTAACTAAAGAAAAATAGAAAGAACTCCTGTTAGGTGAGCACCTGATGTTCAAATGCAATCCATCCTAAATATTATAACATACACTTCCAAAGTTGCTGTTTAGTTCACAGAACTTCAACCTCAAAAGGTAAGCACTTATAACAATGAAGCTGTATTTCTATGAGGTTTCAAGACATCTGAAATTCAAAACTGCAATGTTCAGCCAATGGGTCTGCATCCCTGTTCTTGTCTGAGGCTGTTCCTGTTATGGGCACTGTGGAAGAAGTGCTCGCCTTTTTATCCCTTGAAAGGCCCTGAAGGCACCAAACCATTAAGTAGCTCCTCCCACATTTTTCCCGCTCTTTTCTGAGCTTGCTTGGTGAAGATTTTGAAAGTATAGAGAGATGGTTTTCTGTAGTGGAGATATTGCAACAATTGCTCACCTAACATGGAAGCACTTACTAACTAAAGAAAAATAGAAAGAACTCCTGTTAGGTGAGCACCTGATGTTCAAATGCAATCCATCCTAAATATTATAACATACACTTCCAAAGTTGCTGTTTAGTTCACAGAACTTCAACCTCAATAAGTAAGCACTTACAAGCTTGAAGCTGTATTTCTATGAGGTTTCAAGACATCTGAAATTCAAAACTGCAATGTTCAGCCAGTTGGCCTGCATCACTGTTCTCATCCGAGGCCGTTCCTGCTATGGGCACTGTGGAAGAAGCGCCCACCTTTTTATCCCTTGAAAGGCCCTCAAGGCACCAAAACATTAAGTAGCTCCTCCCACATTTTCCCGCTCTTTTCTGAGCTTGCTTGGTGAAGATTTTGAAAGTATAGAGAGATGGTTTTCTGTAGTGGGGATATTGCAACAATTGCTCACCTAACATGGAAGCACTTACCAACTAAAGAAAAATAGAAAGAACTCCTGTTAGGTGAGCACCTGATGTTCAAATGCAATTATTCTCTAAATATTATAACATACACTTCCAGAGCTGTTGTTTAGTTAACAGAACTTGAACCTCAATAGGTAAGCACTTACAAGCTTGAAGCTGTATTTCTATGAGGTTTCAAGACATCTGAAATTCAAAACTGCAATGTTCAGCCAATGGGTCTGCATCCCTGTTCTTGTCTGAAGCTGTTCCTGTTATGGGCACTGTGGAAGAAGTGCTCGCCTTTTTATCCCTTGAAAGGCCCTGAAGGCACCAAACCATTAAGAAGCTCCTCCCACATTTTTCCCGCTCTTTTCCGAGCTTGCTTGGTGAAGATTTTGAAAGTAGAGAGATGGTTTTCTGTAGTGGAGATATTGCAACAATTGCTCACCTAACATGGAAGCACTTACTAACTAAAGAAAAATAGAAAGAACTCCTGTTAGGTGAGCACCTGATGTTCAAATGCAATCCATCCTAAATATTATAACATACACTTCCAAAATTGCTGTTTAGTTCACAGAACTTCAACCTCAAAGGGGAAGCACTTACACATATATAAAACGCAGGTGCCAACCTAGAAGCTGTATTTCCTTGAGGTTCCAAGACATCTGAAATTCAAAACTGCAATGTTAAGCCAGTGGGCTGCATCCCTGTTCTTGTCTGAGGCTGGTATGGGCACTGTGGAATAAGTGCTTGCCTTTTTATCCCATGAAAGGCCTTGAAGGCACCAAACCATTAAGTAGCTCCTCCCACATTTTTCCCGCTCTTTTCTGAGCTTACTTGGTAAAGATTTTGAAAGTAGAGAGATGGTTTTTTGTAGTGGAGATATTGCAACAATTGCTCACCTAACATGGAAGCACTTACTAACTAAAGAAAAAAAGAAAGAACTCCTGTTAGGTGAACACCTGATGCTCAAATGCAATCCATCCCTAAATATTATACCATGTACTTCCAGAGTTGTTGTTTATTTCACAGAACTTCAAACTCAAAAGGTAAGCACTTACAAGCTTGAAGCTGTATTTCTATGAGGTTTCAAGACATCTGAAATTCAAAACTGCAATGTTCAGCCAAAGGGTCTGCATCCCTGTTCTTGTCTGAGGCTGTTCCTGGTATGGGCACTGTGGAAGAAGTTCTAGCCTTTTTATCCCTTGAAAGTCCCTGAAGGCACCAAACCATTAAGAAGCTCCTCCCACATTTTTCCCGCTCTTTTCTGAGCTTGCTTGGTGAAGATTTTGAAAGTATAGAGAGATGGTTTTCTGTAGTGGAGATATTGCAACAATTGCTCACCTAACATGGAAGCACTTACTAACTAAAGAAAAATAGAAAGAACTCCTGTTAGGTGAGCACCTGATGTTCAAATGCAATCCATCCTAAATATTATAACATACACTTCCAAAATTGCTGTTTAGTTCACAGAACTTCAACCTCAAAAAGGAAGCACTTACACATATATAAAATGCAGGTGCCAACCTTGAAGCTGTATTTCTGTGAGGTTCCAAGACATCTGAAATTCAAAACTGCAATGTTCAGCAAGTGGGTCTGCATCCCTGTTCTTGTCTGAGGCTGGTATGAGCACTGTGGAATAAGTGCTCGCTTTTTTCTCTTTTCTGAGCTTGCTTGGTGAAGATTATGAAAGTATAGAGAGATGGTTTTCTGTAGTGGAGATATTGCAACAATTGCTCACCTAACATGGAAGCACTTACTAACTAAAGAAAAATAGAACGAACTCCTGTTAGGTGAGCACCTGATGCTCAAATACAATTATTCTCTAAATATTATAACATACACTTCCAGAGCTGTTGTTTAGTTAACAGAACTTCAACCTCAATAGGTAAGCACTTACAAGCTTGAAGCTGTATTTCTATGAGGTTTCAAGACATCTGAAAAAAAAACTGCAATGTTCAGCCAGTTGGCCTGCATCACTGTTCTCATCCGAGGCCGTTCCTGCTATGGGCACTGTGGAAGAAGTGCCCACCTTTTTATCCCTTGAAAGTCCCTCAAGGCACCAAACCATTAAGTAGCTCCTCCCACATTTTTCCCGCTCTTTTCTGAGCTTGCTTGGTGAAGATTTTGAAAGTATAGAGAGATGGTTTTCTGTAGTGGGGATATTGCAACAATTGCTCACCTAACATGGAAGCACTTACTAACTAAAGAAAAATAGAAAGAACTCCTGTTAGGTGAGCACCTGATGTTCAAATGCAATCCATCCTAAATATTATAACATACACTTCCAAAGTTGCTGTTTAGTTCACAGAACTTCAACCTCAAAAGGTAAGCACTTATAACAATGAAGCTGTATTTCTATGAGGTTTCAAGACATCTGAAATTCAAAACTGCAATGTTCAGCCAATGGGTCTGCATCCCTGTTCTTGTCTGAGGTTGTTCCTGTTATGGGCACTGTGGAAGAAGTGCTCGCCTTTTTATCCCTTGAAAGGCCCTGAAGGCACCAAACCATTAAGTAGCTCCTCCCACATTTTTCCCGCTCTTTTCTGAGCTTGCTTGGTGAAGATTTTGAAAGTATAGAGAGATGGTTTTCTGTAGTGGGGATATTGCAACAATTGCTCACCTAACATGGAAGCACTTACTAACTAAAGAAAAATAGAAAGAACTCCCGTTAGGTGAGCACCTGATGTTCAAATGCAATCCATCCTAAATATTATAACATACACTTCCAAAGTTGCTGTTTAGTTCACAGAACTTCAACCTCAATAGGTAAGCACTTACAAGCTTGAAGCTGTATTTCTATGAGGTTTCAAGACATCTGAAATTCAAAACTGCAATGTTCAGCCAGTTGGCCTGCATCACTGTTCTCATCCGAGGCCGTTCCTGCTATGGGCACTGTGGAAGAAGTGCCCACCTTTTCATCCCTTGAAAGGCCCTCAAGGCACCAAACCATTAAGTAGCTCCTCCCACATTTTTCCCGCTCTTTTCTGAGCTTGCTTGGTGAAGATTTTGAAAGTATAGAGAGATGGTTTTCTGTAGTGGGGATATTGCAACAATTGCTCACCTAACATGGAAGCACTTACTAACTAAAGAAAAATAGAAAGAACTCCTGTTAGGTGAGCACCTGATGTTCAAATGCAATCCATCCTAAATATTATAACATACACTTCCAAAGTTGCTGTTTAGTTCACAGAACTTCAACCTCAAAAGGTAAGCACTTATAACCATGAAGCTGTATTTCTATGAGGTTTCAAGACATCTGAAATTCAAAACTGCAATGTTCAGCCAATGGGTCTGCATCCCTGTTCTTGTCTGAGGCTGTTACTGTTATGGGCACTGTGGAAGAAGTGCTCGCCTTTTTATCCCTTGAAAGGCCCTGAAGGCACCAAACCATTAAGAAGCTCCTCCCACATTTTTCCCGCTCTTTTCTGAGCTTGCTTGGTGAAGATTTTGAAAGTAGAGAGATGGTTTTCTGTAGTGGAGATATTGCAACAATTGCTCACCTAACATGGAAGCACTTACTAACTAAAGAAAAATAGAAAGAACTCCTGTTAGGTGAGCACCTGATGTTCAAATGCAATCCATCCTAAATATTATAACATACACTTCCAAAATTGCTGTTTAGTTCACAGAACTTCAACCTCAAAAGGGAAGCACTTACACATATATAAAACGCAGGTGCCAACCTTGAAGCTGTATTTCTGTGAGGTTCCAAGACATCTGAAATTCAAAACTGCAATGTTCAGCCAGTGGGTCTGCATCCCTGTTCTTGTCTGAGGCTGGTATGGGCACTGTGGAATAAGTGCTTGCCTTTTTATCCCTTGAAAGGCCCTGAAGGCACCAAACCATTAAGAAGCTCCTCCCACATTTTTCCCGCTCTTTTCTGAGCTTACTTGGTAAAGATTTTGAAAGTAGAGAGATGGTTTTTTGTAGTGGAGATATTGCAACAATTGCTCACCTAACATGGAAGCACTTACTAACTAAAGAAAAATAGAAAGAACTCCTGTTAGGTGAACACCTGATGCTCAAATGCAATCCATCCCTAAATATTATACCATGTACTTCCAGAGTTGTTGTTTATTTCAAAGAACTTCAAACTCAAAAGGTAAGCACTTACAAGCTTGAAGCTGTATTTCTATGAGGATTCAAGACATCTGAAATTCAAAACTGCAATGTTCAGCCAAAGGGTCTGCATCCCTGTTCTTGTCTGAGGCTGGTATGGGCACTGTGGAATAAGTGCTTGCCTTTTTATCCCTTGAAAGGCCCTGAAGGCACCAAACCATTAAGTAGCTCCTCCCACATTTTTCCTGCTCTTTTCTGAGCTTGCTTGGTGAAGATTTTGAAAGTATAGAGAGATGGTTTTCTGTAGTGGAGATATTGCAACAATTGCTCACCTAACATGGAAGCACTTACTAACTAAAGAAAAATAGAAAGAACTCCTGTTAGGTGAGCACCTGATGCTCAAATACAATTATTCTCTAAATATTATAACATACACTTCCAGAGCTGTTGTTTAGTTAACAGAACTTCAACCTCAATAGGTAAGCACTTACAAGCTTGAAGCTGTATTTCTATGAGGTTTCAAGACATCTGAAATTCAAAACTGCAATGTTCAGCCAGTTGGTCTGCATCACTGTTCTCATCCGAGGCCGTTCCTGCTATGGGCACTGTGGAAGAAGTGCCCACCTTTTTATCCCTTGAAAGGCCCTCAAGGCACCAAACCATTAAGTAGCTCCTCCCACATTTTTCCCGCTCTTTTCTGAGCTTACTTGGTAAAGATTTTGAAAGTAGAGAGATGGTTTTTTGTAGTGGAGATATTGCAACAATTGCTCACCTAACATGGAAGCACTTACTAACTAAAGAAAAATAGAAAGAACTCCTGTTAGGTGAACACCTGATGCTCAAATGCAATCCATCCCTAAATATTATACCATGTACTTCCAGAGTTGTTGTTTATTTCACAGAACTTCAAACTCAAAAGCTAAGCACTTACAAGCTTGAAGCTGTATTTCTATGAGGTTTCAAGACATCTGAAATTCAAAACTGCAATGTTCAGCCAAAGGGTCTGCATCCCTGTTCTTGTCTGAGGCTGTTCCTGGTATGGGCACTGTGGAAGAAGTTCTAGCCTTTTTATCCCTTGAAAGTCCCTGAAGGCACCAAACCATTAAGAAGCTCCTCCCACATTTTTCCCGCTCTTTTCTGAGCTTGCTTGGTGAAGATTTTGAAAGTATAGAGAGATGGTTTTCTGTAGTGGAGATATTGCAACAATTGCTCACCTAACATGGAAGCACTTACTAACTAAAGAAAAATAGAAAGAACTCCTGTTAGGTGAGCACCTGATGTTCAAATGCAATCCATCCTAAATATTATAACATATACTTCCAAAATTGCTGTTTAGTTCACAGAACTTCAACCTCAAAAAGGAAGCACTTACACATATATAAAACGCAGGTGCCAACCTTGAAGCTGTATTTCTGTGAGGTTCCAAGACATCTGAAATTCAAAACTGCAATGTTCAGCAAGTGGGTCTGCATCCCTGTTCTTGTCTGAGGCTGGTATGGGCACTGTGGAATAAGTGCTCGCCTTTTTATCCCTTGAAAGGCCCTGAAGGCACCAAACCATTAAGTAGCTCCTATCACATTTTTCCCGCTCTTTTCTGAGCTTGCTTGGTGAAGATTATGAAAGTATAGAGAGATGGTTTTCTGTAGTGGAGATATTGCAACAATTGCTCACCTAACATGGAAGCACTTACTAACTAAAGAAAAATAGAAAGAACTCCTGTTAGGTGAGCACCTGATGCTCAAATACAATTATTCTCTAAATATTATAACATACTCTTCCAGAGCTGTTGTTTAGTTAACAGAACTTCAACCTCAATAGGTAAGCACTTACAAGCTTGAAGCTGTATTTCTATGAGGTTTCAAGACATCTGAAATTCAAAACTGCAATGTTCAGCCAGTTGGCCTGCATCACTGTTCTCATCCGAGGCCGTTCCTGCTATGGGCACTGTGGAAGAAGTGCCCACCTTTTTATCCCTTGAAAGGCCCTCAAGGCACCAAACCATTAAGTAGCTCCTCCCACATTTTCCCGCTCTTTTCTGAGCTTGCTTGGTGAAGATTTTGAAAGTATAGAGAGATGGTTTTCTGTAGTGGGGATATTGCAACAATTGCTCACCTAACATGGAAGCACTTACTAACTAAAGAAAAATAGAAAGAACTCCTGTTAGGTGAGCACCTGGTGTTCAAATGCAATCCATCCTAAATATTATAACATACACTTCCAAAGTTGCTGTTTAGTTCACAGAACTTCAACCTCAATAGGTAAGCACTTACAAGCTTGAAGCTGTATTTCTATGAGGTTTCAAGACATCTGAAATTCAAAACTGCAATGTTCAGCCAGTTGGCCTGCATCACTGTTCTCATCCGAGGCCGTTCCTGCTATGGGCACTGTGGAAGAAGTGCCCACCTTTTTATCCCTTGAAAGGCCCTCAAGGCACCAAACCATTAAGTAGCTCCTCCCACATTTTCCCGCTCTTTTCTGAGCTTGCTTGGTGAAGATTTTGAAAGTATAGAGAGATGGTTTTCTGTAGTGGGGATATTGCAACAATTGCTCACCTAACATGGAAGCACTTACTAACTAAAGAAAAATAGAAAGAACTCCTGTTAGGTGAGCACCTGATGTTCAAATGCAATCCATCCTAAATATTATAACATACACTTCCAAAGTTGCTGTTTAGTTCACAGAACTTCAACCTCAATAGGTAAGCACTTACAAGCTTGAAGCTGTATTTCTATGAGGTTTCAAGACATCTGAAATTCAAAACTGCAATGTTCAGCCAGTTGGCCTGCATCACTGTTCTCATCCGAGGCCGTTCCTGCTATGGGCACTGTGGAAGAAGTGCCCACCTTTTTATCCCTTGAAAGGCCCTCAAGGCACCAAACCATTAAGTAGCTCCTCCCACATTTTCCCGCTCTTTTCTGAGCTTGCTTGGTGAAGATTTTGAAAGTATAGAGAGATGGTTTTCTGTAGTGGGGATATTGCAACAATTGCTCACCTAACATGGAAGCACTTACCAACTAAAGAAAAATAGAAAGAACTCCTGTTAGGTGAGCACCTGATGTTCAAATGCAATTATTCTCTAAATATTATAACATACACTTCCAGAGCTGTTGTTTAGTTAACAGAACTTGAACCTCAATAGGTAAGCACTTACAAGCTTGAAGCTGTATTTCAATGAGGTTTCAAGACATCTGAAATTCAAAACTGCAATGTTCAGCAAATGGGTCTGCATCCCTGTTCTTGTCTGAAGCTGTTCCTGTTATGGGCACTGTGGAAGAAGTGCTCGCCTTTTTATCCCTTGAAAGGCCCTGAAGGCACCAAACCATTAAGAAGCTCCTCCCACATTTTTCCCGCTCTTTTCCGAGCTTGCTTGGTGAAGATTTTGAAAGTAGAGAGATGGTTTTCTGTAGTGGAGATATTGCAACAATTGCTCACCTAACATGGAAGCACTTACTAACTAAAGAAAAATAGAAAGAACTCCTGTTAGGTGAGCACCTGATGTTCAAATGCAATCCATCCTAAATATTATAACATACACTTCCAAAATTGCTGTTTAGTTCACAGAACTTCAACCTCAAAAGGGAAGCACTTACACATATATAAAATGCAGGTGCCAACCTTGAAGCTGTATTTCCTTGAGGTTCCAAGACATCTGAAATTCAAAACTGCAATGTTCAGCCAGTGGGTCTGCATCCCTGTTCTTGTCTGAGGCTGGTATGGGCACTGTGGAATAAGTGCTTGCCTTTTTATCCCATGAAAGGCCCTGAAGGCACCAAACCATTAAGTAGCTCCTCCCACATTTTTCCCGCTCTTTTCTGAGCTTACTTGGTAAAGATTTTGAAAGTAGAGAGATGGTTTTTTGTAGTGGAGATATTGCAACAATTGCTCACCTAACATGGAAGCACTTACTAACTAAAGAAAAAAAGAAAGAACTCCTGTTAGGTGAACACCTGATGCTCAAATGCAATCCATCCCTAAATATTATACCATGTACTTCCAGAGTTGTTGTTTATTTCACAGAACTTCAAACTCAAAAGGTAAGCACTTACAAGCTTGAAGCTGCATTTCTATGAGGTTTCAAGACATCTGAAATTCAAAACTGCAATGTTCAGCCAAAGGGTCTGCATCCCTGTTCTTGTCTGAGGCTGTTCCTGGTATGGGCACTGTGGAAGAAGTTCTAGCCTTTTTATCCCTTGAAAGTCCCTGAAGGCACCAAACCATTAAGAAGCTCCTCCCACATTTTTCCCGCTCTTTTCTGAGCTTGCTTGGTGAAGATTATGAAAGTATAGAGAGATGGTTTTCTGTAGTGGAGATATTGCAACAATTGCTCACCTAACATGGAAGCACTTACTAACTAAAGAAAAATAGAAAGAACTCCTGTTAGGTGAGCACCTGATGCTCAAATACAATTATTCTCTAAATATTATAACATACTCTTCCAGAGCTGTTGTTTAGTTAACAGAACTTCAACCTCAATAGGTAAGCACTTACAAGCTTGAAGCTGTATTTCTATGAGGTTTCAAGACATCTGAAATTCAAAACTGCAATGTTCAGCCAGTTGGCCTGCATCACTGTTCTCATCCGAGGCCGTTCCTGCTATGGGCACTGTGGAAGAAGTGCCCACCTTTTTATCCCTTGAAAGGCCCTCAAGGCACCAAACCATTAAGTAGCTCCTCCCACATTTTTCCGCTCTTTTCTGAGCTTGCTTGGTGAAGATTTTGAAAGTATAGAGAGATGGTTTTCTGTAGTGGGGATATTGCAACAATTGCTCACCTAACATGGAAGCACTTACTAACTAAAGAAAAATAGAAAGAACTCCTGTTAGGTGAGCACCTGATGTTCAAATGCAATCCATCCTAAATATTATAACATACACTTCCAAAGTTGCTGTTTAGTTCACAGAACTTCAACCTCAAAAGGTAAGCACTTATAACCATGAAGCTGTATTTCTATGAGGTTTCAAGACATCTGAAATTCAAAACTGCAATGTTCAGCCAATGGGTCTGCATCCCTGTTCTTGTCTGAAGCTGTTCCTGTTATGGGCACTGTGGAAGAAGTGCTCGCCTTTTTATCCCTTGAAAGGCCCTGAAGGCACCAAACCATTAAGTAGCTCCTCCCACATTTTTCCCGCTCTTTTCCGAGCTTGCTTGGTGAAGATTTTGAAAGTAGAGAGATGGTTTTCTGTAGTGGAGATATTGCAACAATTGCTCACCTAACATGGAAGCACTTACTAACTAAAGAAAAATAGAAAGAACTCCTGTTAGGTGAGCACCTGATGTTCAAATGCAATCCATCCTAAATATTATAACATACACTTCCAAAATTGCTGTTTAGTTCACAGAACTTCAACCTCAAAAGGGAAGCACTTACACATATATAAAACGCAGGTGCCAACCTTGAAGCTGTATTTCCTTGAGGTTCCAAGACATCTGAAATTCAAAACTGCAATGTTCAGCCAGTGGGTCTGCATCCCTGTTCTTGTCTGAGGCTGGTATGGGCACTGTGGAATAAGTGCTTGCCTTTTTATCCCATGAAAGGCCCTGAAGGCACCAAACCATTAAGTAGCTCCTCCCACATTTTTCCCGCTCTTTTCTGAGCTTACTTGGTAAAGATTTTGAAAGTAGAGAGATGGTTTTTTGTAGTGGAGATATTGCAACAATTGCTCACCTAACATGGAAGCACTTACTAACTAAAGAAAAAAAGAAAGAACTCCTGTTAGGTGAACACCTGATGCTCAAATGCAATCCATCCCTAAATATTATACCATGTACTTCCAGAGTTGTTGTTTATTTCACAGAACTTCAAACTCAAAAGGTAAGCACTTACAAGCTTGAAGCTGCATTTCTATGAGGTTTCAAGACATCTGAAATTCAAAACTGCAATGTTCAGCCAAAGGGTCTGCATCCCTGTTCTTGTCTGAGGCTGTTCCTGGTATGGGCACTGTGGAAGAAGTTCTAGCCTTTTTATCCCTTGAAAGTCCCTGAAGGCACCAAACCATTAAGAAGCTCCTCCCACATTTTTCCCGCTCTTTTCTGAGCTTGCTTGGTGAAGATTTTGAAAGTATAGAGAGATGGTTTTCTGTAGTGGAGATATTGCAACAATTGCTCACCTAACATGGAAGCACTTACTAACTAAAGAAAAATAGAAAGAACTCCTGTTAGGTGAGCACCTGATGTTCAAATGCAATCCATCCTAAATATTATAACATACACTTCCAAAATTGCTGTTTAGTTCACAGAACTTCAACCTCAAAAAGGAAGCACTTACACATATATAAAATGCAGGTGCCAACCTTGAAGCTGTATTTCTGTGAGGTTCCAAGACATCTGAAATTCAAAACTGCAATGTTCAGCAAGTGGGTCTGCATCCCTGTTCTTGTCTGAGGCTGGTATGAGCACTGTGGAATAAGTGCTCGCTTTTTTCTCTTTTCTGAGCTTGCTTGGTGAAGATTATGAAAGTATAGAGAGATGGTTTTCTGTAGTGGAGATATTGCAACAATTGCTCACCTAACATGGAAGCACTTACTAACTAAAGAAAAATAGAACGAACTCCTGTTAGGTGAGCACCTGATGCTCAAATACAATTATTCTCTAAATATTATAACATACACTTCCAGAGCTGTTGTTTAGTTAACATAACTTCAACCTCAATAGGTAAGCACTTACAAGCTTGAAGCTGTATTTCTATGAGGTTTCAAGACATCTGAAATTCAAAACTGCAATGTTCAGCCAGTTGGCCTGCATCACTGTTCTCATCCGAGGCCGTTCCTGCTATGGGCACTGTGGAAGAAGTGCCCACCTTTTTATCCCTTGAAAGTCCCTCAAGGCACCAAACCATTAAGTAGCTCCTCCCACATTTTTCCCGCTCTTTTCTGAGCTTGCTTGGTGAAGATTTTGAAAGTATAGAGAGATGGTTTTCTGTAGTGGGGATATTGCAACAATTGCTCACCTAACATGGAAGCACTTACTAACTAAAGAAAAATAGAAAGAACTCCTGTTAGGTGAGCACCTGATGTTCAAATGCAATCCATCCTAAATATTATAACATACACTTCCAAAGTTGCTGTTTAGTTCACAGAACTTCAACCTCAAAAGGTAAGCACTTATAACAATGAAGCTGTATTTCTATGAGGTTTCAAGACATCTGAAATTCAAAACTGCAATGTTCAGCCAATGGGTCTGCATCCCTGTTCTTGTCTGAGGTTGTTCCTGTTATGGGCACTGTGGAAGAAGTGCTCGCCTTTTTATCCCTTGAAAGGCCCTGAAGGCACCAAACCATTAAGTAGCTCCTCCCACATTTTTCCCGCTCTTTTCTGAGCTTGCTTGGTGAAGATTTTGAAAGTATAGAGAGATGGTTTTCTGTAGTGGGGATATTGCAACAATTGCTCACCTAACATGGAAGCACTTACTAACTAAAGAAAAATAGAAAGAACTCCCGTTAGGTGAGCACCTGATGTTCAAATGCAATCCATCCTAAATATTATAACATACACTTCCAAAGTTGCTGTTTAGTTCACAGAACTTCAACCTCAATAGGTAAGCACTTACAAGCTTGAAGCTGTATTTCTATGAGGTTTCAAGACATCTGAAATTCAAAACTGCAATGTTCAGCCAGTTGGCCTGCATCACTGTTCTCATCCGAGGCCGTTCCTGCTATGGGCACTGTGGAAGAAGTGCCCACCTTTTCATCCCTTGAAAGGCCCTCAAGGCACCAAACCATTAAGTAGCTCCTCCCACATTTTTCCCGCTCTTTTCTGAGCTTGCTTGGTGAAGATTTTGAAAGTATAGAGAGATGGTTTTCTGTAGTGGGGATATTGCAACAATTGCTCACCTAACATGGAAGCACTTACTAACTAAAGAAAAATAGAAAGAACTCCTGTTAGGTGAGCACCTGATGTTCAAATGCAATCCATCCTAAATATTATAACATACACTTCCAAAGTTGCTGTTTAGTTCACAGAACTTCAACCTCAAAAGGTAAGCACTTATAACCATGAAGCTGTATTTCTATGAGGTTTCAAGACATCTGAAATTCAAAACTGCAATGTTCAGCCAATGGGTCTGCATCCCTGTTCTTGTCTGAGGCTGTTCCTGTTATGGGCACTGTGGAAGAAGTGCTCGCCTTTTTATCCCTTGAAAGGCCCTGAAGGCACCAAACCATTAAGAAGCTCCTCCCACATTTTCCCGCTCTTTTCTGAGCTTGCTTGGTGAAGATTTTGAAAGTAGAGAGATGGTTTTCTGTAGTGGAGATATTGCAACAATTGCTCACCTAACATGGAAGCACTTACTAACTAAAGAAAAATAGAAAGAACTCCTGTTAGGTGAGCACCTGATGTTCAAATGCAATCCATCCTAAATATTATAACATACACTTCCAAAATTGCTGTTTAGTTCACAGAACTTCAACCTCAAAAGGGAAGCACTTACACATATATAAAACGCAGGTGCCAACCTTGAAGCTGTATTTCTGTGAGGTTCCAAGACATCTGAAATTCAAAACTGCAATGTTCAGCCAGTGGGTCTGCATCCCTGTTCTTGTCTGAGGCTGGTATGGGCACTGTGGAATAAGTGCTTGCCTTTTTATCCCTTGAAAGGCCCTGAAGGCACCAAACCATTAAGAAGCTCCTCCCACATTTTTCCCGCTCTTTTCTGAGCTTACTTGGTAAAGATTTTGAAAGTAGAGAGATGGTTTTTTGTAGTGGAGATATTGCAACAATTGCTCACCTAACATGGAAGCACTTACTAACTAAAGAAAAATAGAAAGAACTCCTGTTAGGTGAACACCTGATGCTCAAATGCAATCCATCCCTAAATATTATACCATGTACTTCCAGAGTTGTTGTTTATTTCACAGAACTTCAAACTCAAAAGGTAAGCACTTACAAGCTTGAAGCTGTATTTCTATGAGGATTCAAGACATCTGAAATTCAAAACTGCAATGTTCAGCCAAAGGGTCTGCATCCCTGTTCTTGTCTGAGGCTGGTATGGGCACTGTGGAATAAGTGCTTGCCTTTTTATCCCTTGAAAGGCCCTGAAGGCACCAAACCATTAAGTAGCTCCTCCCACATTTTTCCTGCTCTTTTCTGAGCTTGCTTGGTGAAGATTTTGAAAGTATAGAGAGATGGTTTTCTGTAGTGGAGATATTGCAACAATTGCTCACCTAACATGGAAGCACTTACTAACTAAAGAAAAATAGAAAGAACTCCTGTTAGGTGAGCACCTGATGCTCAAATACAATTATTCTCTAAATATTATAACATACACTTCCAGAGCTGTTGTTTAGTTAACAGAACTTCAACCTCAATAGGTAAGCACTTACAAGCTTGAAGCTGTATTTCTATGAGGTTTCAAGACATCTGAAATTCAAAACTGCAATGTTCAGCCAGTTGGTCTGCATCACTGTTCTCATCCGAGGCCGTTCCTGCCATGGGCACTGTGGAAGAAGTGCCCACCTTTTTATCCCTTGAAAGGCCCTCAAGGCACCAAACCATTAAGTAGCTCCTCCCACATTTTTCCCGCTCTTTTCTGAGCTTGCTTGGTGAAGATTTTGAAAGTATAGAGAGATGGTTTTCTGTAGTGGGGATATTGCAACAATTGCTCACCTAACATGGAAGCACTTACTAACTAAAGAAAAATAGAAAGAACTCCTGTTAGGTGAGCACCTGATGTTCAAATGCAATCCATCCTAAATATTATAACATACACTTCCAAAGTTGCTGTTTAGTTCACAGAACTTCAACCTCAAAAGGTAAGCACTTATAACAATGAAGCTGTATTTCTATGAGGTTTCAAGACATCTGAAATTCAAAACTGCAATGTTCAGCCAATGGGTCTGCATCCCTGTTCTTGTCTGAGGCTGTTCCTGTTATGGGCACTGTGGAAGAAGTGCTCGCCTTTTTATCCCTTGAAAGGCCCTGAAGGCACCAAACCATTAAGTAGCTCCTCCCACATTTTTCCCGCTCTTTTCTGAGCTTGCTTGGTGAAGATTTTGAAAGTATAGAGAGATGGTTTTCTGTAGTGGAGATATTGCAACAATTGCTCACCTAACATGGAAGCACTTACTAACTAAAGAAAAATAGAAAGAACTCCTGTTAGGTGAGCACCTGATGTTCAAATGCAATCCATCCTAAATATTATAACATACACTTCCAAAGTTGCTGTTTAGTTCACAGAACTTCAACCTCAATAAGTAAGCACTTACAAGCTTGAAGCTGTATTTCTATGAGGTTTCAAGACATCTGAAATTCAAAACTGCAATGTTCAGCCAGTTGGCCTGCATCACTGTTCTCATCCGAGGCCGTTCCTGCTATGGGCACTGTGGAAGAAGCGCCCACCTTTTTATCCCTTGAAAGGCCCTCAAGGCACCAAACCATTAAGTAGCTCCTCCCACATTTTCCCGCTCTTTTCTGAGCTTGCTTGGTGAAGATTTTGAAAGTATAGAGAGATGGTTTTCTGTAGTGGGGATATTGCAACAATTGCTCACCTAACATGGAAGCACTTACCAACTAAAGAAAAATAGAAAGAACTCCTGTTAGGTGAGCACCTGATGTTCAAATGCAATTATTCTCTAAATATTATAACATACACTTCCAGAGCTGTTGTTTAGTTAACAGAACTTGAACCTCAATAGGTAAGCACTTACAAGCTTGAAGCTGTATTTCTATGAGGTTTCAAGACATCTGAAATTCAAAACTGCAATGTTCAGCCAATGGGTCTGCATCCCTGTTCTTGTCTGAAGCTGTTCCTGTTATGGGCACTGTGGAAGAAGTGCTCGCCTTTTTATCCCTTGAAAGGCCCTGAAGGCACCAAACCATTAAGAAGCTCCTCCCACATTTTTCCCGCTCTTTTTCGAGCTTGCTTGGTGAAGATTTTGAAAGTAGAGAGATGGTTTTCTGTAGTGGAGATATTGCAACAATTGCTCACCTAACATGGAAGCACTTACTAACTAAAGAAAAATAGAAAGAACTCCTGTTAGGTGAGCACCTGATGTTCAAATGCAATCCATCCTAAATATTATAACATACACTTCCAAAATTGCTGTTTAGTTCACAGAACTTCAACCTCAAAGGGGAAGCACTTACACATATATAAAACGCAGGTGCCAACCTAGAAGCTGTATTTCCTTGAGGTTCCAAGACATCTGAAATTCAAAACTGCAATGTTCAGCCAGTGGGCTGCATCCCTGTTCTTGTCTGAGGCTGGTATGGGCACTGTGGAATAAGTGCTTGCCTTTTTATCCCATGAAAGGCCTTGAAGGCACCAAACCATTAAGTAGCTCCTCCCACATTTTTCCCGCTCTTTTCTGAGCTTACTTGGTAAAGATTTTGAAAGTAGAGAGATGGTTTTTTGTAGTGGAGATATTGCAACAATTGCTCACCTAACATGGAAGCACTTACTAACTAAAGAAAAAAAGAAAGAACTCCTGTTAGGTGAACACCTGATGCTCAAATGCAATCCATCCCTAAATATTATACCATGTACTTCCAGAGTTGTTGTTTATTTCACAGAACTTCAAACTCAAAAGGTAAGCACTTACAAGCTTGAAGCTGTATTTCTATGAGGTTTCAAGACATCTGAAATTCAAAACTGCAATGTTCAGCCAAAGGGTCTGCATCCCTGTTCTTGTCTGAGGCTGTTCCTGGTATGGGCACTGTGGAAGAAGTTCTAGCCTTTTTATCCCTTGAAAGTCCCTGAAGGCACCAAACCATTAAGAAGCTCCTCCCACATTTTTCCCGCTCTTTTCTGAGCTTGCTTGGTGAAGATTTTGAAAGTATAGAGAGATGGTTTTCTGTAGTGGAGATATTGCAACAATTGCTCACCTAACATGGAAGCACTTACTAACTAAAGAAAAATAGAAAGAACTCCTGTTAGGTGAGCACCTGATGTTCAAATGCAATCCATCCTAAATATTATAACATACACTTCCAAAATTGCTGTTTAGTTCACAGAACTTCAACCTCAAAAAGGAAGCACTTACACATATATAAAATGCAGGTGCCAACCTTGAAGCTGTATTTCTGTGAGGTTCCAAGACATCTGAAATTCAAAACTGCAATGTTCAGCAAGTGGGTCTGCATCCCTGTTCTTGTCTGAGGCTGGTATGAGCACTGTGGAATAAGTGCTCGCTTTTTTCTCTTTTCTGAGCTTGCTTGGTGAAGATTATGAAAGTATAGAGAGATGGTTTTCTGTAGTGGAGATATTGCAACAATTGCTCACCTAACATGGAAGCACTTACTAACTAAAGAAAAATAGAACGAACTCCTGTTAGGTGAGCACCTGATGCTCAAATACAATTATTCTCTAAATATTATAACATACACTTCCAGAGCTGTTGTTTAGTTAACAGAACTTCAACCTCAATAGGTAAGCACTTACAAGCTTGAAGCTGTATTTCTATGAGGTTTCAAGACATCTGAAAAAAAAACTGCAATGTTCAGCCAGTTGGCCTGCATCACTGTTCTCATCCGAGGCCGTTCCTGCTATGGGCACTGTGGAAGAAGTGCCCACCTTTTTATCCCTTGAAAGTCCCTCAAGGCACCAAACCATTAAGTAGCTCCTCCCACATTTTTCCCGCTCTTTTCTGAGCTTGCTTGGTGAAGATTTTGAAAGTATAGAGAGATGGTTTTCTGTAGTGGGGATATTGCAACAATTGCTCACCTAACATGGAAGCACTTACTAACTAAAGAAAAATAGAAAGAACTCCTGTTAGGTGAGCACCTGATGTTCAAATGCAATCCATCCTAAATATTATAACATACACTTCCAAAGTTGCTGTTTAGTTCACAGAACTTCAACCTCAAAAGGTAAGCACTTATAACAATGAAGCTGTATTTCTATGAGGTTTCAAGACATCTGAAATTCAAAACTGCAATGTTCAGCCAATGGGTCTGCATCCCTGTTCTTGTCTGAGGTTGTTCCTGTTATGGGCACTGTGGAAGAAGTGCTCGCCTTTTTATCCCTTGAAAGGCCCTGAAGGCACCAAACCATTAAGTAGCTCCTCCCACATTTTTCCCGCTCTTTTCTGAGCTTGCTTGGTGAAGATTTTGAAAGTATAGAGAGATGGTTTTCTGTAGTGGGGATATTGCAACAATTGCTCACCTAACATGGAAGCACTTACTAACTAAAGAAAAATAGAAAGAACTCCCGTTAGGTGAGCACCTGATGTTCAAATGCAATCCATCCTAAATATTATAACATACACTTCCAAAGTTGCTGTTTAGTTCACAGAACTTCAACCTCAATAGGTAAGCACTTACAAGCTTGAAGCTGTATTTCTATGAGGTTTCAAGACATCTGAAATTCAAAACTGCAATGTTCAGCCAGTTGGCCTGCATCACTGTTCTCATCCGAGGCCGTTCCTGCTATGGGCACTGTGGAAGAAGTGCCCACCTTTTCATCCCTTGAAAGGCCCTCAAGGCACCAAACCATTAAGTAGCTCCTCCCACATTTTTCCCGCTCTTTTCTGAGCTTGCTTGGTGAAGATTTTGAAAGTATAGAGAGATGGTTTTCTGTAGTGGGGATATTGCAACAATTGCTCACCTAACATGGAAGCACTTACTAACTAAAGAAAAATAGAAAGAACTCCTGTTAGGTGAGCACCTGATGTTCAAATGCAATCCATCCTAAATATTATAACATACACTTCCAAAGTTGCTGTTTAGTTCACAGAACTTCAACCTCAAAAGGTAAGCACTTATAACCATGAAGCTGTATTTCTATGAGGTTTCAAGACATCTGAAATTCAAAACTGCAATGTTCAGCCAATGGGTCTGCATCCCTGTTCTTGTCTGAGGCTGTTACTGTTATGGGCACTGTGGAAGAAGTGCTCGCCTTTTTATCCCTTGAAAGGCCCTGAAGGCACCAAACCATTAAGAAGCTCCTCCCACATTTTTCCCGCTCTTTTCTGAGCTTGCTTGGTGAAGATTTTGAAAGTAGAGAGATGGTTTTCTGTAGTGGAGATATTGCAACAATTGCTCACCTAACATGGAAGCACTTACTAACTAAAGAAAAATAGAAAGAACTCCTGTTAGGTGAGCACCTGATGTTCAAATGCAATCCATCCTAAATATTATAACATACACTTCCAAAATTGCTGTTTAGTTCACAGAACTTCAACCTCAAAAGGGAAGCACTTACACATATATAAAACGCAGGTGCCAACCTTGAAGCTGTATTTCTGTGAGGTTCCAAGACATCTGAAATTCAAAACTGCAATGTTCAGCCAGTGGGTCTGCATCCCTGTTCTTGTCTGAGGCTGGTATGGGCACTGTGGAATAAGTGCTTGCCTTTTTATCCCTTGAAAGGCCCTGAAGGCACCAAACCATTAAGAAGCTCCTCCCACATTTTTCCCGCTCTTTTCTGAGCTTACTTGGTAAAGATTTTGAAAGTAGAGAGATGGTTTTTTGTAGTGGAGATATTGCAACAATTGCTCACCTAACATGGAAGCACTTACTAACTAAAGAAAAATAGAAAGAACTCCTGTTAGGTGAACACCTGATGCTCAAATGCAATCCATCCCTAAATATTATACCATGTACTTCCAGAGTTGTTGTTTATTTCAAAGAACTTCAAACTCAAAAGGTAAGCACTTACAAGCTTGAAGCTGTATTTCTATGAGGATTCAAGACATCTGAAATTCAAAACTGCAATGTTCAGCCAAAGGGTCTGCATCCCTGTTCTTGTCTGAGGCTGGTATGGGCACTGTGGAATAAGTGCTTGCCTTTTTATCCCTTGAAAGGCCCTGAAGGCACCAAACCATTAAGTAGCTCCTCCCACATTTTTCCTGCTCTTTTCTGAGCTTGCTTGGTGAAGATTTTGAAAGTATAGAGAGATGGTTTTCTGTAGTGGAGATATTTCAACAATTGCTCACCTAACATGGAAGCACTTACTAACTAAAGAAAAATAGAAAGAACTCCTGTTAGGTGAGCACCTGATGCTCAAATACAATTATTCTCTAAATATTATAACATACACTTCCAGAGCTGTTGTTTAGTTAACAGAACTTCAACCTCAATAGGTAAGCACTTACAAGCTTGAAGCTGTATTTCTATGAGGTTTCAAGACATCTGAAATTCAAAACTGCAATGTTCAGCCAGTTGGTCTGCATCACTGTTCTCATCCGAGGCCGTTCCTGCTATGGGCACTGTGGAAGAAGTGCCCACCTTTTTATCCCTTGAAAGGCCCTCAAGGCACCAAACCATTAAGTAGCTCCTCCCACATTTTTCCCGCTCTTTTCTGAGCTTACTTGGTAAAGATTTTGAAAGTAGAGAGATGGTTTTTTGTAGTGGAGATATTGCAACAATTGCTCACCTAACATGGAAGCACTTACTAACTAAAGAAAAATAGAAAGAACTCCTGTTAGGTGAACACCTGATGCTCAAATGCAATCCATCCCTAAATATTATACCATGTACTTCCAGAGTTGTTGTTTATTTCACAGAACTTCAAACTCAAAAGCTAAGCACTTACAAGCTTGAAGCTGTATTTCTATGAGGTTTCAAGACATCTGAAATTCAAAACTGCAATGTTCAGCCAAAGGGTCTGCATCCCTGTTCTTGTCTGAGGCTGTTCCTGGTATGGGCACTGTGGAAGAAGTTCTAGCCTTTTTATCCCTTGAAAGTCCCTGAAGGCACCAAACCATTAAGAAGCTCCTCCCACATTTTTCCCGCTCTTTTCTGAGCTTGCTTGGTGAAGATTTTGAAAGTATAGAGAGATGGTTTTCTGTAGTGGAGATATTGCAACAATTGCTCACCTAACATGGAAGCACTTACTAACTAAAGAAAAATAGAAAGAACTCCTGTTAGGTGAGCACCTGATGTTCAAATGCAATCCATCCTAAATATTATAACATATACTTCCAAAATTGCTGTTTAGTTCACAGAACTTCAACCTCAAAAAGGAAGCACTTACACATATATAAAACGCAGGTGCCAACCTTGAAGCTGTATTTCTGTGAGGTTCCAAGACATCTGAAATTCAAAACTGCAATGTTCAGCAAGTGGGTCTGCATCCCTGTTCTTGTCTGAGGCTGGTATGGGCACTGTGGAATAAGTGCTCGCCTTTTTATCCCTTGAAAGGCCCTGAAGGCACCAAACCATTAAGTAGCTCCTATCACATTTTTCCCCGCTCTTTTCTGAGCTTGCTTGGTGAAGATTATGAAAGTATAGAGAGATGGTTTTCTGTAGTGGAGATATTGCAACAATTGCTCACCTAACATGGAAGCACTTACTAACTAAAGAAAAATAGAAAGAACTCCTGTTAGGTGAGCACCTGATGCTCAAATACAATTATTCTCTAAATATTATAACATACTCTTCCAGAGCTGTTGTTTAGTTAACAGAACTTCAACCTCAATAGGTAAGCACTTACAAGCTTGAAGCTGTATTTCTATGAGGTTTCAAGACATCTGAAATTCAAAACTGCAATGTTCAGCCAGTTGGCCTGCATCACTGTTCTCATCCGAGGCCGTTCCTGCTATGGGCACTGTGGAAGAAGTGCCCACCTTTTTATCCCTTGAAAGGCCCTCAAGGCACCAAACCATTAAGTAGCTCCTCCCACATTTTCCCGCTCTTTTCTGAGCTTGCTTGGTGAAGATTTTGAAAGTATAGAGAGATGGTTTTCTGTAGTGGGGATATTGCAACAATTGCTCACCTAACATGGAAGCACTTACTAACTAAAGAAAAATAGAAAGAACTCCTGTTAGGTGAGCACCTGATGTTCAAATGCAATCCATCCTAAATATTATAACATACACTTCCAAAGTTGCTGTTTAGTTCACAGAACTTCAACCTCAATAGGTAAGCACTTACAAGCTTGAAGCTGTATTTCTATGAGGTTTCAAGACATCTGAAATTCAAAACTGCAATGTTCAGCCAGTTGGCCTGCATCACTGTTCTCATCCGAGGCCGTTCCTGCTATGGGCACTGTGGAAGAAGTGCCCACCTTTTTATCCCTTGAAAGGCCCTCAAGGCACCAAACCATTAAGTAGCTCCTCCCACATTTTCCCGCTCTTTTCTGAGCTTGCTTGGTGAAGATTTTGAAAGTATAGAGAGATGGTTTTCTGTAGTGGGGATATTGCAACAATTTCTCACCTAACATGGAAGCACTTACCAACTAAAGAAAAATAGAAAGAACTCCTGTTAGGTGAGCACCTGATGTTCAAATGCAATTATTCTCTAAATATTATAACATACACTTCCAGAGCTGTTGTTTAGTTAACAGAACTTGAACCTCAATAGGTAAGCACTTACAAGCTTGAAGCTGTATTTCAATGAGGTTTCAAGACATCTGAAATTCAAAACTGCAATGTTCAGCAAATGGGTCTGCATCCCTGTTCTTGTCTGAAGCTGTTCCTGTTATGGGCACTGTGGAAGAAGTGCTCGCCTTTTTATCCCTTGAAAGGCCCTGAAGGCACCAAACCATTAAGAAGCTCCTCCCACATTTTTCCCGCTCTTTTCCGAGCTTGCTTGGTGAAGATTTTGAAAGTAGAGAGATGGTTTTCTGTAGTGGAGATATTGCAACAATTGCTCACCTAACATGGAAGCACTTACTAACTAAAGAAAAATAGAAAGAACTCCTGTTAGGTGAGCACCTGATGTTCAAATGCAATCCATCCTAAATATTATAACATACACTTCCAAAATTGCTGTTTAGTTCACAGAACTTCAACCTCAAAAGGGAAGCACTTACACATATATAAAATGCAGGTGCCAACCTTGAAGCTGTATTTCCTTGAGGTTCCAAGACATCTGAAATTCAAAACTGCAATGTTCAGCCAGTGGGTCTGCATCCCTGTTCTTGTCTGAGGCTGGTATGGGCACTGTGGAATAAGTGCTTGCCTTTTTATCCCATGAAAGGCCCTGAAGGCACCAAACCATTAAGTAGCTCCTCCCACATTTTTCCCGCTCTTTTCTGAGCTTACTTGGTAAAGATTTTGAAAGTAGAGAGATGGTTTTTTGTAGTGGAGATATTGCAACAATTGCTCACCTAACATGGAAGCACTTACTAACTAAAGAAAAAAAGAAAGAACTCCTGTTAGGTGAACACCTGATGCTCAAATGCAATCCATCCCTAAATATTATACCATGTACTTCCAGAGTTGTTGTTTATTTCACAGAACTTCAAACTCAAAAGGTAAGCACTTACAAGCTTGAAGCTGCATTTCTATGAGGTTTCAAGACATCTGAAATTCAAAACTGCAATGTTCAGCCAAAGGGTCTGCATCCCTGTTCTTGTCTGAGGCTGTTCCTGGTATGGGCAGTGTGGAAGAAGTTCTAGCCTTTTTATCCCTTGAAAGTCCCTGAAGGCACCAAACCATTAAGAAGCTCCTCCCACATTTTTCCCGCTCTTTTCTGAGCTTGCTTGGTGAAGATTATGAAAGTATAGAGAGATGGTTTTCTGTAGTGGAGATATTGCAACAATTGCTCACCTAACATGGAAGCACTTACTAACTAAAGAAAAATAGAAAGAACTCCTGTTAGGTGAGCACCTGATGCTCAAATACAATTATTCTCTAAATATTATAACATACTCTTCCAGAGCTGTTGTTTAGTTAACAGAACTTCAACCTCAATAGGTAAGCACTTACAAGCTTGAAGCTGTATTTCTATGAGGTTTCAAGACATCTGAAATTCAAAACTGCAATGTTCAGCCAGTTGGCCTGCATCACTGTTCTCATCCGAGGCCGTTCCTGCTATGGGCACTGTGGAAGAAGTGCCCACCTTTTTATCCCTTGAAAGGCCCTCAAGGCACCAAACCATTAAGTAGCTCCTCCCACATTTTCCCGCTCTTTTCTGAGCTTGCTTGGTGAAGATTTTGAAAGTATAGAGAGATGGTTTTCTGTAGTGGGGATATTGCAACAATTGCTCACCTAACATGGAAGCACTTACTAACTAAAGAAAAATAGAAAGAACTCCTGTTAGGTGAGCACCTGATGTTCAAATGCAATCCATCCTAAATATTATAACATACACTTCCAAAGTTGCTGTTTAGTTCACAGAACTTCAACCTCAATAGGTAAGCACTTACAAGCTTGAAGCTGTATTTCTATGAGGTTTCAAGACATCTGAAATTCAAAACTGCAATGTTCAGCCAGTTGGCCTGCATCACTGTTCTCATCCGAGGCCGTTCCTGCTATGGGCACTGTGGAAGAAGTGCCCACCTTTTTATCCCTTGAAAGGCCCTCAAGGCACCAAACCATTAAGTAGCTCCTCCCACATTTTCCCGCTCTTTTCTGAGCTTGCTTGGTGAAGATTTTGAAAGTATAGAGAGATGGTTTTCTGTAGTGGGGATATTGCAACAATTGCTCACCTAACATGGAAGCACTTACCAACTAAAGAAAAATAGAAAGAACTCCTGTTAGGTGAGCACCTGATGTTCAAATGCAATTATTCTCTAAATATTATAACATACACTTCCAGAGCTGTTGTTTAGTTAACAGAACTTGAACCTCAATAGGTAAGCACTTACAAGCTTGAAGCTGTATTTCTATGAGGTTTCAAGACATCTGAAATTCAAAACTGCAATGTTCAGCCAATGGGTCTGCATCCCTGTTCTTGTCTGAAGCTGTTCCTGTTATGGGCACTGTGGAAGAAGTGCTCGCCTTTTTATCCCTTGAAAGGCCCTGAAGGCACCAAACCATTAAGAAGCTCCTCCCACATTTTTCCCGCTCTTTTCCGAGCTTGCTTGGTGAAGATTTTGAAAGTAGAGAGATGGTTTTCTGTAGTGGAGATATTGCAACAATTGCTCACCTAACATGGAAGCACTTACTAACTAAAGAAAAATAGAAAGAACTCCTGTTAGGTGAGCACCTGATGTTCAAATGCAATCCATCCTAAATATTATAACATACACTTCCAAAATTGCTGTTTAGTTCACAGAACTTCAACCTCAAAAGGGAAGCACTTACACATATATAAAACGCAGGTGCCAACCTTGAAGCTGTATTTCCTTGAGGTTCCAAGACATCTGAAATTCAAAACTGCAATGTTCAGCCAGTGGGTCTGCATCCCTGTTCTTGTCTGAGGCTGGTATGGGCACTGTGGAATAAGTGCTTGCCTTTTTATCCCATGAAAGGCCCTGAAGGCACCAAACCATTAAGTAGCTCCTCCCACATTTTTCCCGCTCTTTTCTGAGCTTACTTGGTAAAGATTTTGAAAGTAGAGAGATGGTTTTTTGTAGTGGAGATATTGCAACAATTGCTCACCTAACATGGAAGCACTTACTAACTAAAGAAAAAAAGAAAGAACTCCTGTTAGGTGAACACCTGATGCTCAAATGCAATCCATCCCTAAATATTATACCATGTACTTCCAGAGTTGTTGTTTATTTCACAGAACTTCAAACTCAAAAGGTAAGCACTTACAAGCTTGAAGCTGCATTTCTATGAGGTTTCAAGACATCTGAAATTCAAAACTGCAATGTTCAGCCAAAGGGTCTGCATCCCTGTTCTTGTCTGAGGCTGTTCCTGGTATGGGCACTGTGGAAGAAGTTCTAGCCTTTTTATCCCTTGAAAGTCCCTGAAGGCACCAAACCATTAAGAAGCTCCTCCCACATTTTTCCCGCTCTTTTCTGAGCTTGCTTGGTGAAGATTTTGAAAGTATAGAGAGATGGTTTTCTGTAGTGGAGATATTGCAACAATTGCTCACCTAACATGGAAGCACTTACTAACTAAAGAAAAATAGAAAGAACTCCTGTTAGGTGAGCACCTGATGTTCAAATGCAATCCATCCTAAATATTATAACATACACTTCCAAAATTGCTGTTTAGTTCACAGAACTTCAACCTCAAAAAGGAAGCACTTACACATATATAAAATGCAGGTGCCAACCTTGAAGCTGTATTTCTGTGAGGTTCCAAGACATCTGAAATTCAAAACTGCAATGTTCAGCAAGTGGGTCTGCATCCCTGTTCTTGTCTGAGGCTGGTATGAGCACTGTGGAATAAGTGCTCGCTTTTTTCTCTTTTCTGAGCTTGCTTGGTGAAGATTATGAAAGTATAGAGAGATGGTTTTCTGTAGTGGAGATATTGCAACAATTGCTCACCTAACATGGAAGCACTTACTAACTAAAGAAAAATAGAACGAACTCCTGTTAGGTGAGCACCTGATGCTCAAATACAATTATTCTCTAAATATTATAACATACACTTCCAGAGCTGTTGTTTAGTTAACATAACTTCAACCTCAATAGGTAAGCACTTACAAGCTTGAAGCTGTATTTCTATGAGGTTTCAAGACATCTGAAATTCAAAACTGCAATGTTCAGCCAGTTGGCCTGCATCACTGTTCTCATCCGAGGCCGTTCCTGCTATGGGCACTGTGGAAGAAGTGCCCACCTTTTTATCCCTTGAAAGTCCCTCAAGGCACCAAACCATTAAGTAGCTCCTCCCACATTTTTCCCGCTCTTTTCTGAGCTTGCTTGGTGAAGATTTTGAAAGTATAGAGAGATGGTTTTCTGTAGTGGGGATATTGCAACAATTGCTCACCTAACATGGAAGCACTTACTAACTAAAGAAAAATAGAAAGAACTCCTGTTAGGTGAGCACCTGATGTTCAAATGCAATCCATCCTAAATATTATAACATACACTTCCAAAGTTGCTGTTTAGTTCACAGAACTTCAACCTCAAAAGGTAAGCACTTATAACAATGAAGCTGTATTTCTATGAGGTTTCAAGACATCTGAAATTCAAAACTGCAATGTTCAGCCAATGGGTCTGCATCCCTGTTCTTGTCTGAGGTTGTTCCTGTTATGGGCACTGTGGAAGAAGTGCTCGCCTTTTTATCCCTTGAAAGGCCCTGAAGGCACCAAACCATTAAGTAGCTCCTCCCACATTTTTCCCGCTCTTTTCTGAGCTTGCTTGGTGAAGATTTTGAAAGTATAGAGAGATGGTTTTCTGTAGTGGGGATATTGCAACAATTGCTCACCTAACATGGAAGCACTTACTAACTAAAGAAAAATAGAAAGAACTCCCGTTAGGTGAGCACCTGATGTTCAAATGCAATCCATCCTAAATATTATAACATACACTTCCAAAGTTGCTGTTTAGTTCACAGAACTTCAACCTCAATAGGTAAGCACTTACAAGCTTGAAGCTGTATTTCTATGAGGTTTCAAGACATCTGAAATTCAAAACTGCAATGTTCAGCCAGTTGGCCTGCATCACTGTTCTCATCCGAGGCCGTTCCTGCTATGGGCACTGTGGAAGAAGTGCCCACCTTTTCATCCCTTGAAAGGCCCTCAAGGCACCAAACCATTAAGTAGCTCCTCCCACATTTTTCCCGCTCTTTTCTGAGCTTGCTTGGTGAAGATTTTGAAAGTATAGAGAGATGGTTTTCTGTAGTGGGGATATTGCAACAATTGCTCACCTAACATGGAAGCACTTACTAACTAAAGAAAAATAGAAAGAACTCCTGTTAGGTGAGCACCTGATGTTCAAATGCAATCCATCCTAAATATTATAACATACACTTCCAAAGTTGCTGTTTAGTTCACAGAACTTCAACCTCAAAAGGTAAGCACTTATAACCATGAAGCTGTATTTCTATGAGGTTTCAAGACATCTGAAATTCAAAACTGCAATGTTCAGCCAATGGGTCTGCATCCCTGTTCTTGTCTGTGGCTGTTCCTGTTATGGGCACTGTGGAAGAAGTGCTCGCCTTTTTATCCCTTGAAAGGCCCTGAAGGCACCAAACCATTAAGAAGCTCCTCCCACATTTTTCCCGCTCTTTTCTGAGCTTGCTTGGTGAAGATTTTGAAAGTAGAGAGATGGTTTTCTGTAGTGGAGATATTGCAACAATTGCTCACCTAACATGGAAGCACTTACTAACTAAAGAAAAATAGAAAGAACTCCTGTTAGGTGAGCACCTGATGTTCAAATGCAATCCATCCTAAATATTATAACATACACTTCCAAAATTGCTGTTTAGTTCACAGAACTTCAACCTCAAAAGGGAAGCACTTACACATATATAAAACGCAGGTGCCAACCTTGAAGCTGTATTTCTGTGAGGTTCCAAGACATCTGAAATTCAAAACTGCAATGTTCAGCCAGTGGGTCTGCATCCCTGTTCTTGTCTGAGGCTGGTATGGGCACTGTGGAATAAGTGCTTGCCTTTTTATCCCTTGAAAGGCCCTGAAGGCACCAAACCATTAAGAAGCTCCTCCCACATTTTTCCCGCTCTTTTCTGAGCTTACTTGGTAAAGATTTTGAAAGTAGAGAGATGGTTTTTTGTAGTGGAGATATTGCAACAATTGCTCACCTAACATGGAAGCACTTACTAACTAAAGAAAAATAGAAAGAACTCCTGTTAGGTGAACACCTGATGCTCAAATGCAATCCATCCCTAAATATTATACCATGTACTTCCAGAGTTGTTGTTTATTTCACAGAACTTCAAACTCAAAAGGTAAGCACTTACAAGCTTGAAGCTGTATTTCTATGAGGATTCAAGACATCTGAAATTCAAAACTGCAATGTTCAGCCAAAGGGTCTGCATCCCTGTTCTTGTCTGAGGCTGGTATGGGCACTGTGGAATAAGTGCTTGCCTTTTTATCCCTTGAAAGGCCCTGAAGGCACCAAACCATTAAGTAGCTCCTCCCACATTTTTCCTGCTCTTTTCTGAGCTTGCTTGGTGAAGATTTTGAAAGTATAGAGAGATGGTTTTCTGTAGTGGAGATATTGCAACAATTGCTCACCTAACATGGAAGCACTTACTAACTAAAGAAAAATAGAAAGAACTCCTGTTAGGTGAGCACCTGATGCTCAAATACAATTATTCTCTAAATATTATAACATACACTTCCAGAGCTGTTGTTTAGTTAACAGAACTTCAACCTCAATAGGTAAGCACTTACAAGCTTGAAGCTGTATTTCTATGAGGTTTCAAGACATCTGAAATTCAAAACTGCAATGTTCAGCCAGTTGGTCTGCATCACTGTTCTCATCCGAGGCCGTTCCTGCTATGGGCACTGTGGAAGAAGGGCCCACCTTTTTATCCCTTGAAAGGCCCTCAAGGCACCAAACCATTAAGTAGCTCCTCCCACATTTTTCCCGCTCTTTTCTGAGCTTGCTTGGTGAAGATTTTGAAAGTATAGAGAGATGGTTTTCTGTAGTGGGGATATTGCAACAATTGCTCACCTAACATGGAAGCACTTACTAACTAAAGAAAAATAGAAAGAACTCCTGTTAGGTGAGCACCTGATGTTCAAATGCAATCCATCCTAAATATTATAACATACACTTCCAAAGTTGCTGTTTAGTTCACAGAACTTCAACCTCAAAAGGTAAGCACTTATAACAATGAAGCTGTATTTCTATGAGGTTTCAAGACATCTGAAATTCAAAACTGCAATGTTCAGCCAATGGGTCTGCATCCCTGTTCTTGTCTGAGGCTGTTCCTGTTATGGGCACTGTGGAAGAAGTGCTCGCCTTTTTATCCCTTGAAAGGCCCTGAAGGCACCAAACCATTAAGTAGCTCCTCCCACATTTTTCCCGCTCTTTTCTGAGCTTGCTTGGTGAAGATTTTGAAAGTATAGAGAGATGGTTTTCTGTAGTGGAGATATTGCAACAATTGCTCACCTAACATGGAAGCACTTACTAACTAAAGAAAAATAGAAAGAACTCCTGTTAGGTGAGCACCTGATGTTCAAATGCAATCCATCCTAAATATTATAACATAAACTTCCAAAATTGCTGTTTAGTTCACAGAACTTCAACCTCAAAAGGGAAGCACTTACACATATATAAAACGCAGGTGCCAACCTTGAAGCTGTATTTCTGTGAGGTTCCAAGACATCTGAAATTCAAAACTGCAATGTTCAGCCAGTGGGTCTGCATCCCTGTTCTTGTCTGAGGGTGGTATGGGCACTGTGGAATAAGTGCTCGCCTTTTTATCCCTTGAAAGGCCCTGAAGGCACCAAACCATTAAGTAGCTCCTCCCACATTTTTCCCGCTCTTTTCTGAGCTTGCTTGGTGAAGATTTTGAAAGTATAGAGAGATGGTTTTCTGTAGTGGAGATATTGCAACAATTGCTCACCTAACATGGAAGCACTTACTAACTAAAGAAAAATAGAAAGAACTCCTGTTAGGTGAGCACCTGATGTTCAAATGCAATCCATCCTAAATATTATAACATACACTTCCAAAGTTGCTGTTTAGTTCACAGAACTTCAACCTCAATAGGTAAGCACTTACAAGCTTGAAGCTGTATTTCTATGAGGTTTCAAGACATCTGAAATTCAAAACTGCAATGTTCAGCCAGTTGGCCTGCATCACTGTTCTCATCCGAGGCCGTTCCTGCTATGGGCACTGTGGAAGAAGTGCCCACCTTTTTATCCCTTGAAAGGCCCTCAAGGCACCAAACCATTAAGTAGCTCCTCCCACATTTTCCCGCTCTTTTCTGAGCTTGCTTGGTGAAGATTTTGAAAGTATAGAGAGATGGTTTTCTGTAGTGGGGATATTGCAACAATTGCTCACCTAACATGGAAGCACTTACCAACTAAAGAAAAATAGAAAGAACTCCTGTTAGGTGAGCACCTGATGTTCAAATGCAATTATTCTCTAAATATTATAACATACACTTCCAGAGCTGTTGTTTAGTTAACAGAACTTGAACCTCAATAGGTAAGCACTTACAAGCTTGAAGCTGTATTTCTATGAGGTTTCAAGACATCTGAAATTCAAAACTGCAATGTTCAGCCAATGGGTCTGCATCCCTGTTCTTGTCTGAAGCTGTTCCTGTTATGGGCACTGTGGAAGAAGTGCTCGCCTTTTTATCCCTTGAAAGGCCCTGAAGGCACCAAACCATTAAGAAGCTCCTCCCACATTTTTCCCGCTCTTTTCCGAGCTTGCTTGGTGAAGATTTTGAAAGTAGAGAGATGGTTTTCTGTAGTGGAGATATTGCAACAATTGCTCACCTAACATGGAAGCACTTACTAACTAAAGAAAAATAGAAAGAACTCCTGTTAGGTGAGCACCTGATGTTCAAATGCAATCCATCCTAAATATTATAACATACACTTCCAAAATTGCTGTTTAGTTCACAGAACTTCAACCTCAAAGGGGAAGCACTTACACATATATAAAACGCAGGTGCCAACCTTGAAGCTGTATTTCCTTGAGGTTCCAAGACATCTGAAATTCAAAACTGCAATGTTCAGCCAGTGGGCTGCATCCCTGTTCTTGTCTGAGGCTGGTATGGGCACTGTGGAATAAGTGCTTGCCTTTTTATCCCATGAAAGGCCTTGAAGGCACCAAACCATTAAGTAGCTCCTCCCACATTTTTCCCGCTCTTTTCTGAGCTTACTTGGTAAAGATTTTGAAAGTAGAGAGATGGTTTTTTGTAGTGGAGATATTGCAACAATTGCTCACCTAACATGGAAGCACTTACTAACTAAAGAAAAAAAGAAAGAACTCCTGTTAGGTGAACACCTGATGCTCAAATGCAATCCATCCCTAAATATTATACCATGTACTTCCAGAGTTGTTGTTTATTTCACAGAACTTCAAACTCAAAAGGTAAGCACTTACAAGCTTGAAGCTGTATTTCTATGAGGTTTCAAGACATCTGAAATTCAAAACTGCAATGTTCAGCCAAAGGGTCTGCATCCCTGTTCTTGTCTGAGGCTGTTCCTGGTATGGGCACTGTGGAAGAAGTTCTAGCCTTTTTATCCCTTGAAAGTCCCTGAAGGCACCAAACCATTAAGAAGCTCCTCCCACATTTTTCCCGCTCTTTTCTGAGCTTGCTTGGTGAAGATTTTGAAAGTATAGAGAGATGGTTTTCTGTAGTGGAGATATTGCAACAATTGCTCACCTAACATGGAAGCACTTACTAACTAAAGAAAAATAGAAAGAACTCCTGTTAGGTGAGCACCTGATGTTCAAATGCAATCCATCCTAAATATTATAACATACACTTCCAAAATTGCTGTTTAGTTCACAGAACTTCAACCTCAAAAAGGAAGCACTTACACATATATAAAATGCAGGTGCCAACCTTGAAGCTGTATTTCTGTGAGGTTCCAAGACATCTGAAATTCAAAACTGCAATGTTCAGCAAGTGGGTCTGCATCCCTGTTCTTGTCTGAGGCTGGTATGAGCACTGTGGAATAAGTGCTCGCTTTTTTCTCTTTTCTGAGCTTGCTTGGTGAAGATTATGAAAGTATAGAGAGATGGTTTTCTGTAGTGGAGATATTGCAACAATTGCTCACCTAACATGGAAGCACTTACTAACTAAAGAAAAATAGAACGAACTCCTGTTAGGTGAGCACCTGATGCTCAAATACAATTATTCTCTAAATATTATAACATACACTTCCAGAGCTGTTGTTTAGTTAACAGAACTTCAACCTCAATAGGTAAGCACTTACAAGCTTGAAGCTGTATTTCTATGAGGTTTCAAGACATCTGAAAAAAAAACTGCAATGTTCAGCCAGTTGGCCTGCATCACTGTTCTCATCCGAGGCCATTCCTGCTATGGGCACTGTGGAAGAAGTGCCCACCTTTTTATCCCTTGAAAGTCCCTCAAGGCACCAAACCATTAAGTAGCTCCTCCCACATTTTTCCCGCTCTTTTCTGAGCTTGCTTGGTGAAGATTTTGAAAGTATAGAGAGATGGTTTTCTGTAGTGGGGATATTGCAACAATTGCTCACCTAACATGGAAGCACTTACTAACTAAAGAAAAATAGAAAGAACTCCTGTTAGGTGAGCACCTGATGTTCAAATGCAATCCATCCTAAATATTATAACATACACTTCCAAAGTTGCTGTTTAGTTCACAGAACTTCAACCTCAAAAGGTAAGCACTTATAACAATGAAGCTGTATTTCTATGAGGTTTCAAGACATCTGAAATTCAAAACTGCAATGTTCAGCCAATGGGTCTGCATCCCTGTTCTTGTCTGAGGTTGTTCCTGTTATGGGCACTGTGGAAGAAGTGCTCGCCTTTTTATCCCTTGAAAGGCCCTGAAGGCACCAAACCATTAAGTAGCTCCTCCCACATTTTTCCCGCTCTTTTCTGAGCTTGCTTGGTGAAGATTTTGAAAGTATAGAGAGATGGTTTTCTGTAGTGGGGATATTGCAACAATTGCTCACCTAACATGGAAGCACTTACTAACTAAAGAAAAATAGAAAGAACTCCCGTTAGGTGAGCACCTGATGTTCAAATGCAATCCATCCTAAATATTATAACATACACTTCCAAAGTTGCTGTTTAGTTAACAGAACTTCAACCTCAATAGGTAAGCACTTACAAGCTTGAAGCTGTATTTCTATGAGGTTTCAAGACATCTGAAATTCAAAACTGCAATGTTCAGCCAGTTGGCCTGCATCACTGTTCTCATCCGAGGCCGTTCCTGCTATGGGCACTGTGGAAGAAGTGCCCACCTTTTCATCCCTTGAAAGGCCCTCAAGGCACCAAACCATTAAGTAGCTCCTCCCACATTTTTCCCGCTCTTTTCTGAGCTTGCTTGGTGAAGATTTTGAAAGTATAGAGAGATGGTTTTCTGTAGTGGGGATATTGCAACAATTGCTCACCTAACATGGAAGCACTTACTAACTAAAGAAAAATAGAAAGAACTCCTGTTAGGTGAGCACCTGATGTTCAAATGCAATCCATCCTAAATATTATAACATACACTTCCAAAGTTGCTGTTTAGTTCACAGAACTTCAACCTCAAAAGGTAAGCACTTATAACCATGAAGCTGTATTTCTATGAGGTTTCAAGACATCTGAAATTCAAAACTGCAATGTTCAGCCAATGGGTCTGCATCCCTGTTCTTGTCTGAGGCTGTTACTGTTATGGGCACTGTGGAAGAAGTGCTCGCCTTTTTATCCCTTGAAAGGCCCTGAAGGCACCAAACCATTAAGAAGCTCCTCCCACATTTTTCCCGCTCTTTTCTGAGCTTGCTTGGTGAAGATTTTGAAAGTAGAGAGATGGTTTTCTGTAGTGGAGATATTGCAACAATTGCTCACCTAACATGGAAGCACTTACTAACTAAAGAAAAATAGAAAGAACTCCTGTTAGGTGAGCACCTGATGTTCAAATGCAATCCATCCTAAATATTATAACATACACTTCCAAAATTGCTGTTTAGTTCACAGAACTTCAACCTCAAAAGGGAAGCACTTACACATATATAAAACGCAGGTGCCAACCTTGAAGCTGTATTTCTGTGAGGTTCCAAGACATCTGAAATTCAAAACTGCAATGTTCAGCCAGTGGGTCTGCATCCCTGTTCTTGTCTGAGGCTGGTATGGGCACTGTGGAATAAGTGCTTGCCTTTTTATCCCTTGAAAGGCCCTGAAGGCACCAAACCATTAAGAAGCTCCTCCCACATTTTTCCCGCTCTTTTCTGAGCTTACTTGGTAAAGATTTTGAAAGTAGAGAGATGGTTTTTTGTAGTGGAGATATTGCAACAATTGCTCACCTAACATGGAAGCACTTACTAACTAAAGAAAAATAGAAAGAACTCCTGTTAGGTGAACACCTGATGCTCAAATGCAATCCATCCCTAAATATTATACCATGTACTTCCAGAGTTGTTGTTTATTTCAAAGAACTTCAAACTCAAAAGGTAAGCACTTACAAGCTTGAAGCTGTATTTCTATGAGGATTCAAGACATCTGAAATTCAAAACTGCAATGTTCAGCCAAAGGGTCTGCATCCCTGTTCTTGTCTGAGGCTGGTATGGGCACTGTGGAATAAGTGCTTGCCTTTTTATCCCTTGAAAGGCCCTGAAGGCACCAAACCATTAAGTAGCTCCTCCCACATTTTTCCTGCTCTTTTCTGAGCTTGCTTGGTGAAGATTTTGAAAGTATAGAGAGATGGTTTTCTGTAGTGGAGATATTGCAACAATTGCTCACCTAACATGGAAGCACTTACTAACTAAAGAAAAATAGAAAGAACTCCTGTTAGGTGAGCACCTGATGCTCAAATACAATTATTCTCTAAATATTATAACATACACTTCCAGAGCTGTTGTTTAGTTAACAGAACTTCAACCTCAATAGGTAAGCACTTACAAGCTTGAAGCTGTATTTCTATGAGGTTTCAAGACATCTGAAATTCAAAACTGCAATGTTCAGCCAGTTGGTCTGCATCACTGTTCTCATCCGAGGCCGTTCCTGCTATGGGCACTGTGGAAGAAGTGCCCACCTTTTTATCCCTTGAAAGGCCCTCAAGGCACCAAACCATTAAGTAGCTCCTCCCACATATTTCCCGCTCTTTTCTGAGCTTACTTGGTAAAGATTTTGAAAGTAGAGAGATGGTTTTTTGTAGTGGAGATATTGCAACAATTGCTCACCTAACATGGAAGCACTTACTAACTAAAGAAAAATAGAAAGAACTCCTGTTAGGTGAACACCTGATGCTCAAATGCAATCCATCCCTAAATATTATACCATGTACTTCCAGAGTTGTTGTTTATTTCACAGAACTTCAAACTCAAAAGCTAAGCACTTACAAGCTTGAAGCTGTATTTCTATGAGGTTTCAAGACATCTGAAATTCAAAACTGCAATGTTCAGCCAAAGGGTCTGCATCCCTGTTCTTGTCTGAGGCTGTTCCTGGTATGGGCACTGTGGAAGAAGTTCTAGCCTTTTTATCCCTTGAAAGTCCCTGAAGGCACCAAACCATTAAGAAGCTCCTCCCACATTTTTCCCGCTCTTTTCTGAGCTTGCTTGGTGAAGATTTTGAAAGTATAGAGAGATGGTTTTCTGTAGTGGAGATATTGCAACAATTGCTCACCTAACATGGAAGCACTTACTAACTAAAGAAAAATAGAAAGAACTCCTGTTAGGTGAGCACCTGATGTTCAAATGCAATCCATCCTAAATATTATAACATATACTTCCAAAATTGCTGTTTAGTTCACAGAACTTCAACCTCAAAAAGGAAGCACTTACACATATATAAAACGCAGGTGCCAACCTTGAAGCTGTATTTCTGTGAGGTTCCAAGACATCTGAAATTCAAAACTGCAATGTTCAGCAAGTGGGTCTGCATCCCTGTTCTTGTCTGAGGCTGGTATGGGCACTGTGGAATAAGTGCTCGCCTTTTTATCCCTTGAAAGGCCCTGAAGGCACCAAACCATTAAGTAGCTCCTATCACATTTTTCCCGCTCTTTTCTGAGCTTGCTTGGTGAAGATTATGAAAGTATAGAGAGATGGTTTTCTGTAGTGGAGATATTGCAACAATTGCTCACCTAACATGGAAGCACTTACTAACTAAAGAAAAATAGAAAGAACTCCTGTTAGGTGAGCACCTGATGCTCAAATACAATTATTCTCTAAATATTATAACATACTCTTCCAGAGCTGTTGTTTAGTTAACAGAACTTCAACCTCAATAGGTAAGCACTTACAAGCTTGAAGCTGTATTTCTATGAGGTTTCAAGACATCTGAAATTCAAAACTGCAATGTTCAGCCAGTTGGCCTGCATCACTGTTCTCATCCGAGGCCGTTCCTGCTATGGGCACTGTGGAAGAAGTGCCCACCTTTTTATCCTTTGAAAGGCCCTCAAGGCACCAAACCATTAAGTAGCTCCTCCCACATTTTCCCGCTCTTTTCTGAGCTTGCTTGGTGAAGATTTTGAAAGTATAGAGAGATGGTTTTCTGTAGTGGGGATATTGCAACAATTGCTCACCTAACATGGAAGCACTTACTAACTAAAGAAAAATAGAAAGAACTCCTGTTAGGTGAGCACCTGATGTTCAAATGCAATCCATCCTAAATATTATAACATACACTTCCAAAGTTGCTGTTTAGTTCACAGAACTTCAACCTCAATAGGTAAGCACTTACAAGCTTGAAGCTGTATTTCTATGAGGTTTCAAGACATCTGAAATTCAAAACTGCAATGTTCAGCCAGTTGGCCTGCATCACTGTTCTCATCCGAGGCCGTTCCTGCTATGGGCACTGTGGAAGAAGTGCCCACCTTTTTATCCCTTGAAAGGCCCTCAAGGCACCAAACCATTAAGTAGCTCCTCCCACATTTTCCCGCTCTTTTCTGAGCTTGCTTGGTGAAGATTTTGAAAGTATAGAGAGATGGTTTTCTGTAGTGGGGATATTGCAACAATTGCTCACCTAACATGGAAGCACTTACCAACTAAAGAAAAATAGAAAGAACTCCTGTTAGGTGAGCACCTGATGTTCAAATGCAATTATTCTCTAAATATTATAACATACACTTCCAGAGCTGTTGTTTAGTTAACAGAACTTGAACCTCAATAGGTAAGCACTTACAAGCTTGAAGCTGTATTTCAATGAGGTTTCAAGACATCTGAAATTCAAAACTGCAATGTTCAGCAAATGGGTCTGCATCCCTGTTCTTGTCTGAAGCTGTTCCTGTTATGGGCACTGTGGAAGAAGTGCTCGCCTTTTTATCCCTTGAAAGGCCCTGAAGGCACCAAACCATTAAGAAGCTCCTCCCACATTTTTCCCGCTCTTTTCCGAGCTTGCTTGGTGAAGATTTTGAAAGTAGAGAGATGGTTTTCTGTAGTGGAGATATTGCAACAATTGCTCACCTAACATGGAAGCACTTACTAACTAAAGAAAAATAGAAAGAACTCCTGTTAGGTGAGCACCTGATGTTCAAATGCAATCCATCCTAAATATTATAACATACACTTCCAAAATTGCTGTTTAGTTCACAGAACTTCAACCTCAAAAGGGAAGCACTTACACATATATAAAATGCAGGTGCCAACCTTGAAGCTGTATTTCCTTGAGGTTCCAAGACATCTGAAATTCAAAACTGCAATGTTCAGCCAGTGGGTCTGCATCCCTGTTCTTGTCTGAGGCTGGTATGGGCACTGTGGAATAAGTGCTTGCCTTTTTATCCCATGAAAGGCCCTGAAGGCACCAAACCATTAAGTAGCTCCTCCCACATTTTTCCCGCTCTTTTCTGAGCTTACTTGGTAAAGATTTTGAAAGTAGAGAGATGGTTTTTTGTAGTGGAGATATTGCAACAATTGCTCACCTAACATGGAAGCACTTACTAACTAAAGAAAAAAAGAAAGAACTCCTGTTAGGTGAACACCTGATGCTCAAATGCAATCCATCCCTAAATATTATACCATGTACTTCCAGAGTTGTTGTTTATTTCACAGAACTTCAAACTCAAAAGGTAAGCACTTACAAGCTTGAAGCTGCATTTCTATGAGGTTTCAAGACATCTGAAATTCAAAACTGCAATGTTCAGCCAAAGGGTCTGCATCCCTGTTCTTGTCTGAGGCTGTTCCTGGTATGGGCACTGTGGAAGAAGTTCTAGCCTTTTTATCCCTTGAAAGTCCCTGAAGGCACCAAACCATTAAGAAGCTCCTCCCACATTTTTCCCGCTCTTTTCTGAGCTTGCTTGGTGAAGATTATGAAAGTATAGAGAGATGGTTTTCTGTAGTGGAGATATTGCAACAATTGCTCACCTAACATGGAAGCACTTACTAACTAAAGAAAAATAGAAAGAACTCCTGTTAGGTGAGCACCTGATGCTCAAATACAATTATTCTCTAAATATTATAACATACTCTTCCAGAGCTGTTGTTTAGTTAACAGAACTTCAACCTCAATAGGTAAGCACTTACAAGCTTGAAGCTGTATTTCTATGAGGTTTCAAGACATCTGAAATTCAAAACTGCAATGTTCAGCCAGTTGGCCTGCATCACTGTTCTCATCCGAGGCCGTTCCTGCTATGGGCACTGTGGAAGAAGTGCCCACCTTTTTATCCCTTGAAAGGCCCTCAAGGCACCAAACCATTAAGTAGCTCCTCCCACATTTTCCCGCTCTTTTCTGAGCTTGCTTGGTGAAGATTTTGAAAGTATAGAGAGATGGTTTTCTGTAGTGGGGATATTGCAACAATTGCTCACCTAACATGGAAGCACTTACTAACTAAAGAAAAATAGAAAGAACTCCTGTTAGGTGAGCACCTGATGTTCAAATGCAATCCATCCTAAATATTATAACATACACTTCCAAAGTTGCTGTTTAGTTCACAGAACTTCAACCTCAATAGGTAAGCACTTACAAGCTTGAAGCTGTATTTCTATGAGGTTTCAAGACATCTGAAATTCAAAACTGCAATGTTCAGCCAGTTGGCCTGCATCACTGTTCTCATCCGAGGCCGTTCCTGCTATGGGCACTGTGGAAGAAGTGCCCACCTTTTTATCCCTTGAAAGGCCCTCAAGGCACCAAACCATTAAGTAGCTCCTCCCACATTTTCCCGCTCTTTTCTGAGCTTGCTTGGTGAAGATTTTGAAAGTATAGAGAGATGGTTTTCTGTAGTGGGGATATTGCAACAATTGCTCACCTAACATGGAAGCACTTACCAACTAAAGAAAAATAGAAAGAACTCCTGTTAGGTGAGCACCTGATGTTCAAATGCAATTATTCTCTAAATATTATAACATACACTTCCAGAGCTGTTGTTTAGTTAACAGAACTTGAACCTCAATAGGTAAGCACTTACAAGCTTGAAGCTGTATTTCTATGAGGTTTCAAGACATCTGAAATTCAAAACTGCAATGTTCAGCCAATGGGTCTGCATCCCTGTTCTTGTCTGAAGCTGTTCCTGTTATGGGCACTGTGGAAGAAGTGCTCGCCTTTTTATCCCTTGAAAGGCCCTGAAGGCACCAAACCATTAAGAAGCTCCTCCCACATTTTTCCCGCTCTTTTCCGAGCTTGCTTGGTGAAGATTTTGAAAGTAGAGAGATGGTTTTCTGTAGTGGAGATATTGCAACAATTGCTCACCTAACATGGAAGCACTTACTAACTAAAGAAAAATAGAAAGAACTCCTGTTAGGTGAGCACCTGATGTTCAAATGCAATCCATCCTAAATATTATAACATACACTTCCAAAATTGCTGTTTAGTTCACAGAACTTCAACCTCAAAAGGGAAGCACTTACACATATATAAAACGCAGGTGCCAACCTTGAAGCTGTATTTCCTTGAGGTTCCAAGACATCTGAAATTCAAAACTGCAATGTTCAGCCAGTGGGTCTGCATCCCTGTTCTTGTCTGAGGCTGGTATGGGCACTGTGGAATAAGTGCTTGCCTTTTTATCCCATGAAAGGCCCTGAAGGCACCAAACCATTAAGTAGCTCCTCCCACATTTTTCCCGCTCTTTTCTGAGCTTACTTGGTAAAGATTTTGAAAGTAGAGAGATGGTTTTTTGTAGTGGAGATATTGCAACAATTGCTCACCTAACATGGAAGCACTTACTAACTAAAGAAAAAAAGAAAGAACTCCTGTTAGGTGAACACCTGATGCTCAAATGCAATCCATCCCTAAATATTATACCATGTACTTCCAGAGTTGTTGTTTATTTCACAGAACTTCAAACTCAAAAGGTAAGCACTTACAAGCTTGAAGCTGCATTTCTATGAGGTTTCAAGACATCTGAAATTCAAAACTGCAATGTTCAGCCAAAGGGTCTGCATCCCTGTTCTTGTCTGAGGCTGTTCCTGGTATGGGCACTGTGGAAGAAGTTCTAGCCTTTTTATCCCTTGAAAGTCCCTGAAGGCACCAAACCATTAAGAAGCTCCTCCCACATTTTTCCCGCTCTTTTCTGAGCTTGCTTGGTGAAGATTTTGAAAGTATAGAGAGATGGTTTTCTGTAGTGGAGATATTGCAACAATTGCTCACCTAACATGGAAGCACTTACTAACTAAAGAAAAATAGAAAGAACTCCTGTTAGGTGAGCACCTGATGTTCAAATGCAATCCATCCTAAATATTATAACATACACTTCCAAAATTGCTGTTTAGTTCACAGAACTTCAACCTCAAAAAGGAAGCACTTACACATATATAAAATGCAGGTGCCAACCTTGAAGCTGTATTTCTGTGAGGTTCCAAGACATCTGAAATTCAAAACTGCAATGTTCAGCAAGTGGGTCTGCATCCCTGTTCTTGTCTGAGGCTGGTATGAGCACTGTGGAATAAGTGCTCGCTTTTTTCTCTTTTCTGATCTTGCTTGGTGAAGATTATGAAAGTATAGAGAGATGGTTTTCTGTAGTGGAGATATTGCAACAATTGCTCACCTAACATGGAAGCACTTACTAACTAAAGAAAAATAGAACGAACTACTGTTAGGTGAGCACCTGATGCTCAAATACAATTATTCTCTAAATATTATAACATACACTTCCAGAGCTGTTGTTTAGTTAACAGAACTTCAACCTCAATAGGTAAGCACTTACAAGCTTGAAGCTGTATTTCTATGAGGTTTCAAGACATCTGAAATTCAAAACTGCAATGTTCAGCCAGTTGGCCTGCATCACTGTTCTCATCCGAGGCCGTTCCTGCTATGGGCACTGTGGAAGAAGTGCCCACCTTTTTATCCCTTGAAAGTCCCTCAAGGCACCAAACCATTAAGTAGCTCCTCCCACATTTTTCCCGCTCTTTTCTGAGCTTGCTTGGTGAAGATTTTGAAAGTATAGAGAGATGGTTTTCTGTAGTGGGGATATTGCAACAATTGCTCACCTAACATGGAAGCACTTACTAACTAAAGAAAAATAGAAAGAACTCCTGTTAGGTGAGCACCTGATGTTCAAATGCAATCCATCCTAAATATTATAACATACACTTCCAAAGTTGCTGTTTAGTTCACAGAACTTCAACCTCAAAAGGTAAGCACTTATAACAATGAAGCTGTATTTCTATGAGGTTTCAAGACATCTGAAATTCAAAACTGCAATGTTCAGCCAATGGGTCTGCATCCCTGTTCTTGTCTGAGGCTGTTCCTGTTATGGGCACTGTGGAAGAAGTGCTCGCCTTTTTATCCCTTGAAAGGCCCTGAAGGCACCAAACCATTAAGTAGCTCCTCCCACATTTTTCCCGCTCTTTTCTGAGCTTGCTTGGTGAAGATTTTGAAAGTATAGAGAGATGGTTTTCTGTAGTGGGGATATTGCAACAATTGCTCACCTAACATGGAAGCACTTACTAACTAAAGAAAAATAGAAAGAACTCCCGTTAGGTGAGCACCTGATGTTCAAATGCAATCCATCCTAAATATTATAACATACACTTCCAAAGTTGCTGTTTAGTTTACAGAACTTCAACCTCAATAGGTAAGCACTTACAAGCTTGAAGCTGTATTTCTATGAGGTTTCAAGACATCTGAAATTCAAAACTGCAATGTTCAGCCAGTTGGCCTGCATCACTGTTCTCATCCGAGGCCGTTCCTGCTATGGGCACTGTGGAAGAAGTGCCCACCTTTTTATCCCTTGAAAGGCCCTCAAGGCACCAAACCATTAAGTAGCTCCTCCCACATTTTTCCCGCTCTTTTCTGAGCTTGCTTGGTGAAGATTTTGAAAGTATAGAGAGATGGTTTTCTGTAGTGGGGATATTGCAACAATTGCTCACCTAACATGGAAGCACTTACTAACTAAAGAAAAATAGAAAGAACTCCTGTTAGGTGAGCACCTGATGTTCAAATGCAATCCATCCTAAATATTATAACATACACTTCCAAAGTTGCTGTTTAGTTCACAGAACTTCAACCTCAAAAGGTAAGCACTTATAACCATGAAGCTGTATTTCTATGAGGTTTCAAGACATCTGAAATTCAAAACTGCAATGTTCAGCCAATGGGTCTGCATCCCTGTTCTTGTCTGAGGCTGTTCCTGTTATGGGCACTGTGGAAGAAGTGCTCGCCTTTTTATCCCTTGAAAGGCCCTGAAGGCACCAAACCATTAAGAAGCTCCTCCCTCATTTTTCCCGCTCTTTTCTGAGCTTGCTTGGTGAAGATTTTGAAAGTAGAGAGATGGTTTTCTGTAGTGGAGATATTGCAACAATTGCTCACCTAACATGGAAGCACTTACTAACTAAAGAAAAATAGAAAGAACTCCTGTTAGGTGAGCACCTGATGTTCAAATGCAATCCATCCTAAATATTATAACATACACTTCCAAAATTGCTGTTTAGTTCACAGAACTTCAACCTCAAAAGGGAAGCACTTACACATATATAAAACGCAGGTGCCAACCTTGAAGCTGTATTTCTGTGAGGTTCCAAGACATCTGAAATTCAAAACTGCAATGTTCAGCCAGTGGGTCTGCATCCCTGTTCTTGTCTGAGGCTGGTATGGGCACTGTGGAATAAGTGCTTGCCTTTTTATCCCTTGAAAGGCCCTGAAGGCACCAAACCATTAAGAAGCTCCTCCCACATTTTTCCCGCTCTTTTCTGAGCTTACTTGGTAAAGATTTTGAAAGTAGAGAGATGGTTTTTTGTAGTGGAGATATTGCAACAATTGCTCACCTAACATGGAAGCACTTACTAACTAAAGAAAAATAGAAAGAACTCCTGTTAGGTGAACACCTGATGCTCAAATGCAATCCATCCCTAAATATTATACCATGTACTTCCAGAGTTGTTGTTTATTTCACAGAACTTCAAACTCAAAAGGTAAGCACTTACAAGCTTGAAGCTGTATTTCTATGAGGATTCAAGACATCTGAAATTCAAAACTGCAATGTTCAGCCAATGGGTCTGCATCCCTGTTCTTGTCTGAGGCTGTTCCTGTTATGGGCACTGTGGAAGAAGTGCTCGCCTTTTTATCCCTTGAAAGGCCCTGAAGGCACCAAACCATTAAGAAGCTCCTCCCTCATTTTTCCCACTCTTTTCTGAACTTGCTTGGTGAAGATTTTGAAAGTATAGAGAGATGGTTTTCTGTAGTGGAGATATTGCAACAATTGCTCACCTAACATGGAAGCACTTACTAACTAAAGAAAAATAGAAAGAACTCCTGTTAGGTGAGCACCTGATGTTCAAATGCAATCCATCCTAAATATTATAACATACACTTCCAAAATTGCTGTTTAGTTCACAGAACTTCAACCTCAAAAAGGAAGCACTTACACATATATAAAATGCAGGTGCCAACCTTGAAGCTGTATTTCTGTGAGGTTCCAAGACATCTGAAATTCAAAACTGCAATGTTCAGCAAGTGGGTCTGCATCCCTGTTCTTGTCTGAGGCTGGTATGAGCACTGTGGAATAAGTGCTCGCTTTTTTCTCTTTTCTGAGCTTGCTTGGTGAAGATTATGAAAGTATAGAGAGATGGTTTTCTGTAGTGGAGATATTGCAACAATTGCTCACCTAACATGGAAGCACTTACTAACTAAAGAAAAATAGAACGAACTCCTGTTAGGTGAGCACCTGATGCTCAAATACAATTATTCTCTAAATATTATAACATACACTTCCAGAGCTGTTGTTTAGTTAACAGAACTTCAACCTCAATAGGTAAGCACTTACAAGCTTGAAGCTGTATTTCTATGAGGTTTCAAGACATCTGAAATTCAAAACTGCAATGTTCAGCCAGTTGGCCTGCATCACTGTTCTCATCCGAGGCCGTTCCTGCTATGGGCACTGTGGAAGAAGTGCCCACCTTTTTATCCCTTGAAAGTCCCTCAAGGCACCAAACCATTAAGTAGCTCCTCCCACATTTTTCCCGCTCTTTTCTGAGCTTGCTTGGTGAAGATTTTGAAAGTATAGAGAGATGGTTTTCTGTAGTGGGGATATTGCAACAATTGCTCACCTAACATGGAAGCACTTACTAACTAAAGAAAAATAGAAAGAACTCCTGTTAGGTGAGCACCTGATGTTCAAATGCAATCCATCCTAAATATTATAACATACACTTCCAAAGTTGCTGTTTAGTTCACAGAACTTCAACCTCAAAAGGTAAGCACTTATAACAATGAAGCTGTATTTCTATGAGGTTTCAAGACATCTGAAATTCAAAACTGCAATGTTCAGCCAATGGGTCTGCATCCCTGTTCTTGTCTGAGGCTGTTCCTGTTATGGGCACTGTGGAAGAAGTGCTCGCCTTTTTATCCCTTGAAAGGCCCTGAAGGCACCAAACCATTAAGTAGCTCCTCCCACATTTTTCCCGCTCTTTTCTGAGCTTGCTTGGTGAAGATTTTGAAAGTATAGAGAGATGGTTTTCTGTAGTGGGGATATTGCAACAATTGCTCACCTAACATGGAAGCACTTACTAACTAAAGAAAAATAGAAAGAACTCCCGTTAGGTGAGCACCTGATGTTCAAATGCAATCCATCCTAAATATTATAACATACACTTCCAAAGTTGCTGTTTAGTTTACAGAACTTCAACCTCAATAGGTAAGCACTTACAAGCTTGAAGCTGTATTTCTATGAGGTTTCAAGACATCTGAAATTCAAAACTGCAATGTTCAGCCAGTTGGCCTGCATCACTGTTCTCATCCGAGGCCGTTCCTGCTATGGGCACTGTGGAAGAAGTGCCCACCTTTTTATCCCTTGAAAGGCCCTCAAGGCACCAAACCATTAAGTAGCTCCTCCCACATTTTTCCCCGCTCTTTTCTGAGCTTGCTTGGTGAAGATTTTGAAAGTATAGAGAGATGGTTTTCTGTAGTGGGGATATTGCAACAATTGCTCACCTAACATGGAAGCACTTACTAACTAAAGAAAAATAGAAAGAACTCCTGTTAGGTGAGCACCTGATGTTCAAATGCAATCCATCCTAAATATTATAACATACACTTCCAAAGTTGCTGTTTAGTTCACAGAACTTCAACCTCAAAAGGTAAGCACTTATAACCATGAAGCTGTATTTCTATGAGGTTTCAAGACATCTGAAATTCAAAACTGCAATGTTCAGCCAATGGGTCTGCATCCCTGTTCTTGTCTGAGGCTGTTCCTGTTATGGGCACTGTGGAAGAAGTGCTCGCCTTTTTATCCCTTGAAAGGCCCTGAAGGCACCAAACCATTAAGAAGCTCCTCCCTCATTTTTCCCGCTCTTTTCTGAGCTTGCTTGGTGAAGATTTTGAAAGTAGAGAGATGGTTTTCTGTAGTGGAGATATTGCAACAATTGCTCACCTAACATGGAAGCACTTACTAACTAAAGAAAAATAGAAAGAACTCCTGTTAGGTGAGCACCTGATGTTCAAATGCAATCCATCCTAAATATTATAACATACACTTCCAAAATTGCTGTTTAGTTCACAAAACTTCAACCTCAAAAGGGAAGCACTTACACATATATAAAACGCAGGTGCCAACCTTGAAGCTGTATTTCTGTGAGGTTCCAAGACATCTGAAATTCAAAACTGCAATGTTCAGCCAGTGGGTCTGCATCCCTGTTCTTGTCTGAGGCTGGTATGGGCACTGTGGAATAAGTGCTTGCCTTTTTATCCCTTGAAAGGCCCTGAAGGCACCAAACCATTAAGAAGCTCCTCCCACATTTTTCCCGCTCTTTTCTGAGCTTACTTGGTAAAGATTTTGAAAGTAGAGAGATGGTTTTTTGTAGTGGAGATATTGCAACAATTGCTCACCTAACATGGAAGCACTTACTAACTAAAGAAACATAGAAAGAACTCCTGTTAGGTGAACACCTGATGCTCAAATGCAATCCATCCCTCAATATTATACCATGTACTTCCAGAGTTGTTGTTTATTTCACAGAACTTCAAACTCAAAAGGTAAGCACTTACAAGCTTGAAGCTGTATTTCTATGAGGATTCAAGACATCTGAAATTCAAAACTGCAATGTTCAGCCAAAGGGTCTGCATCCCTGTTCTTGTCTGAGGCTGGTATGGGCACTGTGGAATAAGTGCTTGCCTTTTTATCCCTTGAAAGGCCCTGAAGGCACCAAACCATTAAGTAGCTCCTCCCACATTTTTCCTGCTCTTTTCTGAGCTTGCTTGGTGAAGATTTTGAAAGTATAGAGAGATGGTTTTCTGTAGTGGAGATATTGCAACAATTGCTCACCTAACATGGAAGCACTTACTAACTAAAGAAAAATAGAAAGAACTCCTGTTAGGTGAGCACCTGATGCTCAAAAACAATTATTCTCTAAATATTATAACATACACTTCCAGAGCTGTTGTTTAGTTAACAGAACTTCAACCTCAATAGGTAAGCACTTACAAGCTTGAAGCTGTATTTCTATGAGGTTTCAAGACATCTGAAATTCAAAACTGCAATGTTCAGCCAGTTGGTCTGCATCACTGTTCTCATCCGAGGCCGTTCCTGCTATGGGCACTGTGGAAGAAGTGCTCACCTTTTTATCCCTTGAAAGGCCCTCAAGGCACCAAACCATTAAGTAGCTCCTCCCACATTTTTCCCGCTCTTTTCTGAGCTTGCTTGGTGAAGATTTTGAAAGTATAGAGAGATGGTTTTCTGTAGTGGGGATATTGCAACAATTGCTCACCTAACATGGAAGCACTTACTAACTAAAGAAAAATAGAAAGAACTCCTGTTAGGTGAGCACCTGATGTTCAAATGCAATCCATCCTAAATATTATAACATACACTTCCAAAGTTGCTGTTTAGTTCACAGAACTTCAACCTCAAAAGGTAAGCACTTATAACAATGAAGCTGTATTTCTATGAGGTTTCAAGACATCTGAAATTCAAAACTGCAATGTTCAGCCAATGGGTCTGCATCCCTGTTCTTGTCTGAGGCTGTTCCTGTTATGGGCACTGTGGAAGAAGTGCTCGCCTTTTTATCCCTTGAAAGGCCCTGAAGGCACCAAACCATTAAGTAGCTCCTCCCACATTTTTCCCGCTCTTTTCTGAGCTTGCTTGGTGAAGATTTTGAAAGTATAGAGAGATGGTTTTCTGTAGTGGAGATATTGCAACAATTGCTCACCTAACATGGAAGCACTTACTAACTAAAGAAAAATAGAAAGAACTCCTGTTAGGTGAGCACCTGATGTTCAAATGCAATCCATCCTAAATATTATAACATACACTTCCAAAGTTGCTGTTTAGTTCACAGAACTTCAACCTCAATAGGTAAGCACTTACTAGCTTGAAGCTGTATTTCTATGAGGTTTCAAGACATCTGAAATTCAAAACTGCAATGTTCAGCCAATGGGTCTGCATCCCTGTTCTTGTCTGAAGCTGTTCCTGTTATGGGCACTGTGGAAGAAGTGCTCGCCTTTTTATCCCTTGAAAGGCCCTGAAGGCACCAAACCATTAAGAAGCTCCTCCCACATTTTTCCCGCTCTTCTCTGAGCTTGCTTGGTGAAGATTTTGAAAGTAGAGAGATGGTTTTCTGTAGTGGAGATATTGCAACAATTGCTCACCTAACATGGAAGCACTTACTAACTAAAGAAAAATAGAAAGAACTCCTGTTAGGTGAGCACCTGATGTTCAAATGCAATCCATCCTAAATATTATAACATACACTTCCAAAATTGCTGTTTAGTTCACAGAACTTCAACCTCAAAAGGGAAGCACTTACACATATATAAAACACAGGTGCCAACCTTGAAGCTGTATTTCCTTGAGGTTCCAAGACATCTGAAATTCAAAACTGCAATGTTCAGCCAGTGGGTCTGCATCCCTGTTCTTGTCTGAGGCTGGTATGGGCACTGTGGAAAAAGTGCTTGCCTTTTTATCCCATGAAAGGCCCTGAAGGCACCAAACCATTAAGTAGCTCCTCCCACATTTTTCCCGCTCTTTTCTGAGCTTACTTGGTAAAGATTTTGAAAGTAGAGAGATGGTTTTTTGTAGTGGAGATATTGCAACAATTGCTCACCTAACATGGAAGCACTTACTAACTAAAGAAAAATAGAAAGAACTCCTGTTAGGTGAACACCTGATGCTCAAATGCAATCCATCCCTAAATATTATACCATGTACTTCCAGAGTTGTTGTTTATTTCACAGAACTTCAAACTCAAAAGGTAAGCACTTACAAGCTTGAAGCTGTATTTCTATGAGGTTTCAAGACATCTGAAATTCAAAACTGCAATGTTCAGCCAAAGGGTCTGCATCCCTGTTCTTGTCTGAGGCTGTTCCTGGTATGGGCACTGTGGAAGAAGTTCTAGCCTTTTTATCCCTTGAAAGTCCCTGAAGGCACCAAACCATTAAGAAGCTCCTCCCACATTTTTCCCGCTCTTTTCTGAGCTTGCTTGGTGAAGATTTTGAAAGTATAGAGAGATGGTTTTCTGTAGTGGAGATATTGCAACAATTGCTCACCTAACATGGAAGCACTTACTAACTAAAGAAAAATAGAAAGAACTCCTGTTAGGTGAGCACCTGATGTTCAAATGCAATCCATCCTAAATATTATAACATACACTTCCAAAATTGCTGTTTAGTTCACAGAACTTCAACCTCAAAAAGGAAGCACTTACACATATATAAAACGCAGGTGCCAACCTTGAAGCTGTATTTCTGTGAGGTTCCAAGACATCTGAAATTCAAAACTGCAATGTTCAGCAAGTGGGTCTGCATCCCTGTTCTTGTCTGAGGCTGGTATGGGCACTGTGGAAGAAGTGCCCACCTTTTTATCCCTTGAAAGGCCCTCAAGGCACCAAACCATTAAGTAGCTCCTCCCACATTTTTCCCGCTCTTTTCTGAGCTAGCTTGGTGAAGATTTTGAAAGTATAGAGAGATGGTTTTCTGTAGTGGGGATATTGCAACAATTGCTCACCTAACTTGGAAGCACTTACTAACTAAAGAAAAATAGAAAGAACTCCTGTTAGGTGAGCACCTGATGTTCAAATGCAATCCATCCTAAATATTATAACATACACTTCCAAAGTTGCTGTTTAGTTCACAGAACTTCAACCTCAAAAGGTAAGCACTTATAACCATGAAGCTGTATTTCTATGAGGTTTCAAGACATCTGAAATTCAAAACTGCAATGTTCAGCCAATGGGTCTGCATCCCTGTTCTTGTCTGAGGCTGTTCCTGTTATGGGCACTGTGGAAGAAGTGCTCGCCTTTTTATCCCTTGAAAGGCCCTGAAGGCACCAAACCATTAAGAAGCTCCTCCCACATTTTTCCCGCTCTTTTCTGAGCTTGCTTGGTGAAGATTTTGAAAGTAGAGAGATGGTTTTCTGTAGTGGAGATATTGCAACAATTGCTCACCTAACATGGAAGCACTTACTAACTAAAGAAAAATAGAAAGAACTCCTGTTAGGTGAGCACCTGATGTTCAAATGCAATCCATCCTAAATAGTATAACATACACTTCCAAAATTGCTGTTTAGTTCACAGAACTTCAACCTCAAAAGGGAAGCACTTACACATATATAAAACGCAGGTGCCAACCTTGAAGCTGTATTTCTGTGAGGTTCCAAGACATCTGAAATTCAAAACTGCAATGTTCAGCCAGTGGGTCTGCATCCCTGTTCTTGTCTGAGGCTGGTATGGGCACTGTGGAATAAGTGCTTGCCTTTTTATCCCTTGAAAGGCCCTGAAGGCACCAAACCATTAAGAAGCTCCTCCCACATTTTTCCCGCTCTTTTCTGAGCTTACTTGGTAAAGATTTTGAAAGTAGAGAGATGGTTTTTTGTAGTGGAGATATTGCAACAATTGCTCACCTAACATGGAAGCACTTACTAACTAAAGAAAAATAGAAAGAACTCCTGTTAGGTGAACACCTGATGCTCAAATGCAATCCATCCCTAAATATTATACCATGTACTTCCAGAGTTGTTGTTTATTTCACAGAACTTCAAACTCAAAAGGTAAGCACTTACAAGCTTGAAGCTGTATTTCTATGAGGATTCAAGACATCTGAAATTCAAAACTGCAATGTTCAGCCAATGGGTCTGCATCCCTGTTCTTGTCTGAGGCTGTTCCTGTTATGGGCACTGTGGAAGAAGTGCTCGCCTTTTTATCCCTTGAAAGGCCCTGAAGGCACCAAACCATTAAGTAGCTCCTCCCACATTTTTCCTGCTCTTTTCTGAGCTTGCTTGGTGAAGATTTTGAAAGTATAGAGAGATGGTTTTCTGTAGTGGAGATATTGCAACAATTGCTCACCTAACATGGAAGCACTTACTAACTAAAGAAAAATAGAAAGAACTCCTGTTAGGTGAGCACCTGATGCTCAAATACAATTATTCTCTAAATATTATAACATACACTTCCAGAGCTGTTGTTTAGTTAACAGAACTTCAACCTCAATAGGTAAGCACTTACAAGCTTGAAGCTGTATTTCTATGAGGTTTCAAGACATCTGAAATTCAAAACTGCAATGTTCAGCCAGTTGGTCTGCATCACTGTTCTCATCCGAGGCCGTTCCTGCTATGGGCACTGTGGAAGAAGTGCCCACCTTTTTATCCCTTGAAAGGCCCTCAAGGCACCAAACCATTAAGTAGCTCCTCCCACATTTTTCCCGCTCTTTTCTGAGATTGCTTGGTGAAGATTTTAAAAGTATAGAGAGATGGTTTTCTGTAGTGGGGATATTGCAACAATTGCTCACCTAACATGGAAGCACTTACTAACTAAAGAAAAATAGAAAGAACTCCTGTTAGGTGAGCACATGATGTTCAAATGCAATCCATCCTAAATATTATAACATACACTTCCAAAGTTGCTGTTTAGTTCACAGAACTTCAACCTCAAAAGGTAAGCACTTATAACATTGAAGCTGTATTTCTATGAGGTTTCAAGACATCTGAAATTCAAAACTGCAATGTTCAGCCAATGGGTCTGCATCCCTGTTCTTGTCTGAGGCTGTTCCTGTTATGGGCACTGTGGAAGAAGTGCTCGCCTTTTTATCCCTTGAAAGGCCCTGAAGGCACCAAACCATTAAGTAGCTCCTCCCACATTTTTCCCGCTCTTTTCTGAGCTTGCTTGGTGAAGATTTTGAAAGTATAGAGAGATGGTTTTCTGTAGTGGGGATATTGCAACAATTGCTCACCTAACATGGAAGCACTTACTAACTAAAGAAAAATAGAAAGAACTCCCGTTAGGTGAGCACCTGATGTTCAAATGCAATCCATCCTAAATATTATAACATACACTTCCAAAGTTGCTGTTTAGTTCACAGAACTTCAACCTCAATAGGTAAGCACTTACAAGCTTGAAGCTGTATTTCTATGAGGTTTCAAGACATCTGAAATTCAAAACTGCAATGTTCAGCCAGTTGGCCTGCATCACTGTTCTCATCCGAGGCCATTCCTGCTAAGGGCACTGTGGAAGAAGTGCCCACCTTTTTATCCCTTGATAGGCCCTCAAGGCACCAAACCATTAAGTAGCTCCTCCCACATTTTTCCCGCTCTTTTCTGAGCTTGCTTGGTGAAGATTTTGAAAGTATAGAGAGATGGTTTTCTGTAGTGGGGATATTGCAACAATTGCTCACCTAACATGGAAGCACTTACTAACTAAAGAAAAATAGAAAGAACTCCTGTTAGGTGAGCACCTGATGTTCAAATGCAATCCATCCTAAATATTATAACATAAACTTCCAAAATTGCTGTTTAGTTCACAGAACTTCAACCTCAAAAGGGAAGCACTTACACATATATAAAACGCAGGTGCCAACCTTGAAGCTGTATTTCTGTGAGGTTCCAAGACATCTGAAATTCAAAACTGCAATGTTCAGCCAGTGGGTCTGCATCCCTGTTCTTGTCTGAGGGTGGTATGGGCACTGTGGAATAAGTGCTCACCTTTTTATCCCTTGAAAGGCCCTGAAGGCACCAAACCATTAAGTAGCTCCTCCCACATTTTTCCCGCTCTTTTCTGAGCTTGCTTGGTGAAGATTTTGAAAGTATAGAGAGATGGTTTTCTGTAGTGGAGATATTGCAACAATTGCTCACCTAACATGGAAGCACTTACTAACTAAAGAAAAATAGAAAGAACTCCTGTTAGGTGAGCACCTGATGCTCAAATACAATTATTCTCTAAATATTATAACATACACTTCCAGAGCTGTTGTTTAGTTAACAGAACTTCAACCTCAATAGGTAAGCACTTACAAGCTTGAAGCTGTATTTCTATGAGGTTTCAAGACATCTGAAATTCAAAACTGCAATGTTCAGCCAATCGGCCTGCATCACTGTTCTCATCCGAGGCCGTTCCTCCTATGGGCACTGTGGAACAAGTGCCCACCTTTTTATCCATTGAAAGGCCCTCAAGGCACCAAACCATTAAGTAGCTCCTCCCACATTTTTCCCGCTCTTTTCTGAGCTTGCTTGGTGAAGATTTTGAAAGTATAGAGAGATGGTTTTCTGTAGTGGGGATATTGCAACAATTGCTCACCTAACATGGAAGCACTTACTAACTAAAGAAAAATAGAAAGAACTCCTGTTAGGTGAACACCTGATGCTCAAATGAAATCCATCCCTAAATATTATACCATGTACTTCCAGAGTTGTTGTTTATTTCACAGAACTTCAAACTCAAAAGGTAAGCACTTACAAGCTTGAAGCTGTATTTCTATGAGGTTTCAAGACATCTGAAATTCAAAACTGCAATGTTCAGACAAAGGGTCTACATCCCTGTTCTTGTCTGAGGCTGTTCCTGTTATGGGCACTGTGGAAGAAGTGCTCGCCTTTTTATCCCTTGAAAGGCCCTGAAGGCACCAAACCATTAAGAAGCTCCTCCCACATTTTTCCCGCGCTTTTCTGAGCTTGCTTGGTGAAGATTTTGAAAGTATAGAGAGATGGTTTTCTGTAGTGGAGATATTGCAACAATTGCTCACCTAACATGAAAGCACTTACTAACTAAAGAAAAATAGAAAGAACTCCTGTTAGGTGAGCACCTGATGTTCAAATGCAATCCATCCTAAATATTATAACATACACTTCCAAAGTTGCTGTTTAGTTCACAGAACTTCAACCTCAATAGGTAAGCACTTACAAGCTTGAAGCTGTATTTCTATGAGGTTTCAAGACATCTGAAATTCAAAACTGCAATGTTCAGCCAGTTGGCCTGCATCACTGTTCTCATCCGAGGCCGTTCCTGCTATGGGCACTGTGGAAGAAGCGCCCACCTTTTTATCCCTTGAAAGGCCCTGAAGGCACCAAACCATTAAGTAGCTCCTCCCACATTTTTCCCGCTCTTTTCTGAGCTTGCTTGGTGAAGATTTTGAAAGTAGAGAGATGGTTTTCTGTAGTGGAGATATTGCAACAATTGCTCACCTAACATGGAAGCACTTACTAACTAAAGAAACATAGAAAGAACTCCTGTTAGGTGAGCACCTGATGTTCAAATGCAATCCATCCTAAATATTATAACATACACTTCCAAAATTGCTGTTTAGTTCACAGAACTTCAACCTCAAAAGGGAAGCACTTACACATATATAAAACACAGGTGCCAACCTTGAAGCTGTATTTCCTTGAGGTTCCAAGACATCTGAAATTCAAAACTGCAATGTTCAGCCAGTGGGTCTGCATCCCTGTTCTTGTCTGAGGCTGGTATGGGCACTGTGGAAAAAGTGCTTGCCTTTTTATCCCATGAAAGGCCCTGAAGGCACCAAACCATTAAGTAGCTCCTCCCACATTTTTCCCGCTCTTTTCTGAGCTTACTTGGTAAAGATTTTGAAAGTAGAGAGATGGTTTTTTGTAGTGGAGATATTGCAACAATTGCTCACCTAACATGGAAGCACTTACTAACTAAAGAAAAATAGAAAGAACTCCTGTTAGGTGAACACCTGATGCTCAAATGCAATCCATCCCTAAATATTATATCATGTACTTCCAGAGTTGTTGTTTATTTCACAGAACTTCAAACTCAAAAGGTAAGCACTTACAAGCTTGAAGCTGTATTTCTATGAGGTTTCAAGACATCTGAAATTCAAAACTGCAATGTTCAGCCAAAGGGTCTGCATCCCTGTTCTTGTCTGAGGCTGTTCCTGGTATGGGCACTGTGGAAGAAGTTCTAGCCTTTTTATCCCTTGAAAGTCCCTGAAGGCACCAAACCATTAAGAAGCTCCTCCCACATTTTTCCCGCTCTTTTCTGAGCTTGCTTGGTGAAGATTTTGAAAGTATAGAGAGATGGTTTTCTGTAGTGGAGATATTGCAACAATTGCTCACCTAACATGGAAGCACTTACTAACTAAAGAAAAATAGAAATAACTCCTGTTAGGTGAGCACCTGATGTTCAAATGCAATCCATCCTAAATATTATAACATACACTTCCAAAATTGCTGTTTAGTTCACAGAACTTCAACCTCAAAAAGGAAGCACTTACACATATATAAAACGCAGGTGCCAACCTTGAAGCTGTATTTCTGTGAGGTTCCAAGACATCTGAAATTCAAAACTGCAATGTTCAGCAAGTGGGTCTGCATCCCTGTTCTTGTCTGAGGCTGGTATGGGCACTGTGGAATAAGTGCTCGCCTTTTTATCCCTTGAAAGGCCCTGAAGGCACCAAACCATTAAGTAGCTCCTCCCACATTTTTCCCGCTCTTTTCTGAGCTTGCTTGGTGAAGATTATGAAAGTATAGAGAGATGGTTTTCTGTAGTGGAGATATTGCAACAATTGCTCACCTAACATGGAAGCACTTACTAACTAAAGAAAAATAGAAAGAACTCCTGTTAGGTGAGCACCTGATGCTCAAATACAATTATTCTCTAAATATTATAACATACTCTTCCAGAGCTGTTGTTTAGTTAACAGAACTTCAACCTCAATAGGTAAGCACTTACAAGCTTGAAGCTGTATTTCTATGAGGTTTCAAGACATCTGAAATTCAAAACTGCAATGTTCAGCCAGTTGGCCTGCATCACTGTTCTCATCCGAGGCCGTTCCTGCTATGGGCACTGTGGAAGAAGTGCCCACCTTTTTATCCCTTGAAAGGCCCTCAAGGCACCAAACCATTAAGTAGCTCCTCCTACATTTTTTCCGCTCTTTTCTGAGCTTGCTTGGTGAAGATTTTGAAAGTATAGAGAGATGGTTTTCTGTAGTGGGGATATTGCAACAATTGCTCACCTAACTTGGAAGCACTTACTAACTAAAGAAAAATAGAAAGAACTCCTGTTAGGTGAGCACCTGATGTTCAAATGCAATCCATCCTAAATATTATAACATACACTTCCAAAGTTGCTGTTTAGTTCACAGAACTTCAACCTCAAAAGGTAAGCACTTATAACCATGAAGCTGTATTTCTATGAGGTTTCAAGACATCTGAAATTCAAAACTGCAATGTTCAGCCAATGGGTCTGCATCCCTGTTCTTGTCCGAGGCTGTTCCTGTTATGGGCACTGTGGAAGAAGTGCTCGCCTTTTTATCCCTTGAAAGGCCCTGAAGGCACCAAACCATTAAGAAGCTCCTCCCACATTTTTCCCGCTCTTTTCTGAGCTTGCTTGGTGAAGATTTTGAAAGTAGAGAGATGGTTTTCTGTAGTGGAGATATTGCAACAATTGCTCACCTAACATGGAAGCACTTACTAACTAAAGAAAAATAGAAAGAACTCCTGTTAGGTGAGCACCTGATGTTCAAATGCAATCCATCCTAAATATTATAACATACACTTCCAAAATTGCTGTTTAGTTCACAGAACTTCAAACTCAAAAGGGAAGCACTTACACATATATAAAACGCAGGTGCCAACCTTGAAGCTGTATTTCTGTGAGGTTCCAAGACATCTGAAATTCAAAACTGCAATGTTCAGCCAGTGGGTCTGCATCCCTGTTCTTGTCTGAGGCTGGTATGGGCACTGTGGAATAAGTGCTTGCCTTTTTATCCCTTGAAAGGCCCTGAAGGCACCAAACCATTAAGAAGCTCCTCCCACATTTTTCCCGCTCTTTTCTGAGCTTACTTGGTAAAGATTTTGAAAGTAGAGAGATGGTTTTTTGTAGAGGAGATATTGCAACAATTGCTCACCTAACATGGAAGCACTTACTAACTAAAGAAAAATAGAAAGAACTCCTGTTAGGTGAACACCTGATGCTCAAATGCAATCCATCCCTAAATATTATACCATGTACTTCCAGAGTTGTTGTTTATTTCACAGAACTTCAAACTCAAAAGGTAAGCACTTACAAGCTTGAAGCTGTATTTCTATGAGGATTCAAGACATCTGAAATTCAAAACTGCAATGTTCAGCCAAAGGGTCTGCATCCCTGTTCTTGTCTGAGGCTGGTATGGGCACTGTGGAATAAGTGCTCGCCTTTTTATCCCTTGAAAGGCCCTGAAGGCACCAAACCATTAAGTAGCTCCTCCCACATTTTTCCTGCTCTTTTCTGAGCTTGCTTGGTGAAGATTTTGAAAGTATAGAGAGATGGTTTTCTGTAGTGGAGATATTGCAACAATTGCTCACCTAACATGGAAGCACTTACTAACTAAAGAAAAATAGAAAGAACTCCTGTTAGGTGAGCACCTGATGCTCAAATACAATTATTCTCTAAATATTATAACATACACTTCCAGAGCTGTTGTTTAGTTAACAGAACTTCAACCTCAATAGGTAAGCACTTACAAGCTTGAAGCTGTATTTCTATGAGGTTTCAAGACATCTGAAATTCAAAACTGCAATGTTCAGCCAGTTGGTCTGCATCACTGTTCTCATCCGAGGCCGTTCCTGCTATGGGCACTGTGGAAGAAGTGCCCACCTTTTTATCCCTTGAAAGGCCCTCAAGACACCAAACCATTAAGTAGCTCCTCCCACATTTTTCCCGCTCTTTTCTGAGCTTGCTTGGTGAAGATTTTGAAAGTATAGAGAGATGGTTTTCTGTAGTGGGGATATTGCAACAATTGCTCGCCTAACATGGAAGCACTTACTAACTAAAGAAAAATAGAAAGAACTCCTGTTAGGTGAGCACCTGATGTTCAAATGCAATCCATCCTAAATATTATAACATACACTTCCAAAGTTGCTGTTTAGTTCACAGAACTTCAACCTCAAAAGGTAAGCACTTATAACATTGAAGCTGTATTTCTATGAGGTTTCAAGACATCTGAAATTCAAAACTGCAATGTTCAGCCAATGGGTCTGCATCCCTGTTCTTGTCTGAGGCTGTTCCTGTTATGGGCACTGTGGAAAAAGTGCTCGCCTTTTTATCCCTTGAAAGGCCCTGAAGGCACCAAACCATTAAGTAGCTCCTCCCACATTTTTCCCGCTCTTTTCTGAGCTTGCTTGGTGAAGATTTTGAAAGTATAGAGAGATGGTTTTCTGTAGTGGGGATATTGCAACAATTGCTCACCTAACATGGAAGCACTTACTAACTAAAGAAAAATAGAAAGAACTCCCGTTAGGTGAGCACCTGATGTTCAAATGCAATCCATCCTAAATATTATAACATACACTTCCAAAGTTGCTGTTTAGTTCACAGAACTTCAACCTCAATAGGTAAGCACTTACAAGCTTGAAGCTGTATTTCTATGAGGTTTCAAGACATCTGAAATTCAAAACTGCAATGTTCAGCCAGTTGGCCTGCATCACTGTTCTCATCCGAGGCCATTCCTGCTAAGGGCACTGTGGAAGAAGTGCCCACCTTTTTATCCCTTGATAGGCCCTCAAGGCACCAAACCATTAAGTAGCTCCTCCCACATTTTTCCCGCTCTTTTCTGAGCTTGCTTGGTGAAGATTTTGAAAGTATAGAGAGATGGTTTTCTGTAGTGGGGATATTGCAACAATTGCTCACCTAACATGGAAGCACTTACTAACTAAAGAAAAATAGAAAGAACTCCTGTTAGGTGAGCACCTGATGTTCAAATGCAATCCATCCTAAATATTATAACATAAACTTCCAAAATTGCTGTTTAGTTCACAGAACTTCAACCTCAAAAGGGAAGCACTTACACATATATAAAACGCAGGTGCCAACCTTGAAGCTGTATTTCTGTGAGGTTGCAAGACATCTGAAATTCAAAACTGCAATGTTCAGCCAGTGGGTCTGCATCCCTGTTCTTGTCTGAGGGTGGTATGGGCACTGTGGAATAAGTGCTCACCTTTTTATCCCTTGAAAGGCCCTGAAGGCACCAAACCATTAAGTAGCTCCTCCCACATTTTTCCCGCTCTTTTCTGAGCTTGCTTGGTGAAGATTTTGAAAGTATAGAGAGATGGTTTTCTGTAGTGGAGATATTGCAACAATTGCTCACCTAACATGGAAGCACTTACTAACTAAAGAAAAATAGAAAGAACTCCTGTTAGGTGAGCACCTGATGCTCAAATACAATTATTCTCTAAATATTATAACATACACTTCCAGAGCTGTTGTTTAGTTAACAGAACTTCAACCTCAATAGGTAAGCACTTACAAGCTTGAAGCTGTATTTCTATGAGGTTTCAAGACATCTGAAATTCAAAACTGCAATGTTCAGCCAATCGGCCTGCATCACTGTTCTCATCCGAGGCCGTTCCTCCTATGGGCACTGTGGAACAAGTGCCCACCTTTTTATCCATTGAAAGGCCCTCAAGGCACCAAACCATTAAGTAGCTCCTCCCACATTTTTCCCGCTCTTTTCTGAGCTTGCTTGGTGAAGATTTTGAAAGTATAGAGAGATGGTTTTCTGTAGTGGGGATATTGCAACAATTGCTCACCTAACATGGAAGCACTTACTAACTAAAGAAAAATAGAAAGAACTCCTGTTAGGTGAACACCTGATGCTCAAATGAAATCCATCCCTAAATATTATACCATGTACTTCCAGAGTTGTTGTTTATTTCACAGAACTTCAAACTCAAAAGGTAAGCACTTACAAGCTTGAAGCTGTATTTCTATGAGGTTTCAAGACATCTGAAATTCAAAACTGCAATGTTCAGACAAAGGGTCTGCATCCCTGTTCTTGTCTGAGGCTGTTCCTGTTATGGGCACTGTGGAAGAAGTGCTCGCCTTTTTATCCCTTGAAAGGCCCTGAAGGCACCAAACCATTAAGAAGCTCCTCCCACATTTTTCCCGCGCTTTTCTGAGCTTGCTTGGTGAAGATTTTGAAAGTATAGAGAGATGGTTTTCTGTAGTGGAGATATTGCAACAATTGCTCACCTAACATGGAAGCACTTACTAACTAAAGAAAAATAGAAAGAACTCCTGTTAGGTGAGCACCTGATGTTCAAATGCAATCCATCCTAAATATTATAACATACACTTCCAAAGTTGCTGTTTAGTTCACAGAACTTCAACCTCAATAGGTAAGCACTTACAAGCTTGAAGCTGTATTTCTATGAGGTTTCAAGACATCTGAAATTCAAAACTGCAATGTTCAGCCAGTTGGCCTGCATCACTGTTCTCATCCGAGGCCGTTCCTGCTATGGGCACTGTGGAAGAAGCGCCCACCTTTTTATCCCTTGAAAGGCCCTGAACGCACCAAACCATTAAGTAGCTCCTCCCACATTTTTCCCGCTCTTTTCTGAGCTTGCTTGGTGAAGATTTTGAAAGTAGAGAGATGGTTTTCTGTAGTGGAGATATTGCAACAATTGCTCACCTAACATGGAAGCACTTACTAACTAAAGAAAAATAGAAAGAACTCCTGTTAGGTGAGCACCTGATGTTCAAATGCAATCCATCCTAAATATTATAACATACACTTCCAAAATTGCTGTTTAGTTCACAGAACTTCAACCTCAAAAGGGAAGCACTTACACATATATAAAACACAGGTGCCAACCTTGAAGCTGTATTTCCTTGAGGTTCCAAGACATCTGAAATTCAAAACTGCAATGTTCAGCCAGTGGGTCTGCATCCCTGTTCTTGTCTGAGGCTGGTATGGGCACTGTGGAAAAAGTGCTTGCCTTTTTATCCCATGAAAGGCCCTGAAGGCACCAAACCATTAAGTAGCTCCTCCCACATTTTTCCCGCTCTTTTCTGAGCTTACTTGGTAAAGATTTTGAAAGTAGAGAGATGGTTTTTTGTAGTGGAGATATTGCAACAATTGCTCACCTAACATGGAAGCACTTACTAACTAAAGAAAAATAGAAAGAACTCCTGTTAGGTGAACACCTGATGCTCAAATGCAATCCATCCCTAAATATTATATCATGTACTTCCAGAGTTGTTGTTTATTTCACAGAACTTCAAACTCAAAAGGTAAGCACTTACAAGCTTGAAGCTGTATTTCTATGAGGTTTCAAGACATCTGAAATTCAAAACTGCAATGTTCAGCCAAAGGGTCTGCATCAATGTTCTTGTCTGAGGCTGTTCCTGGTATGGGCACTGTGGAAGAAGTTCTAGCCTTTTTATCCCTTGAAAGTCCCTGAAGGCACCAAACCATTAAGAAGCTCCTCCCACATTTTTCCCGCTCTTTTCTGAGCTTGCTTGGTGAAGATTTTGAAAGTATAGAGAGATGGTTTTCTGTAGTGGAGATATTGCAACAATTGCTCACCTAACATGGAAGCACTTACTAACTAAAGAAAAATAGAAATAACTCCTGTTAGGTGAGCACCTGATGTTCAAATGCAATCCATCCTAAATATTATAACATACACTTCCAAAATTGCTGTTTAGTTCACAGAACTTCAACCTCAAAAGGGAAGCACTTACACATATATAAAACGCAGGTGCCAACCTTGAAGCTGTATTTCTGTGAGGTTCCAAGACATCTGAAATTCAAAACTGCAATGTTCAGCAAGTGGGTCTGCATCCCTGTTCTTGTCTGAGGCTGGTATGGGCACTGTGGAATAAGTGCTCGCCTTTTTATCCCTTGAAAGGCCCTGAAGGCACCAAACCATTAAGTAGCTCCTCCCACATTTTTCCCGCTCTTTTCTGAGCTTGCTTGGTGAAGATTATGAAAGTATAGAGAGATGGTTTTCTGTAGTGGAGATATTGCAACAATTGCTCACCTAACATGGAAGCACTTACTAACTAAAGAAAAATAGAAAGAACTCCTGTTAGGTGAGCACCTGATGCTCAAATACAATTATTCTCTAAATATTATAACATACTCTTCCAGAGCTGTTGTTTAGTTAACAGAACTTCAACCTCAATAGGTAAGCACTTACAAGCTTGAAGCTGTATTTCTATGAGGTTTCAAGACATCTGAAATTCAAAACTGCAATGTTCAGCCAGTTGGCCTGCATCACTGTTCTCATCCGAGGCCGTTCCTGCTATGGGCACTGTGGAAGAAGTGCCCACCTTTTTATCCCTTGAAAGGCCCTCAAGGCACCAAACCATTAAGTAGCTCCTCCCACATTTTTCCCGCTCTTTTCTGAGCTTGCTTGGTGAAGATTTTGAAAGTATAGAGAGATGGTTTTCTGTAGTGGGGATATTGCAACAATTGCTCACCTAACTTGGAAGCACTTACTAACTAAAGAAAAATAGAAAGAACTCCTGTTAGGTGAGCACCTGATGTTCAAATGCAATCCATCCTAAATATTATAACATACACTTCCAAAGTTGCTGTTTAGTTCACAGAACTTCAACCTCAAAAGGTAAGCACTTATAACCATGAAGCTGTATTTCTATGAGGTTTCAAGACATCTGAAATTCAAAACTGCAATGTTCAGCCAATGGGTCTGCATCCCTGTTCTTGTCTGAGGCTGTTCCTGTTATGGGCACTGTGGAAGAAGTGCTCGCCTTTTTATCCCTTGAAAGGCCCTGAAGGCACCAAACCATTAAGAAGCTCCTCCCACATTTTTCCCGCTCTTTTCTGAGCTTGCTTGGTGAAGATTTTGAAAGTAGAGAGATGGTTTTCTGTAGTGGAGATATTGCAACAATTGCTCACCTAACATGGAAGCACTTACTAACTAAAGAAAAATAGAAAGAACTCCTGTTAGGTGAGCACCTGATGTTCAAATGCAATCCATCCTAAATATTATAACATACACTTCCAAAATTGCTGTTTAGTTCACAGAACTTCAAACTCAAAAGGGAAGCACTTACACATATATAAAACGCAGGTGCCAACCTTGAAGCTGTATTTCTGTGAGGTTCCAAGACATCTGAAATTCAAAACTGCAATGTTCAGCCAGTGGGTCTGCATCCCTGTTCTTGTCTGAGGCTGGTATGGGCACTGTGGAATAAGTGCTTGCCTTTTTATCCCTTGAAAGGCCCTGAAGGCACCAAACCATTAAGAAGCTCCTCCCACATTTTTCCCGCTCTTTTCTGAGCTTACTTGGTAAAGATTTTGAAAGTAGAGAGATGGTTTTTTGTAGAGGAGATATTGCAACAATTGCTCACCTAACATGGAAGCACTTACTAACTAAAGAAAAATAGAAAGAACTCCTGTTAGGTGAACACCTGATGCTCAAATGCAATCCATCCCTAAATATTATACCATGTACTTCCAGAGTTGTTGTTTATTTCACAGAACTTCAAACTCAAAAGGTAAGCACTTACAAGCTTGAAGCTGTATTTCTATGAGGATTCAAGACATCTGAAATTCAAAACTGCAATGTTCAGCCAAAGGGTCTGCATCCCTGTTCTTGTCTGAGGCTGGTATGGGCACTGTGGAATAAGTGCTCGCCTTTTTATCCCTTGAAAGGCCCTGAAGGCACCAAACCATTAAGTAGCTCCTCCCACATTTTTCCTGCTCTTTTCTGAGCTTGCTTGGTGAAGATTTTGAAAGTATAGAGAGATGGTTTTCTGTAGTGGAGATATTGCAACAATTGCTCACCTAACATGGAAGCACTTACTAACTAAAGAAAAATAGAAAGAACTCCTGTTAGGTGAGCACCTGATGTTCAAATGCAATCCATCCTAAATATTATAACATAAACTTCCAAAATTGCTGTTTAGTTCACAGAACTTCAACCTCAAAAGGGAAGCACTTACACATATATAAAACGCAGGTGCCAACCTTGAAGCTGTATTTCTGTGAGGTTCCAAGACATCTGAAATTCAAAACTGCAATGTTCAGCCAGTGGGTCTGCATCCCTGTTCTTGTCTGAGGGTGGTATGGGCACTGTGGAATAAGTGCTCACCTTTTTATCCCTTGAAAGGCCCTGAAGGCACCAAACCATTAAGTAGCTCCTCCCACATTTTTCCCGCTCTTTTCTGAGCTTGCTTGGTGAAGATTTTGAAAGTATAGAGAGATGGTTTTCTGTAGTGGAGATATTGCAACAATTGCTCACCTAACATGGAAGCACTTACTAACTAAAGAAAAATAGAAAGAACTCCTGTTAGGTGAGCACCTGATGCTCAAATACAATTATTCTCTAAATATTATAACATACACTTCCAGAGCTGTTGTTTAGTTAACAGAACTTCAACCTCAATAGGTAAGCACTTACAAGCTTGAAGCTGTATTTCTATGAGGTTTCAAGACATCTGAAATTCAAAACTGCAATGTTCAGCCAATCGGCCTGCATCACTGTTCTCATCCGAGGCCGTTCCTCCTATGGGCACTGTGGAACAAGTGCCCACCTTTTTATCCATTGAAAGGCCCTCAAGGCACCAAACCATTAAGTAGCTCCTCCCACATTTTTCCCGCTCTTTTCTGAGCTTGCTTGGTGAAGATTTTGAAAGTATAGAGAGATGGTTTTCTGTAGTGGGGATATTGCAACAATTGCTCACCTAACATGGAAGCACTTACTAACTAAAGAAAAATAGAAAGAACTCCTGTTAGGTGAACACCTGATGCTCAAATGAAATCCATCCCTAAATATTATACCATGTACTTCCAGAGTTGTTGTTTATTTCACAGAACTTCAAACTCAAAAGGTAAGCACTTACAAGCTTGAAGCTGTATTTCTATGAGGTTTCAAGACATCTGAAATTCAAAACTGCAATGATCAGACAAAGGGTCTGCATCCCTGTTCTTGTCTGAGGCTGTTCCTGTTATGGGCACTGTGGAAGAAGTGCTCGCCTTTTTATCCCTTGAAAGGCCCTGAAGGCACCAAACCATTAAGAAGCTCCTCCCACATTTTTCCCGCGCTTTTCTGAGCTTGCTTGGTGAAGATTTTGAAAGTATAGAGAGATGGTTTTCTGTAGTGGAGATATTGCAACAATTGCTCACCTAACATGGAAGCACTTACTAACTAAAGAAAAATAGAAAGAACTCCTGTTAGGTGAGCACCTGATGTTCAAATGCAATCCATCCTAAATATTATAACATACACTTCCAAAGTTGCTGTTTAGTTCACAGAACTTCAACCTCAATAGGTAAGCACTTACAAGCTTGAAGCTGTATTTCTATGAGGTTTCAAGACATCTGAAATTCAAAACTGCAATGTTCAGCCAGTTGGCCTGCATCACTGTTCTCATCCGAGGCCGTTCCTGCTATGGGCACTGTGGAAGAAGCGCCCACCTTTTTATCCCTTGAAAGGCCCTGAAGGCACCAAACCATTAAGTAGCTCCTCCCACATTTTTCCCGCTCTTTTCTGAGCTTGCTTGGTGAAGATTTTGAAAGTAGAGAGATGGTTTTCTGTAGTGGAGATATTGCAACAATTGCTCACCTAACATGGAAGCACTTACTAACTAAAGAAAAATAGAAAGAACTCCTGTTAGGTGAGCACCTGATGTTCAAATGCAATCCATCCTAAATATTATAACATACACTTCCAAAATTGCTGTTTAGTTCACAGAACTTCAACCTCAAAAGGGAAGCACTTACACATATATAAAACACAGGTGCCAACCTTGAAGCTGTATTTCCTTGAGGTTCCAAGACATCTGAAATTCAAAACTGCAATGTTCAGCCAGTGGGTCTGCATCCCTGTTCTTGTCTGAGGCTGGTATGGGCACTGTGGAAAAAGTGCTTGCCTTTTTATCCCATGAAAGGCCCTGAAGGCACCAAACCATTAAGTAGCTCCTCCCACATTTTTCCCGCTCTTTTCTGAGCTTACTTGGTAAAGATTTTGAAAGTAGAGAGATGGTTTTTTGTAGTGGAGATATTGCAACAATTGCTCACCTAACATGGAAGCACTTACTAACTAAAGAAAAATAGAAAGAACTCCTGTTAGGTGAACACCTGATGCTCAAATGCAACCCATCCCTAAATATTATACCATGTACTTCCAGAGTTGTTGTTTATTTCACAGAACTTCAAACTCAAAAGGTAAGCACTTACAAGCTTGAAGCTGTATTTCTATGAGGTTTCAAGACATCTGAAATTCAAAACTGCAATGTTCAGCCAAAGGGTCTGCATCAATGTTCTTGTCTGAGGCTGTTCCTGGTATGGGCACTGTGGAAGAAGTTCTAGCCTTTTTATCCCTTGAAAGTCCCTGAAGGCACCAAACCATTAAGAAGCTCCTCCCACATTTTTCCCGCTCTTTTCTGAGCTTGCTTGGTGAAGATTTTGAAAGTATAGAGAGATGGTTTTCTGTAGTGGAGATATTGCAACAATTGCTCACCTAACATGGAAGCACTTACTAACTAAAGAAAAATAGAAATAACTCCTGTTAGGTGAGCACCTGATGTTCAAATGCAATCCATCCTAAATATTATAACATACACTTCCAAAATTGCTGTTTAGTTCACAGAACTTCAACCTCAAAAAGGAAGCACTTACACATATATAAAACGCAGGTGCCAACCTTGAAGCTGTATTTCTGTGAGGTTCCAAGACATCTGAAATTCAAAACTGCAATGTTCAGCAAGTGGGTCTGCATCCCTGTTCTTGTCTGAGGCTGGTATGGGCACTGTGGAATAAGTGCTCGCCTTTTTATCCCTTGAAAGGCCCTGAAGGCACCAAACCATTAAGTAGCTCCTCCCACATTTTTCCCGCTCTTTTCTGAGCTTGCTTGGTGAAGATTATGAAAGTATAGAGAGATGGTTTTCTGTAGTGGAGATATTGCAACAATTGCTCACCTAACATGGAAGCACTTACTAACTAAAGAAAAATAGAAAGAACTCCTGTTAGGTGAGCACCTGATGCTCAAATACAATTATTCTCTAAATATTATAACATACTCTTCCAGAGCTGTTGTTTAGTTAACAGAACTTCAACCTCAATAGGTAAGCACTTACAAGCTTGAAGCTGTATTTCTATGAGGTTTCAAGACATCTGAAATTCAAAACTGCAATGTTCAGCCAGTTGGCCTGCATCACTGTTCTCATCCGAGGCCGTTCCTGCTATGGGCACTGTGGAAGAAGTGCCCACCTTTTTATCCCTTGAAAGGCCCTCAAGGCACCAAACCATTAAGTAGCTCCTCCCACATTTTTCCCGCTCTTTTCTGAGCTTGCTTGGTGAAGATTTTGAAAGTATAGAGAGATGGTTTTCTGTAGTGGGGATATTGCAACAATTGCTCACCTAACTTGGAAGCACTTACTAACTAAAGAAAAATAGAAAGAACTCCTGTTAGGTGAGCACCTGATGTTCAAATGCAATCCATCCTAAATATTATAACATACACTTCCAAAGTTGCTGTTTAGTTCACAGAACTTCAACCTCAAAAGGTAAGCACTTATAACCATGAAGCTGTATTTCTATGAGGTTTCAAGACATCTGAAATTCAAAACTGCAATGTTCAGCCAATGGGTCTGCATCCCTGTTCTTGTCTGAGGCTGTTCCTGTTATGGGCACTGTGGAAGAAGTGCTCGCCTTTTTATCCCTTGAAAGGCCCTGAAGGCACCAAACCATTAAGAAGCTCCTCCCACATTTTTCCCGCTCTTTTCTGAGCTTGCTTGGTGAAGATTTTGAAAGTATAGAGAGATGGTTTTCTGTAGTGGAGATATTGCAACAATTGCTCACCTAACATGGAAGCACTTACTAACTAAAGAAAAATAGAAAGAACTCCTGTTAGGTGAGCACCTGATGCTCAAATACAATTATTCTCTAAATATTATAACATACACTTCCAGAGCTGTTGTTTAGTTAACAGAACTTCAACCTCAATAGGTAAGCACTTACAAGCTTGAAGCTGTATTTCTATGAGGTTTCAAGACATCTGAAATTCAAAACTGCAATGTTCAGCCAATCGGCCTGCATCACTGTTCTCATCCGAGGCCGTTCCTCCTATGGGCACTGTGGAACAAGTGCCCACCTTTTTATCCATTGAAAGGCCCTCAAGGCACCAAACCATTAAGTAGCTCCTCCCACATTTTTCCCGCTCTTTTCTGAGCTTGCTTGGTGAAGATTTTGAAAGTATAGAGAGATGGTTTTCTGTAGTGGGGATATTGCAACAATTGCTCACCTAACATGGAAGCACTTACTAACTAAAGAAAAATAGAAAGAACTCCTGTTAGGTGAACACCTGATGCTCAAATGAAATCCATCCCTAAATATTATACCATGTACTTCCAGAGTTGTTGTTTATTTCACAGAACTTCAAACTCAAAAGGTAAGCACTTACAAGCTTGAAGCTGTATTTCTATGAGGTTTCAAGACATCTGAAATTCAAAACTGCAATGTTCAGACAAAGGGTCTGCATCCCTGTTCTTGTCTGAGGCTGTTCCTGTTATGGGCACTGTGGAAGAAGTGCTCGCCTTTTTATCCCTTGAAAGGCCCTGAAGGCACCAAACCATTAAGAAGCTCCTCCCACATTTTTCCCGCGCTTTTCTGAGCTTGCTTGGTGAAGATTTTGAAAGTATAGAGAGATGGTTTTCTGTAGTGGAGATATTGCAACAATTGCTCACCTAACATGGAAGCACTTACTAACTAAAGAAAAATAGAAAGAACTCCTGTTAGGTGAGCACCTGATGTTCAAATGCAATCCATCCTAAATATTATAACATACACTTCCAAAGTTGCTGTTTAGTTCACAGAACTTCAACCTCAATAGGTAAGCACTTACAAGCTTGAAGCTGTATTTCTATGAGGTTTCAAGACATCTGAAATTCAAAACTGCAATGTTCAGCCAGTTGGCCTGCATCACTGTTCTCATCCGAGGCCGTTCCTGCTATGGGCACTGTGGAAGAAGCGCCCACCTTTTTATCCCTTGAAAGGCCCTGAAGGCACCAAACCATTAAGTAGCTCCTCCCACATTTTTCCCGCTCTTTTCTGAGCTTGCTTGGTGAAGATTTTGAAAGTAGAGAGATGGTTTTCTGTAGTGGAGATATTGCAACAATTGCTCACCTAACATGGAAGCACTTACTAACTAAAGAAAAATAGAAAGAACTCCTGTTAGGTGAGCACCTGATGTTCAAATGCAATCCATCCTAAATATTATAACATACACTTCCAAAATTGCTGTTTAGTTCACAGAACTTCAACCTCAAAAGGGAAGCACTTACACATATATAAAACACAGGTGCCAACCTTGAAGCTGTATTTCCTTGAGGTTCCAAGACATCTGAAATTCAAAACTGCAATGTTCAGCCAGTGGGTCTGCATCCCTGTTCTTGTCTGAGGCTGGTATGGGCACTGTGGAAAAAGTGCTTGCCTTTTTATCCCATGAAAGGCCCTGAAGGCACCAAACCATTAAGTAGCTCCTCCCACATTTTTCCCGCTCTTTTCTGAGCTTACTTGGTAAAGATTTTGAAAGTAGAGAGATGGTTTTTTGTAGTGGAGATATTGCAACAATTGCTCACCTAACATGGAAGCACTTACTAACTAAAGAAAAATAGAAAGAACTCCTGTTAGGTGAACACCTGATGCTCAAATGCAACCCATCCCTAAATATTATACCATGTACTTCCAGAGTTGTTGTTTATTTCACAGAACTTCAAACTCAAAAGGTAAGCACTTACAAGCTTGAAGCTGTATTTCTATGAGGTTTCAAGACATCTGAAATTCAAAACTGCAATGTTCAGCCAAAGGGTCTGCATCAATGTTCTTGTCTGAGGCTGTTCCTGGTATGGGCACTGTGGAAGAAGTTCTAGCCTTTTTATCCCTTGAAAGTCCCTGAAGGCACCAAACCATTAAGAAGCTCCTCCCACATTTTTCCCGCTCTTTTCTGAGCTTGCTTGGTGAAGATTTTGAAAGTATAGAGAGATGGTTTTCTGTAGTGGAGATATTGCAACAATTGCTCACCTAACATGGAAGCACTTACTAACTAAAGAAAAATAGAAATAACTCCTGTTAGGTGAGCACCTGATGTTCAAATGCAATCCATCCTAAATATTATAACATACACTTCCAAAATTGCTGTTTAGTTCACAGAACTTCAACCTCAAAAAGGAAGCACTTACACATATATAAAACGCAGGTGCCAACCTTGAAGCTGTATTTCTGTGAGGTTCCAAGACATCTGAAATTCAAAACTGCAATGTTCAGCAAGTGGGTCTGCATCCCTGTTCTTGTCTGAGGCTGGTATGGGCACTGTGGAATAAGTGCTCGCCTTTTTATCCCTTGAAAGGCCCTGAAGGCACCAAACCATTAAGTAGCTCCTCCCACATTTTTCCCGCTCTTTTCTGAGCTTGCTTGGTGAAGATTATGAAAGTATAGAGAGATGGTTTTCTGTAGTGGAGATATTGCAACAATTGCTCACCTAACATGGAAGCACTTACTAACTAAAGAAAAATAGAAAGAACTCCTGTTAGGTGAGCACCTGATGCTCAAATACAATTATTCTCTAAATATTATAACATACTCTTCCAGAGCTGTTGTTTAGTTAACAGAACTTCAACCTCAATAGGTAAGCACTTACAAGCTTGAAGCTGTATTTCTATGAGGTTTCAAGACATCTGAAATTCAAAACTGCAATGTTCAGCCAGTTGGCCTGCATCACTGTTCTCATCCGAGGCCGTTCCTGCTATGGGCACTGTGGAAGAAGTGCCCACCTTTTTATCCCTTGAAAGGCCCTCAAGGCACCAAACCATTAAGTAGCTCCTCCCACATTTTTCCCGCTCTTTTCTGAGCTTGCTTGGTGAAGATTTTGAAAGTATAGAGAGATGGTTTTCTGTAGTGGGGATATTGCAACAATTGCTCACCTAACTTGGAAGCACTTACTAACTAAAGAAAAATAGAAAGAACTCCTGTTAGGTGAGCACCTGATGTTCAAATGCAATCCATCCTAAATATTATAACATACACTTCCAAAGTTGCTGTTTAGTTCACAGAACTTCAACCTCAAAAGGTAAGCACTTATAACCATGAAGCTGTATTTCTATGAGGTTTCAAGACATCTGAAATTCAAAACTGCAATGTTCAGCCAATGGGTCTGCATCCCTGTTCTTGTCTGAGGCTGTTCCTGTTATGGGCACTGTGGAAGAAGTGCTCGCCTTTTTATCCCTTGAAAGGCCCTGAAGGCACCAAACCATTAAGAAGCTCCTCCCACATTTTTCCCGCTCTTTTCTGAGCTTGCTTGGTGAAGATTTTGAAAGTAGAGAGATGGTTTTCTGTAGTGGAGATATTGCAACAATTGCTCACCTAACATGGAAGCACTTACTAACTAAAGAAAAATAGAAAGAACTCCTGTTAGGTGAGCACCTGATGTTCAAATGCAATCCATCCTAAATATTATAACATACACTTCCAAAATTGCTGTTTAGTTCACAGAACTTCAAACTCAAAAGGGAAGCACTTACACATATATAAAACGCAGGTGCCAACCTTGAAGCTGTATTTCTGTGAGGTTCCAAGACATCTGAAATTCAAAACTGCAATGTTCAGCCAGTGGGTCTGCATCCCTGTTCTTGTCTGAGGCTGGTATGGGCACTGTGGAATAAGTGCTTGCCTTTTTATCCCTTGAAAGGCCCTGAAGGCACCAAACCATTAAGAAGCTCCTCCCACATTTTTCCCGCTCTTTTCTGAGCTTACTTGGTAAAGATTTTGAAAGTAGAGAGATGGTTTTTTGTAGAGGAGATATTGCAACAATTGCTCACCTAACATGGAAGCACTTACTAACTAAAGAAAAATAGAAAGAACTCCTGTTAGGTGAACACCTGATGCTCAAATGCAATCCATCCCTAAATATTATACCATGTACTTCCAGAGTTGTTGTTTATTTCACAGAACTTCAAACTCAAAAGGTAAGCACTTACAAGCTTGAAGCTGTATTTCTATGAGGATTCAAGACATCTGAAATTCAAAACTGCAATGTTCAGCCAAAGGGTCTGCATCCCTGTTCTTGTCTGAGGCTGGTATGGGCACTGTGGAATAAGTGCTCGCCTTTTTATCCCTTGAAAGGCCCTGAAGGCACCAAACCATTAAGTAGCTCCTCCCACATTTTTCCTGCTCTTTTCTGAGCTTGCTTGGTGAAGATTTTGAAAGTATAGAGAGATGGTTTTCTGTAGTGGAGATATTGCAACAATTGCTCACCTAACATGGAAGCACTTACTAACTAAAGAAAAATAGAAAGAACTCCTGTTAGGTGAGCACCTGATGCTCAAATACAATTATTCTCTAAATATTATAACATACACTTCCAGAGCTGTTGTTTAGTTAACAGAACTTCAACCTCAATAGGTAAGCACTTACAAGCTTGAAGCTGTATTTCTATGAGGTTTCAAGACATCTGAAATTCAAAACTGCAATGTTCAGCCAGTTGGCCTGCATCACTGTTCTCATCCGAGGCCATTCCTGCTAAGGGCACTGTGGAAGAAGTGCCCACCTTTTTATCCCTTGATAGGCCCTCAAGGCACCAAACCATTAAGTAGCTCCTCCCACATTTTTCCCGCTCTTTTCTGAGCTTGCTTGGTGAAGATTTTGAAAGTATAGAGAGATGGTTTTCTGTAGTGGGGATATTGCAACAATTGCTCACCTAACATGGAAGCACTTACTAACTAAAGAAAAATAGAAAGAACTCCTGTTAGGTGAGCACCTGATGTTCAAATGCAATCCATCCTAAATATTATAACATAAACTTCCAAAATTGCTGTTTAGTTCACAGAACTTCAACCTCAAAAGGGAAGCACTTACACATATATAAAACGCAGGTGCCAACCTTGAAGCTGTATTTCTGTGAGGTTCCAAGACATCTGAAATTCAAAACTGCAATGTTCAGCCAGTGGGTCTGCATCCCTGTTCTTGTCTGAGGGTGGTATGGGCACTGTGGAATAAGTGCTCACCTTTTTATCCCTTGAAAGGCCCTGAAGGCACCAAACCATTAAGTAGCTCCTCCCACATTTTTCCCGCTCTTTTCTGAGCTTGCTTGGTGAAGATTTTGAAAGTATAGAGAGATGGTTTTCTGTAGTGGAGATATTGCAACAATTGCTCACCTAACATGGAAGCACTTACTAACTAAAGAAAAATAGAAAGAACTCCTGTTAGGTGAGCACCTGATGCTCAAATACAATTATTCTCTAAATATTATAACATACACTTCCAGAGCTGTTGTTTAGTTAACAGAACTTCAACCTCAATAGGTAAGCACTTACAAGCTTGAAGCTGTATTTCTATGAGGTTTCAAGACATCTGAAATTCAAAACTGCAATGTTCAGCCAATCGGCCTGCATCACTGTTCTCATCCGAGGCCGTTCCTCCTATGGGCACTGTGGAACAAGTGCCCACCTTTTTATCCATTGAAAGGCCCTCAAGGCACCAAACCATTAAGTAGCTCCTCCCACATTTTTCCCGCTCTTTTCTGAGCTTGCTTGGTGAAGATTTTGAAAGTATAGAGAGATGGTTTTCTGTAGTGGGGATATTGCAACAATTGCTCACCTAACATGGAAGCACTTACTAACTAAAGAAAAATAGAAAGAACTCCTGTTAGGTGAACACCTGATGCTCAAATGAAATCCATCCCTAAATATTATACCATGTACTTCCAGAGTTGTTGTTTATTTCACAGAACTTCAAACTCAAAAGGTAAGCACTTACAAGCTTGAAGCTGTATTTCTATGAGGTTTCAAGACATCTGAAATTCAAAACTGCAATGTTCAGACAAAGGGTCTGCATCCCTGTTCTTGTCTGAGGCTGTTCCTGTTATGGGCACTGTGGAAGAAGTGCTCGCCTTTTTATCCCTTGAAAGGCCCTGAAGGCACCAAACCATTAAGAAGCTCCTCCCACATTTTTCCCGCGCTTTTCTGAGCTTGCTTGGTGAAGATTTTGAAAGTATAGAGAGATGGTTTTCTGTAGTGGAGATATTGCAACAATTTTTCACCTAACATGGAAGCACTTACTAACTAAAGAAAAATAGAAAGAACTCCTGTTAGGTGAGCACCTGATGTTCAAATGCAATCCATCCTAAATATTATAACATACACTTCCAAAGTTGCTGTTTAGTTCACAGAACTTCAACCTCAATAGGTAAGCACTTACAAGCTTGAAGCTGTATTTCTATGAGGTTTCAAGACATCTGAAATTCAAAACTGCAATGTTCAGCCAGTTGGCCTGCATCACTGTTCTCATCCGAGGCCGTTCCTGCTATGGGCACTGTGGAAGAAGCGCCCACCTTTTTATCCCTTGAAAGGCCCTGAAGGCACCAAACCATTAAGTAGCTCCTCCCACATTTTTCCCGCTCTTTTCTGAGCTTGCTTGGTGAAGATTTTGAAAGTAGAGAGATGGTTTTCTGTAGTGGAGATATTGCAACAATTGCTCACCTAACATGGAAGCACTTACTAACTAAAGAAAAATAGAAAGAACTCCTGTTAGGTGAGCACCTGATGTTCAAATGCAATCCATCCCTAAATATTATACCATGTACTTCCAGAGTTGTTGTTTATTTCACAGAACTTCAAACTCAAAAGGTAAGCACTTACAAGCTTGAAGCTGTATTTCTATGAGGTTTCAAGACATCTGAAATTCAAAACTGCAATGTTCAGCCAAAGGGTCTGCATCAATGTTCTTGTCTGAGGCTGTTCCTGGTATGGGCACTGTGGAAGAAGTTCTAGCCTTTTTATCCCTTGAAAGTCCCTGAAGGCACCAAACCATTAAGAAGCTCCTCCCACATTTTTCCCGCTCTTTTCTGAGCTTGCTTGGTGAAGATTTTGAAAGTATAGAGAGATGGTTTTCTGTAGTGGAGATATTGCAACAATTGCTCACCTAACATGGAAGCACTTACTAACTAAAGAAAAATAGAAATAACTCCTGTTAGGTGAGCACCTGATGTTCAAATGCAATCCATCCTAAATATTATAACATACACTTCCAAAATTGCTGTTTAGTTCACAGAACTTCAACCTCAAAAAGGAAGCACTTACACATATATAAAACGCAGGTGCCAACCTTGAAGCTGTATTTCTGTGAGGTTCCAAGACATCTGAAATTCAAAACTGCAATGTTCAGCAAGTGGGTCTGCATCCCTGTTCTTGTCTGAGGCTGGTATGGGCACTGTGGAATAAGTGCTCGCCTTTTTATCCCTTGAAAGGCCCTGAAGGCACCAAACCATTAAGTAGCTCCTCCCACATTTTTCCCGCTCTTTTCTGAGCTTGCTTGGTGAAGATTATGAAAGTATAGAGAGATGGTTTTCTGTAGTGGAGATATTGCAACAATTGCTCACCTAACATGGAAGCACTTACTAACTAAAGAAAAATAGAAAGAACTCCTGTTAGGTGAGCACCTGATGCTCAAATACAATTATTCTCTAAATATTATAACATACTCTTCCAGAGCTGTTGTTTAGTTAACAGAACTTCAACCTCAATAGGTAAGCACTTACAAGCTTGAAGCTGTATTTCTATGAGGTTTCAAGACATCTGAAATTCAAAACTGCAATGTTCAGCCAGTTGGCCTGCATCACTGTTCTCATCCGAGGCCGTTCCTGCTATGGGCACTGTGGAAGAAGTGCCCACCTTTTTATCCCTTGAAAGGCCCTCAAGGCACCAAACCATTAAGTAGCTCCTCCCACATTTTTCCCGCTCTTTTCTGAGCTTGCTTGGTGAAGATTTTGAAAGTATAGAGAGATGGTTTTCTGTAGTGGGGATATTGCAACAATTGCTCACCTAACTTGGAAGCACTTACTAACTAAAGAAAAATAGAAAGAACTCCTGTTAGGTGAGCACCTGATGTTCAAATGCAATCCATCCTAAATATTATAACATACACTTCCAAAGTTGCTGTTTAGTTCACAGAACTTCAACCTCAATAGGTAAGCACTTACAAGCTTGAAGCTGTATTTCTATGAGGTTTCAAGACATCTGAAATTCAAAACTGCAATGTTCAGCCAGTTGGCCTGCATCACTGTTCTCATCCGAGGCCGTTCCTGCTATGGGCACTGTGGAAGAAGCGCCCACCTTTTTATCCCTTGAAAGGCCCTGAAGGCACCAAACCATTAAGTAGCTCCTCCCACATTTTTCCCGCTCTTTTCTGAGCTTGCTTGGTGAAGATTTTGAAAGTAGAGAGATGGTTTTCTGTAGTGGAGATATTGCAACAATTGCTCACCTAACATGGAAGCACTTACTAACTAAAGAAAAATAGAAAGAACTCCTGTTAGGTGAGCACCTGATGTTCAAATGCAATCCATCCTAAATATTATAACATACACTTCCAAAATTGCTGTTTAGTTCACAGAACTTCAACCTCAAAAGGGAAGCACTTACACATATATAAAACACAGGTGCCAACCTTGAAGCTGTATTTCCTTGAGGTTCCAAGACATCTGAAATTCAAAACTGCAATGTTCAGCCAGTGGGTCTGCATCCCTGTTCTTGTCTGAGGCTGGTATGGGCACTGTGGAAAAAGTGCTTGCCTTTTTATCCCATGAAAGGCCCTGAAGGCACCAAACCATTAAGTAGCTCCTCCCACATTTTTCCCGCTCTTTTCCGAGCTTACTTGGTAAAGATTTTGAAAGTAGAGAGATGGTTTTTTGTAGTGGAGATATTGCAACAATTGCTCACCTAACATGGAAGCACTTACTAACTAAAGAAAAATAGAAAGAACTCCTGTTAGGTGAACACCTGATGCTCAAATGCAATCCATCCCTAAATATTATATCATGTACTTCCAGAGTTGTTGTTTATTTCACAGAACTTCAAACTCAAAAGCTAAGCACTTACAAGCTTGAAGCTGTATTTCTATGAGGTTTCAAGACATCTGAAATTCAAAACTGCAATGTTCAGCCAAAGGGTCTGCATCAATGTTCTTGTCTGAGGCTGTTCCTGGTATGGGCACTGTGGAAGAAGTTCTAGCCTTTTTATCCCTTGAAAGTCCCTGAAGGCACCAAACCATTAAGAAGCTCCTCCCACATTTTTCCCGCTCTTTTCTGAGCTTGCTTGGTGAAGATTTTGAAAGTATAGAGAGATGGTTTTCTGTAGTGGAGATATTGCAACAATTGCTCACCTAACATGGAAGCACTTACTAACTAAAGAAAAATAGAAATAACTCCTGTTAGGTGAGCACCTGATGTTCAAATGCAATCCATCCTAAATATTATAACATACACTTCCAAAATTGCTGTTTAGTTCACAGAACTTCAACCTCAAAAAGGAAGCACTTACACATATATAAAACGCAGGTGCCAACCTTGAAGCTGTATTTCTGTGAGGTTCCAAGACATCTGAAATTCAAAACTGCAATGTTCAGCAAGTGGGTCTGCATCCCTGTTCTTGTCTGAGGCTGGTATGGGCACTGTGGAATAAGTGCTCGCCTTTTTATCCCTTGAAAGGCCCTGAAGGCACCAAACCATTAAGTAGCTCCTCCCACATTTTTCCCGCTCTTTTCTGAGCTTGCTTGGTGAAGATTATGAAAGTATAGAGAGATGGTTTTCTGTAGTGGAGATATTGCAACAATTGCTCACCTAACATGGAAGCACTTACTAACTAAAGAAAAATAGAAAGAACTCCTGTTAGGTGAGCACCTGATGCTCAAATACAATTATTCTCTAAATATTATAACATACTCTTCCAGAGCTGTTGTTTAGTTAACAGAACTTCAACCTCAATAGGTAAGCACTTACAAGCTTGAAGCTGTATTTCTATGAGGTTTCAAGACATCTGAAATTCAAAACTGCAATGTTCAGCCAGTTGGCCTGCATCACTGTTCTCATCCGAGGCCGTTCCTGCTATGGGCACTGTGGAAGAAGTGCCCACCTTTTTATCCCTTGAAAGGCCCTCAAGGCACCAAACCATTAAGTAGCTCCTCCCACATTTTTCCCGCTCTTTTCTGAGCTTGCTTGGTGAAGATTTTGAAAGTATAGAGAGATGGTTTTCTGTAGTGGGGATATTGCAACAATTGCTCACCTAACTTGGAAGCACTTACTAACTAAAGAAAAATAGAAAGAACTCCTGTTAGGTGAGCACCTGATGTTCAAATGCAATCCATCCTAAATATTATAACATACACTTCCAAAGTTGCTGTTTAGTTCACAGAACTTCAACCTCAAAAGGTAAGCACTTATAACCATGAAGCTGTATTTCTATGAGGTTTCAAGACATCTGAAATTCAAAACTGCAATGTTCAGCCAATGGGTCTGCATCCCTGTTCTTGTCTGAGGCTGTTCCTGTTATGGGCACTGTGGAAGAAGTGCTCGCCTTTTTATCCCTTGAAAGGCCCTGAAGGCACCAAACCATTAAGAAGCTCCTCCCACATTTTTCCCGCTCTTTTCTGAGCTTGCTTGGTGAAGATTTTGAAAGTAGAGAGATGGTTTTCTGTAGTGGAGATATTGCAACAATTGCTCACCTAACATGGAAGCACTTACTAACTAAAGAAAAATAGAAAGAACTCCTGTTAGGTGAGCACCTGATGTTCAAATGCAATCCATCCTAAATATTATAACATACACTTCCAAAATTGCTGTTTAGTTCACAGAACTTCAAACTCAAAAGGGAAGCACTTACACATATATAAAACGCAGGTGCCAACCTTGAAGCTGTATTTCTGTGAGGTTCCAAGACATCTGAAATTCAAAACTGCAATGTTCAGCCAGTGGGTCTGCATCCCTGTTCTTGTCTGAGGCTGGTATGGGCACTGTGGAATAAGTGCTTGCCTTTTTATCCCTTGAAAGGCCCTGAAGGCACCAAACCATTAAGAAGCTCCTCCCACATTTTTCCCGCTCTTTTCTGAGCTTACTTGGTAAAGATTTTGAAAGTAGAGAGATGGTTTTTTGTAGAGGAGATATTGCAACAATTGCTCACCTTACATGGAAGCACTTACTAACTAAAGAAAAATAGAAAGAACTCCTGTTAGGTGAACACCTGATGCTCAAATGCAATCCATCCCTAAATATTATACCATGTACTTCCAGAGTTGTTGTTTATTTCACAGAACTTCAAACTCAAAAGGTAAGCACTTACAAGCTTGAAGCTGTATTTCTATGAGGATTCAAGACATCTGAAATTCAAAACTGCAATGTTCAGCCAAAGGGTCTGCATCCCTGTTCTTGTCTGAGGCTGGTATGGGCACTGTGGAATAAGTGCTCGCCTTTTTATCCCTTGAAAGGCCCTGAAGGCACCAAACCATTAAGTAGCTCCTCCCACATTTTTCCTGCTCTTTTCTGAGCTTGCTTGGTGAAGATTTTGAAAGTATAGAGAGATGGTTTTCTGTAGTGGAGATATTGCAACAATTGCTCACCTAACATGGAAGCACTTACTAACTAAAGAAAAATAGAAAGAACTCCTGTTAGGTGAGCACCTGATGCTCAAATACAATTATTCTCTAAATATTATAACATACACTTCCAGAGCTGTTGTTTAGTTAACAGAACTTCAACCTCAATAGGTAAGCACTTACAAGCTTGAAGCTGTATTTCTATGAGGTTTCAAGACATCTGAAATTCAAAACTGCAATGTTCAGCCAGTTGGTCTGCATCACTGTTCTCATCCGAGGCCGTTCCTGCTATGGGCACTGTGGAAGAAGTGCCCACCTTTTTATCCCTTGAAAGGCCCTCAAGGCACCAAACCATTAAGTAGCTCCTCCCACATTTTTCCCGCTCTTTTCTGAGCTTGCTTGGTGAAGATTTTGAAAGTATAGAGAGATGGTTTTCTGTAGTGGGGATATTGCAACAATTGCTCACCTAACATGGAAGCACTTACTAACTAAAGAAAAATAGAAAGAACTCCTGTTAGGTGAGCACCTGATGTTCAAATGCAATCCATCCTAAATATTATAACATACACTTCCAAAGTTGCTGTTTATTTCACAGAACTTCAACCTCAAAAGGTAAGCACTTATAACATTGAAGCTGTATTTCTATGAGGTTTCAAGACATCTGAAATTCAAAACTGCAATGTTCAGCCAATGGGTCTGCATCCCTGTTCTTGTCTGAGGCTGTTCCTGTTATGGGCACTGTGGAAAAAGTGCTCGCCTTTTTATCCCTTGAAAGGCCCTGAAGGCACCAAACCATTAAGTAGCTCCTCTCACATTTTTCCCGCTCTTTTCTGAGCTTGCTTGGTGAAGATTTTGAAAGTATAGAGAGATGGTTTTCTGTAGTGGGGATATTGCAACAATTGCTCACCTAACATGGAAGCACTTACTAACTAAAGAAAAATAGAAAGAACTCCCGTTAGGTGAGCATCTGATGTTCAAATGCAATCCATCCTAAATATTATAACATACACTTCCAAAGTTGCTGTTTAGTTCACAGAACTTCAACCTCAATAGGTAAGCACTTACAAGCTTGAAGCTGTATTTCTATGAGGTTTCAAGACATCTGAAATTCAAAACTGCAATGTTCAGCCAGTTGGCCTGCATCACTGTTCTCATCCGAGGCCGTTCCTGCTATGGGCACTGTGGAAGAAGTGCCCACCTTTTTATCCCTTGAAAGGCCCTCAAGGCACCAAACCATTAATTAGCTCCTCCCACATTTTTCCCGCTCTTTTCTGAGCTTGCTTGGTGAAGATTTTGAAAGTATAGAGAGATGGTTTTCTGTAGTGGGGATATTGCAACAATTGCTCACCTAACATGGAAGCACTTACTAACTAAAGAAAAATAGAAAGAACTCCTGTTAGGTGAGCACCTGATGTTCAAATGCAATCCATCCTAAATATTATAACATAAACTTCCAAAATTGCTGTTTAGTTCACAGAACTTCAACCTCAAAAGGGAAGCACTTACACATATATAAAACGCAGGTGCCAACCTTGAAGCTGTATTTCTGTGAGGTTCCAAGACATCTGAAATTCAAAACTGCAATGTTCAGCCAGTGGGTCTGCATCCCTATTCTTGTCTGAGGGTGGTATGGGCACTGTGGAATAAGTGCTCGCCTTTTTATCCCTTGAAAGGCCCTGAAGGCACCAAACCATTAAGTAGATCCTCCCACATTTTTCCCGCTCTTTTCTGAGCTTGCTTGGTGAAGATTTTGAAAGTATAGAGAGATGGTTTTCTGTAGTGGAGATATTGCAACAATTGCTCACCTAACATGGAAGCACTTACTAACTAAAGAAAAATAGAAAGAACTCCTGTTAGGTGAGCACCTGATGCTCAAATACAATTATTCTCTAAATATTATAACATACACTTCCAGAGCTGTTGTTTAGTTAACAGAACTTCAACCTCAATAGGTAAGCACTTACAAGCTTGAAGCTGTATTTCTATGAGGTTTCAAGACATCTGAAATTCAAAACTGCAATGTTCAGCCAGTTGGTCTGCATCACTGTTCTCATCCGAGGCCGTTCCTGCTATGGGCACTGTGGAAGAAGTGCCCACCTTTTTATCCCTTGAAAGGCCCTCAAGGCACCAAACCATTAAGTAGCTCCTCCCACATTTTTCCCGCTCTTTTCTGAGCTTGCTTGGTGAAGATTTTGAAAGTATAGAGAGATGGTTTTCTGTAGTGGGGATATTGCAACAATTGCTCACCTAACATGGAAGCACTTACTAACTAAAGAAAAATAGAAAGAACTCCTGTTAGGTGAGCACCTGATGTTCAAATGCAATCCATCCTAAATATTATAACATACACTTCCAAAGTTGCTGTTTAGTTCACAGAACTTCAACCTCAAAAGGTAAGCACTTATAACATTGAAGCTGTATTTCTATGAGGTTTCAAGACATCTGAAATTCAAAACTGCAATGTTCAGCCAATGGGTCTGCATCCCTGTTCTTGTCTGAGGCTGTTCCTGTTATGGGCACTGTGGAAAAAGTGCTCGCCTTTTTATCCCTTGAAAGGCCCTGAAGGCACCAAACCATTAAGTAGCTCCTCTCACATTTTTCCCGCTCTTTTCTGAGCTTGCTTGGTGAAGATTTTGAAAGTATAGAGAGATGGTTTTCTGTAGTGGGGATATTGCAACAATTGCTCACCTAACATGGAAGCACTTACTAACTAAAGAAAAATAGAAAGAACTCCCGTTAGGTGAGCATCTGATGTTCAAATGCAATCCATCCTAAATATTATAACATACACTTCCAAAGTTGCAGTTTAGTTCACAGAACTTCAACCTCAATAGGTAAGCACTTACAAGCTTGAAGCTGTATTTCTATGAGGTTTCAAGACATCTGAAATTCAAAACTGCAATGTTCAGCCAGTTGGCCTGCATCACTGTTCTCATCCGAGGCCGTTCCTGCTATGGGCACTGTGGAAGAAGTGCCCACCTTTTTATCCCTTGAAAGGCCCTCAAGGCACCAAACCATTAATTAGCTCCTCCCACATTTTTCCCGCTCTTTTCTGAGCTTGCTTGGTGAAGATTTTGAAAGTATAGAGAGATGGTTTTCTGTAGTGGGGATATTGCAACAATTGCTCACCTAACATGGAAGCACTTACTAACTAAAGAAAAATAGAAAGAACTCCTGTTAGGTGAGCACCTGATGTTCAAATGCAATCCATCCTAAATATTATAACATACACTTCCAAAATTGCTGTTTAGTTCACAGAACTTCAACCTCAAAAGGGAAGCACTTACACATATATAAAACACAGGTGCCAACCTTGAAGCTGTATTTCCTTGAGGTTCCAAGACATCTGAAATTCAAAACTGCAATGTTCAGCCAGTGGGTCTGCATCCCTGTTCTTGTCTGAGGCTGGTATGGGCACTGTGGAAAAAGTGCTTGCCTTTTTATCCCATGAAAGGCCCTGAAGGCACCAAACCATTAAGTAGCTCCTCCCACATTTTTCCCGCTCTTTTCCGAGCTTACTTGGTAAAGATTTTGAAAGTAGAGAGATGGTTTTTTGTAGTGGAGATATTGCAACAATTGCTCACCTAACATGGAAGCACTTACTAACTAAAGAAAAATAGAAAGAACTCCTGTTAGGTGAGCACCTGATGTTCAAATGCAATCCATCCCTAAATATTATACCATGTACTTCCAGAGTTGTTGTTTATTTCACAGAACTTCAAACTCAAAAGGTAAGCACTTACAAGCTTGAAGCTGTATTTCTATGAGGTTTCAAGACATCTGAAATTCAAAACTGCAATGTTCAGCCAAAGGGTCTGCATCAATGTTCTTGTCTGAGGCTGTTCCTGGTATGGGCACTGTGGAAGAAGTTCTAGCCTTTTTATCCCTTGAAAGTCCCTGAAGGCACCAAACCATTAAGAAGCTCCTCCCACATTTTTCCCGCTCTTTTCTGAGCTTGCTTGGTGAAGATTTTGAAAGTATAGAGAGATGGTTTTCTGTAGTGGAGATATTGCAACAATTGCTCACCTAACATGGAAGCACTTACTAACTAAAGAAAAATAGAAATAACTCCTGTTAGGTGAGCACCTGATGTTCAAATGCAATCCATCCTAAATATTATAACATACACTTCCAAAATTGCTGTTTAGTTCACAGAACTTCAACCTCAAAAAGGAAGCACTTACACATATATAAAACGCAGGTGCCAACCTTGAAGCTGTATTTCTGTGAGGTTCCAAGACATCTGAAATTCAAAACTGCAATGTTCAGCAAGTGGGTCTGCATCCCTGTTCTTGTCTGAGGCTGGTATGGGCACTGTGGAATAAGTGCTCGCCTTTTTATCCCTTGAAAGGCCCTGAAGGCACCAAACCATTAAGTAGCTCCTCCCACATTTTTCCCGCTCTTTTCTGAGCTTGCTTGGTGAAGATTATGAAAGTATAGAGAGATGGTTTTCTGTAGTGGAGATATTGCAACAATTGCTCACCTAACATGGAAGCACTTACTAACTAAAGAAAAATAGAAAGAACTCCTGTTAGGTGAGCACCTGATGCTCAAATACAATTATTCTCTAAATATTATAACATACTCTTCCAGAGCTGTTGTTTAGTTAACAGAACTTCAACCTCAATAGGTAAGCACTTACAAGCTTGAAGCTGTATTTCTATGAGGTTTCAAGACATCTGAAATTCAAAACTGCAATGTTCAGCCAGTTGGCCTGCATCACTGTTCTCATCCGAGGCCGTTCCTGCTATGGGCACTGTGGAAGAAGTGCCCACCTTTTTATCCCTTGAAAGGCCCTCAAGGCACCAAACCATTAAGTAGCTCCTCCCACATTTTTCCCGCTCTTTTCTGAGCTTGCTTGGTGAAGATTTTGAAAGTATAGAGAGATGGTTTTCTGTAGTGGGGATATTGCAACAATTGCTCACCTAACTTGGAAGCACTTACTAACTAAAGAAAAATAGAAAGAACTCCTGTTAGGTGAGCACCTGATGTTCAAATGCAATCCATCCTAAATATTATAACATACACTTCCAAAGTTGCTGTTTAGTTCACAGAACTTCAACCTCAATAGGTAAGCACTTACAAGCTTGAAGCTGTATTTCTATGAGGTTTCAAGACATCTGAAATTCAAAACTGCAATGTTCAGCCAGTTGGCCTGCATCACTGTTCTCATCCGAGGCCGTTCCTGCTATGGGCACTGTGGAAGAAGCGCCCACCTTTTTATCCCTTGAAAGGCCCTGAAGGCACCAAACCATTAAGTAGCTCCTCCCACATTTTTCCCGCTCTTTTCTGAGCTTGCTTGGTGAAGATTTTGAAAGTAGAGAGATGGTTTTCTGTAGTGGAGATATTGCAACAATTGCTCACCTAACATGGAAGCACTTACTAACTAAAGAAAAATAGAAAGAACTCCTGTTAGGTGAGCACCTGATGTTCAAATGCAATCCATCCTAAATATTATAACATACACTTCCAAAATTGCTGTTTAGTTCACAGAACTTCAACCTCAAAAGGGAAGCACTTACACATATATAAAACACAGGTGCCAACCTTGAAGCTGTATTTCCTTGAGGTTCCAAGACATCTGAAATTCAAAACTGCAATGTTCAGCCAGTGGGTCTGCATCCCTGTTCTTGTCTGAGGCTGGTATGGGCACTGTGGAAAAAGTGCTTGCCTTTTTATCCCATGAAAGGCCCTGAAGGCACCAAACCATTAAGTAGCTCCTCCCACATTTTTCCCGCTCTTTTCCGAGCTTACTTGGTAAAGATTTTGAAAGTAGAGAGATGGTTTTTTGTAGTGGAGATATTGCAACAATTGCTCACCTAACATGGAAGCACTTACTAACTAAAGAAAAATAGAAAGAACTCCTGTTAGGTGAACACCTGATGCTCAAATGCAATCCATCCCTAAATATTATATCATGTACTTCCAGAGTTGTTGTTTATTTCACAGAACTTCAAACTCAAAAGCTAAGCACTTACAAGCTTGAAGCTGTATTTCTATGAGGTTTCAAGACATCTGAAATTCAAAACTGCAATGTTCAGCCAAAGGGTCTGCATCAATGTTCTTGTCTGAGGCTGTTCCTGGTATGGGCACTGTGGAAGAAGTTCTAGCCTTTTTATCCCTTGAAAGTCCCTGAAGGCACCAAACCATTAAGAAGCTCCTCCCACATTTTTCCCGCTCTTTTCTGAGCTTGCTTGGTGAAGATTTTGAAAGTATAGAGAGATGGTTTTCTGTAGTGGAGATATTGCAACAATTGCTCACCTAACATGGAAGCACTTACTAACTAAAGAAAAATAGAAATAACTCCTGTTAGGTGAGCACCTGATGTTCAAATGCAATCCATCCTAAATATTATAACATACACTTCCAAAATTGCTGTTTAGTTCACAGAACTTCAACCTCAAAAAGGAAGCACTTACACATATATAAAACGCAGGTGCCAACCTTGAAGCTGTATTTCTGTGAGGTTCCAAGACATCTGAAATTCAAAACTGCAATGTTCAGCAAGTGGGTCTGCATCCCTGTTCTTGTCTGAGGCTGGTATGGGCACTGTGGAATAAGTGCTCGCCTTTTTATCCCTTGAAAGGCCCTGAAGGCACCAAACCATTAAGTAGCTCCTCCCACATTTTTCCCGCTCTTTTCTGAGCTTGCTTGGTGAAGATTATGAAAGTATAGAGAGATGGTTTTCTGTAGTGGAGATATTGCAACAATTGCTCACCTAACATGGAAGCACTTACTAACTAAAGAAAAATAGAAAGAACTCCTGTTAGGTGAGCACCTGATGCTCAAATACAATTATTCTCTAAATATTATAACATACTCTTCCAGAGCTGTTGTTTAGTTAACAGAACTTCAACCTCAATAGGTAAGCACTTACAAGCTTGAAGCTGTATTTCTATGAGGTTTCAAGACATCTGAAATTCAAAACTGCAATGTTCAGCCAGTTGGCCTGCATCACTGTTCTCATCCGAGGCCGTTCCTGCTATGGGCACTGTGGAAGAAGTGCCCACCTTTTTATCCCTTGAAAGGCCCTCAAGGCACCAAACCATTAAGTAGCTCCTCCCACATTTTTCCCGCTCTTTTCTGAGCTTGCTTGGTGAAGATTTTGAAAGTATAGAGAGATGGTTTTCTGTAGTGGGGATATTGCAACAATTGCTCACCTAACTTGGAAGCACTTACTAACTAAAGAAAAATAGAAAGAACTCCTGTTAGGTGAGCACCTGATGTTCAAATGCAATCCATCCTAAATATTATAACATACACTTCCAAAGTTGCTGTTTAGTTCACAGAACTTCAACCTCAAAAGGTAAGCACTTATAACCATGAAGCTGTATTTCTATGAGGTTTCAAGACATCTGAAATTCAAAACTGCAATGTTCAGCCAATGGGTCTGCATCCCTGTTCTTGTCTGAGGCTGTTCCTGTTATGGGCACTGTGGAAGAAGTGCTCGCCTTTTTATCCCTTGAAAGGCCCTGAAGGCACCAAACCATTAAGAAGCTCCTCCCACATTTTTCCCGCTCTTTTCTGAGCTTGCTTGGTGAAGATTTTGAAAGTAGAGAGATGGTTTTCTGTAGTGGAGATATTGCAACAATTGCTCACCTAACATGGAAGCACTTACTAACTAAAGAAAAATAGAAAGAACTCCTGTTAGGTGAGCACCTGATGTTCAAATGCAATCCATCCTAAATATTATAACATACACTTCCAAAATTGCTGTTTAGTTCACAGAACTTCAAACTCAAAAGGGAAGCACTTACACATATATAAAACGCAGGTGCCAACCTTGAAGCTGTATTTCTGTGAGGTTCCAAGACATCTGAAATTCAAAACTGCAATGTTCAGCCAGTGGGTCTGCATCCCTGTTCTTGTCTGAGGCTGGTATGGGCACTGTGGAATAAGTGCTTGCCTTTTTATCCCTTGAAAGGCCCTGAAGGCACCAAACCATTAAGAAGCTCCTCCCACATTTTTCCCGCTCTTTTCTGAGCTTACTTGGTAAAGATTTTGAAAGTAGAGAGATGGTTTTTTGTAGAGGAGATATTGCAACAATTGCTCACCTTACATGGAAGCACTTACTAACTAAAGAAAAATAGAAAGAACTCCTGTTAGGTGAACACCTGATGCTCAAATGCAATCCATCCCTAAATATTATACCATGTACTTCCAGAGTTGTTGTTTATTTCACAGAACTTCAAACTCAAAAGGTAAGCACTTACAAGCTTGAAGCTGTATTTCTATGAGGATTCAAGACATCTGAAATTCAAAACTGCAATGTTCAGCCAAAGGGTCTGCATCCCTGTTCTTGTCTGAGGCTGGTATGGGCACTGTGGAATAAGTGCTCGCCTTTTTATCCCTTGAAAGGCCCTGAAGGCACCAAACCATTAAGTAGCTCCTCCCACATTTTTCCTGCTCTTTTCTGAGCTTGCTTGGTGAAGATTTTGAAAGTATAGAGAGATGGTTTTCTGTAGTGGAGATATTGCAACAATTGCTCACCTAACATGGAAGCACTTACTAACTAAAGAAAAATAGAAAGAACTCCTGTTAGGTGAGCACCTGATGCTCAAATACAATTATTCTCTAAATATTATAACATACACTTCCAGAGCTGTTGTTTAGTTAACAGAACTTCAACCTCAATAGGTAAGCACTTACAAGCTTGAAGCTGTATTTCTATGAGGTTTCAAGACATCTGAAATTCAAAACTGCAATGTTCAGCCAGTTGGTCTGCATCACTGTTCTCATCCGAGGCCGTTCCTGCTATGGGCACTGTGGAAGAAGTGCCCACCTTTTTATCCCTTGAAAGGCCCTCAAGGCACCAAACCATTAAGTAGCTCCTCCCACATTTTTCCCGCTCTTTTCTGAGCTTGCTTGGTGAAGATTTTGAAAGTATAGAGAGATGGTTTTCTGTAGTGGGGATATTGCAACAATTGCTCACCTAACATGGAAGCACTTACTAACTAAAGAAAAATAGAAAGAACTCCTGTTAGGTGAGCACCTGATGTTCAAATGCAATCCATCCTAAATATTATAACATACACTTCCAAAGTTGCTGTTTATTTCACAGAACTTCAACCTCAAAAGGTAAGCACTTATAACATTGAAGCTGTATTTCTATGAGGTTTCAAGACATCTGAAATTCAAAACTGCAATGTTCAGCCAATGGGTCTGCATCCCTGTTCTTGTCTGAGGCTGTTCCTGTTATGGGCACTGTGGAAAAAGTGCTCGCCTTTTTATCCCTTGAAAGGCCCTGAAGGCACCAAACCATTAAGTAGCTCCTCTCACATTTTTCCCGCTCTTTTCTGAGCTTGCTTGGTGAAGATTTTGAAAGTATAGAGAGATGGTTTTCTGTAGTGGGGATATTGCAACAATTGCTCACCTAACATGGAAGCACTTACTAACTAAAGAAAAATAGAAAGAACTCCCGTTAGGTGAGCATCTGATGTTCAAATGCAATCCATCCTAAATATTATAACATACACTTCCAAAGTTGCTGTTTAGTTCACAGAACTTCAACCTCAATAGGTAAGCACTTACAAGCTTGAAGCTGTATTTCTATGAGGTTTCAAGACATCTGAAATTCAAAACTGCAATGTTCAGCCAGTTGGCCTGCATCACTGTTCTCATCCGAGGCCGTTCCTGCTATGGGCACTGTGGAAGAAGTGCCCACCTTTTTATCCCTTGAAAGGCCCTCAAGGCACCAAACCATTAATTAGCTCCTCCCACATTTTTCCCGCTCTTTTCTGAGCTTGCTTGGTGAAGATTTTGAAAGTATAGAGAGATGGTTTTCTGTAGTGGGGATATTGCAACAATTGCTCACCTAACATGGAAGCACTTACTAACTAAAGAAAAATAGAAAGAACTCCTGTTAGGTGAGCACCTGATGTTCAAATGCAATCCATCCTAAATATTATAACATAAACTTCCAAAATTGCTGTTTAGTTCACAGAACTTCAACCTCAAAAGGGAAGCACTTACACATATATAAAACGCAGGTGCCAACCTTGAAGCTGTATTTCTGTGAGGTTCCAAGACATCTGAAATTCAAAACTGCAATGTTCAGCCAGTGGGTCTGCATCCCTATTCTTGTCTGAGGGTGGTATGGGCACTGTGGAATAAGTGCTCGCCTTTTTATCCCTTGAAAGGCCCTGAAGGCACCAAACCATTAAGTAGATCCTCCCACATTTTTCCCGCTCTTTTCTGAGCTTGCTTGGTGAAGATTTTGAAAGTATAGAGAGATGGTTTTCTGTAGTGGAGATATTGCAACAATTGCTCACCTAACATGGAAGCACTTACTAACTAAAGAAAAATAGAAAGAACTCCTGTTAGGTGAGCACCTGATGCTCAAATACAATTATTCTCTAAATATTATAACATACACTTCCAGAGCTGTTGTTTAGTTAACAGAACTTCAACCTCAATAGGTAAGCACTTACAAGCTTGAAGCTGTATTTCTATGAGGTTTCAAGACATCTGAAATTCAAAACTGCAATGTTCAGCCAGTTGGTCTGCATCACTGTTCTCATCCGAGGCCGTTCCTGCTATGGGCACTGTGGAAGAAGTGCCCACCTTTTTATCCCTTGAAAGGCCCTCAAGGCACCAAACCATTAAGTAGCTCCTCCCACATTTTTCCCGCTCTTTTCTGAGCTTGCTTGGTGAAGATTTTGAAAGTATAGAGAGATGGTTTTCTGTAGTGGGGATATTGCAACAATTGCTCACCTAACATGGAAGCACTTACTAACTAAAGAAAAATAGAAAGAACTCCTGTTAGGTGAGCACCTGATGTTCAAATGCAATCCATCCTAAATATTATAACATACACTTCCAAAGTTGCTGTTTAGTTCACAGAACTTCAACCTCAAAAGGTAAGCACTTATAACATTGAAGCTGTATTTCTATGAGGTTTCAAGACATCTGAAATTCAAAACTGCAATGTTCAGCCAATGGGTCTGCATCCCTGTTCTTGTCTGAGGCTGTTCCTGTTATGGGCACTGTGGAAGAAGTGCTCGCCTTTTTATCCCTTGAAAGGCCCTGAAGGCACCAAACCATTAAGTAGCTCCTCTCACATTTTTCCCGCTCTTTTCTGAGCTTGCTTGGTGAAGATTTTGAAAGTATAGAGAGATGGTTTTCTGTAGTGGGGATATTGCAACAATTGCTCACCTAACATGGAAGCACTTACTAACTAAAGAAAAATAGAAAGAACTCCCGTTAGGTGAGCATCTGATGTTCAAATGCAATCCATCCTAAATATTATAACATACACTTCCAAAGTTGCAGTTTAGTTCACAGAACTTCAACCTCAATAGGTAAGCACTTACAAGCTTGAAGCTGTATTTCTATGAGGTTTCAAGACATCTGAAATTCAAAACTGCAATGTTCAGCCAGTTGGCCTGCATCACTGTTCTCATCCGAGGCCGTTCCTGCTATGGGCACTGTGGAAGAAGTGCCCACCTTTTTATCCCTTGAAAGGCCCTCAAGGCACCAAACCATTAATTAGCTCCTCCCACATTTTTCCCGCTCTTTTCTGAGCTTGCTTGGTGAAGATTTTGAAAGTATAGAGAGATGGTTTTCTGTAGTGGGGATATTGCAACAATTGCTCACCTAACATGGAAGCACTTACTAACTAAAGAAAAATAGAAAGAACTCCTGTTAGGTGAGCACCTGATGTTCAAATGCAATCCATCCTAAATATTATAACATACACTTCCAAAATTGCTGTTTAGTTCACAGAACTTCAACCTCAAAAGGGAAGCACTTACACATATATAAAACACAGGTGCCAACCTTGAAGCTGTATTTCCTTGAGGTTCCAAGACATCTGAAATTCAAAACTGCAATGTTCAGCCAGTGGGTCTGCATCCCTGTTCTTGTCTGAGGCTGGTATGGGCACTGTGGAAAAAGTGCTTGCCTTTTTATCCCATGAAAGGCCCTGAAGGCACCAAACCATTAAGTAGCTCCTCCCACATTTTTCCCGCTCTTTTCCGAGCTTACTTGGTAAAGATTTTGAAAGTAGAGAGATGGTTTTTTGTAGTGGAGATATTGCAACAATTGCTCACCTAACATGGAAGCACTTACTAACTAAAGAAAAATAGAAAGAACTCCTGTTAGGTGAACACCTGATGCTCAAATGCAATCCATCCCTAAATATTATATCATGTACTTCCAGAGTTGTTGTTTATTTCACAGAACTTCAAACTCAAAAGCTAAGCACTTACAAGCTTGAAGCTGTATTTCTATGAGGTTTCAAGACATCTGAAATTCAAAACTGCAATGTTCAGCCAAAGGGTCTGCATCAATGTTCTTGTCTGAGGCTGTTCCTGGTATGGGCACTGTGGAAGAAGTTCTAGCCTTTTTATCCCTTGAAAGTCCCTGAAGGCACCAAACCATTAAGAAGCTCCTCCCACATTTTTCCCGCTCTTTTCTGAGCTTGCTTGGTGAAGATTTTGAAAGTATAGAGAGATGGTTTTCTGTAGTGGAGATATTGCAACAATTGCTCACCTAACATGGAAGCACTTACTAACTAAAGAAAAATAGAAATAACTCCTGTTAGGTGAGCACCTGATGTTCAAATGCAATCCATCCTAAATATTATAACATACACTTCCAAAATTGCTGTTTAGTTCACAGAACTTCAACCTCAAAAAGGAAGCACTTACACATATATAAAACGCAGGTGCCAACCTTGAAGCTGTATTTCTGTGAGGTTCCAAGACATCTGAAATTCAAAACTGCAATGTTCAGCAAGTGGGTCTGCATCCCTGTTCTTGTCTGAGGCTGGTATGGGCACTGTGGAATAAGTGCTCGCCTTTTTATCCCTTGAAAGGCCCTGAAGGCACCAAACCATTAAGTAGCTCCTCCCACATTTTTCCCGCTCTTTTCTGAGCTTGCTTGGTGAAGATTATGAAAGTATAGAGAGATGGTTTTCTGTAGTGGAGATATTGCAACAATTGCTCACCTAACATGGAAGCACTTACTAACTAAAGAAAAATAGAAAGAACTCCTGTTAGGTGAGCACCTGATGCTCAAATACAATTATTCTCTAAATATTATAACATACTCTTCCAGAGCTGTTGTTTAGTTAACAGAACTTCAACCTCAATAGGTAAGCACTTACAAGCTTGAAGCTGTATTTCTATGAGGTTTCAAGACATCTGAAATTCAAAACTGCAATGTTCAGCCAGTTGGCCTGCATCACTGTTCTCATCCGAGGCCGTTCCTGCTATGGGCACTGTGGAAGAAGTGCCCACCTTTTTATCCCTTGAAAGGCCCTCAAGGCACCAAACCATTAAGTAGCTCCTCCCACATTTTTCCCGCTCTTTTCTGAGCTTGCTTGGTGAAGATTTTGAAAGTATAGAGAGATGGTTTTCTGTAGTGGGGATATTGCAACAATTGCTCACCTAACTTGGAAGCACTTACTAACTAAAGAAAAATAGAAAGAACTCCTGTTAGGTGAGCACCTGATGTTCAAATGCAATCCATCCTAAATATTATAACATACACTTCCAAAGTTGCTGTTTAGTTCACAGAACTTCAACCTCAAAAGGTAAGCACTTATAACCATGAAGCTGTATTTCTATGAGGTTTCAAGACATCTGAAATTCAAAACTGCAATGTTCAGCCAATGGGTCTGCATCCCTGTTCTTGTCTGAGGCTGTTCCTGTTATGGGCACTGTGGAAGAAGTGCTCGCCTTTTTATCCCTTGAAAGGCCCTGAAGGCACCAAACCATTAAGAAGCTCCTCCCACATTTTTCCCGCTCTTTTCTGAGCTTGCTTGGTGAAGATTTTGAAAGTAGAGAGATGGTTTTCTGTAGTGGAGATATTGCAACAATTGCTCACCTAACATGGAAGCACTTACTAACTAAAGAAAAATAGAAAGAACTCCTGTTAGGTGAGCACCTGATGTTCAAATGCAATCCATCCTAAATATTATTACATACACTTCCAAAATTGCTGTTTAGTTCACAGAACTTCAAACTCAAAAGGGAAGCACTTACACATATATAAAACGCAGGTGCCAACCTTGAAGCTGTATTTCTGTGAGGTTCCAAGACATCTGAAATTCAAAACTGCAATGTTCAGCCAGTGGGTCTGCATCCCTGTTCTTGTCTGAGGCTGGTATGGGCACTGTGGAATAAGTGCTTGCCTTTTTATCCCTTGAAAGGCCCTGAAGGCACCAAACCATTAAGAAGCTCCTCCCACATTTTTCCCGCTCTTTTCTGAGCTTACTTGGTAAAGATTTTGAAAGTAGAGAGATGGTTTTTTGTAGAGGAGATATTGCAACAATTGCTCACCTTACATGGAAGCACTTACTAACTAAAGAAAAATAGAAAGAACTCCTGTTAGGTGAACACCTGATGCTCAAATGCAATCCATCCCTAAATATTATACCATGTACTTCCAGAGTTGTTGTTTATTTCACAGAACTTCAAACTCAAAAGGTAAGCACTTACAAGCTTGAAGCTGTATTTCTATGAGGATTCAAGACATCTGAAATTCAAAACTGCAATGTTCAGCCAAAGGGTCTGCATCCCTGTTCTTGTCTGAGGCTGGTATGGGCACTGTGGAATAAGTGCTCGCCTTTTTATCCCTTGAAAGGCCCTGAAGGCACCAAACCATTAAGTAGCTCCTCCCACATTTTTCCTGCTCTTTTCTGAGCTTGCTTGGTGAAGATTTTGAAAGTATAGAGAGATGGTTTTCTGTAGTGGAGATATTGCAACAATTGCTCACCTAACATGGAAGCACTTACTAACTAAAGAAAAATAGAAAGAACTCCTGTTAGGTGAGCACCTGATGCTCAAATACAATTATTCTCTAAATATTATAACATACACTTCCAGAGCTGTTGTTTAGTTAACAGAACTTCAACCTCAATAGGTAAGCACTTACAAGCTTGAAGCTGTATTTCTATGAGGTTTCAAGACATCTGAAATTCAAAACTGCAATGTTCAGCCAGTTGGTCTGCATCACTGTTCTCATCCGAGGCCGTTCCTGCTATGGGCACTGTGGAAGAAGTGCCCACCTTTTTATCCCTTGAAAGGCCCTCAAGGCACCAAACCATTAAGTAGCTCCTCCCACATTTTTCCCGCTCTTTTCTGAGCTTGCTTGGTGAAGATTTTGAAAGTATAGAGAGATGGTTTTCTGTAGTGGGGATATTGCAACAATTGCTCACCTAACATGGAAGCACTTACTAACTAAAGAAAAATAGAAAGAACTCCTGTTAGGTGAGCACCTGATGTTCAAATGCAATCCATCCTAAATATTATAACATACACTTCCAAAGTTGCTGTTTATTTCACAGAACTTCAACCTCAAAAGGTAAGCACTTATAACATTGAAGCTGTATTTCTATGAGGTTTCAAGACATCTGAAATTCAAAACTGCAATGTTCAGCCAATGGGTCTGCATCCCTGTTCTTGTCTGAGGCTGTTCCTGTTATGGGCACTGTGGAAAAAGTGCTCGCCTTTTTATCCCTTGAAAGGCCCTGAAGGCACCAAACCATTAAGTAGCTCCTCTCACATTTTTCCCGCTCTTTTCTGAGCTTGCTTGGTGAAGATTTTGAAAGTATAGAGAGATGGTTTTCTGTAGTGGGGATATTGCAACAATTGCTCACCTAACATGGAAGCACTTACTAACTAAAGAAAAATAGAAAGAACTCCCGTTAGGTGAGCATCTGATGTTCAAATGCAATCCATCCTAAATATTATAACATACACTTCCAAAGTTGCTGTTTAGTTCACAGAACTTCAACCTCAATAGGTAAGCACTTACAAGCTTGAAGCTGTATTTCTATGAGGTTTCAAGACATCTGAAATTCAAAACTGCAATGTTCAGCCAGTTGGCCTGCATCACTGTTCTCATCCGAGGCCGTTCCTGCTATGGGCACTGTGGAAGAAGTGCCCACCTTTTTATCCCTTGAAAGGCCCTCAAGGCACCAAACCATTAATTAGCTCCTCCCACATTTTTCCCGCTCTTTTCTGAGCTTGCTTGGTGAAGATTTTGAAAGTATAGAGAGATGGTTTTCTGTAGTGGGGATATTGCAACAATTGCTCACCTAACATGGAAGCACTTACTAACTAAAGAAAAATAGAAAGAACTCCTGTTAGGTGAGCACCTGATGTTCAAATGCAATCCATCCTAAATATTATAACATAAACTTCCAAAATTGCTGTTTAGTTCACAGAACTTCAACCTCAAAAGGGAAGCACTTACACATATATAAAACGCAGGTGCCAACCTTGAAGCTGTATTTCTGTGAGGTTCCAAGACATCTGAAATTCAAAACTGCAATGTTCAGCCAGTGGGTCTGCATCCCTATTCTTGTCTGAGGGTGGTATGGGCACTGTGGAATAAGTGCTCGCCTTTTTATCCCTTGAAAGGCCCTGAAGGCACCAAACCATTAAGTAGATCCTCCCACATTTTTCCCGCTCTTTTCTGAGCTTGCTTGGTGAAGATTTTGAAAGTATAGAGAGATGGTTTTCTGTAGTGGAGATATTGCAACAATTGCTCACCTAACATGGAAGCACTTACTAACTAAAGAAAAATAGAAAGAACTCCTGTTAGGTGAGCACCTGATGCTCAAATACAATTATTCTCTAAATATTATAACATACACTTCCAGAGCTGTTGTTTAGTTAACAGAACTTCAACCTCAATAGGTAAGCACTTACAAGCTTGAAGCTGTATTTCTATGAGGTTTCAAGACATCTGAAATTCAAAACTGCAATGTTCAGCCAGTTGGTCTGCATCACTGTTCTCATCCGAGGCCGTTCCTGCTATGGGCACTGTGGAAGAAGTGCCCACCTTTTTATCCCTTGAAAGGCCCTCAAGGCACCAAACCATTAAGTAGCTCCTCCCACATTTTTCCCGCTCTTTTCTGAGCTTGCTTGGTGAAGATTTTGAAAGTATAGAGAGATGGTTTTCTGTAGTGGGGATATTGCAACAATTGCTCACCTAACATGGAAGCACTTACTAACTAAAGAAAAATAGAAAGAACTCCTGTTAGGTGAGCACCTGATGTTCAAATGCAATCCATCCTAAATATTATAACATACACTTCCAAAGTTGCTGTTTAGTTCACAGAACTTCAACCTCAAAAGGTAAGCACTTATAACATTGAAGCTGTATTTCTATGAGGTTTCAAGACATCTGAAATTCAAAACTGCAATGTTCAGCCAATGGGTCTGCATCCCTGTTCTTGTCTGAGGCTGTTCCTGTTATGGGCACTGTGGAAAAAGTGCTCGCCTTTTTATCCCTTGAAAGGCCCTGAAGGCACCAAACCATTAAGTAGCTCCTCTCACATTTTTCCCGCTCTTTTCTGAGCTTGCTTGGTGAAGATTTTGAAAGTATAGAGAGATGGTTTTCTGTAGTGGGGATATTGCAACAATTGCTCACCTAACATGGAAGCACTTACTAACTAAAGAAAAATAGAAAGAACTCCCGTTAGGTGAGCATCTGATGTTCAAATGCAATCCATCCTAAATATTATAACATACACTTCCAAAGTTGCAGTTTAGTTCACAGAACTTCAACCTCAATAGGTAAGCACTTACAAGCTTGAAGCTGTATTTCTATGAGGTTTCAAGACATCTGAAATTCAAAACTGCAATGTTCAGCCAGTTGGCCTGCATCACTGTTCTCATCCGAGGCCGTTCCTGCTATGGGCACTGTGGAAGAAGTGCCCACCTTTTTATCCCTTGAAAGGCCCTCAAGGCACCAAACCATTAATTAGCTCCTCCCACATTTTTCCCGCTCTTTTCTGAGCTTGCTTGGTGAAGATTTTGAAAGTATAGAGAGATGGTTTTCTGTAGTGGGGATATTGCAACAATTGCTCACCTAACATGGAAGCACTTACTAACTAAAGAAAAATAGAAAGAACTCCTGTTAGGTGAGCACCTGATGTTCAAATGCAATCCATCCTAAATATTATAACATAAACTTCCAAAATTGCTGTTTAGTTCACAGAACTTCAACCTCAAAAGGGAAGCACTTACACATATATAAAACGCAGGTGCCAACCTTGAAGCTGTATTTCTGTGAGGTTCCAAGACATCTGAAATTCAAAACTGCAATGTTCAGCCAGTGGGTCTGCATCCCTGTTCTTGTCTGAGGGTGGTATGGGCACTGTGGAATAAGTGCTCGCCTTTTTATCCCTTGAAAGGCCCTGAAGGCACCAAACCATTAAGTAGCTCCTCCCACATTTTTCCCGCTCTTTTCTGAGCTTGCTTGGTGAAGATTTTGAAAGTATAGAGAGATGGTTTTCTGTAGTGGAGATATTGCAACAATTGCTCACCTAACATGGAAGCACTTACTAACTAAAGAAAAATAGAAAGAACTCCTGTTAGGTGAGCACCTGATGCTCAAATACAATTATTCTCCAAATATTATAAAATACACTTCCAGAGCTGTTGTTTAGTTAACAGAACTTCAACCTCAATAGGTAAGCACTTACAAGCTTGAGGCTGTATTTCTATGAGGTTTCAAGACATCTGAAATTCAAAACTGCAATGTTCAGCCAATCGGCCTGCATCACTGTTCTCATCCGAGGCCGTTCCTCCTATGGGCACTGTGGAAGAAGTGCCCACCTTTTTATCCATTGAAAGGCCCTCAAGGCACCAAACCATCAAGTAGCTCCTCCCACATTTTTCCCGCTCTTTTCTGAGCTTGCTTGGTGAAGATTTTGAAAGTATAGAGAGATGGTTTTCTGTAGTGGGGATATTGCAACAATTGCTCACCTAACATGGAAGCACTTACTAACTAAAGAAAAATAGAAAGAACTCCTGTTAGGTGAACACCGGATGCTCAAATGCAATCCATCCCTAAATATTATACCATGTACTTCCAGAGTTGTTGTTTATTTCACAGAACTTCAAACTCAAAAGGTAAGCACTTACAAGCTTGAAGCTGTATTTCTATGAGGTTTCAAGACATCTGAAATTCAAAACTGCAATGTTCAGCCAAAGGGTCTGCATCCCTGTTCTTGTCTGAGGCTGTTCCTGTTATGGGCACTGTGGAAGAAGTGCTCGCCTTTTTATCCCTTGAAAGGCCCTGAAGGCACCAAACCATTAAGAAGCTCCTCCCACATTTTTCCCGCTCTTTTCTGAGCTTGCTTGGTGAAGATTTTGAAAGTAGAGAGATGGTTTTCTGTAGTGGAGATATTGCAACAATTGCTCACCTAACATGGAAGCACTTACTAACTAAAGAAAAATAGAAAGAACTCCTGTTAGGTGAGCACCTGATGTTCAAATGCAATCCATCCTAAATATTATAACATACACTTCCAAAGTTGCTGTTTAGTTCACAGAACTTCAACCTCAAAAGGTAAGCACTTACACATATATAAAACGCAGGTGCCAACCTTGAAGCTGTATTTCTGTGAGGTTCCAAGACATCTGAAATTCAAAACTGCAATGTTCAGCCAGTGGGTCTGCATCCCTGTTCTTGTCTGAGGCTGGTATGGGCACTGTGGAATAAGTGCTTGCCTTTTTATCCCTTGAAAGGCCCTGAAGGCACCAAACCATTAAGAAGCTCCTCCCACATATTTCCCGCTCTTTTCTGAGCTTACTTGGTAAAGATTTTGAAAGTAGAGAGATGGTTTTTTGTAGTGGAGATATTGCAACAATTGCTCACCTAACATGGAAGCACTTAGTAACTAAAGAAAAATAGAAAGAACTCCTGTTAGGTGAACATCTGATGCTCAAATGCAATCCATCCCTAAATATTATACCATGTACTTCCAGAGTTGTTGTTTATTTCACAGAACTTCAAACTCAAAAGGTAAGCACTTACAAGCTTGAATCTGTATTTCTATGAGGTTTCAAGACATCTGAAATTCAAAACTGCAATGTTCAGCCAAAGGGTCTGCATCCCTGTTCTTGTCTGAGGCTGTTCCTGTTATGGGCACTGTGGAAGAAGTTCTAGCCTTTTTATCCCTTGATAGTCCCTGAAGGCACCAAACCATTAAGAAGCTCCTCCCACATTTTTCCCGCTCTTTTCTGAGCTTGCTTGGTGAAGATTTTGAAAGTATAGAGAGATAGTTTTCTGTAGTGGAGATATTGCAACAATTGCTCACCTAACATGGAAGCACTTACTAACTAAAGAAAAATAGAAAGAACTCCTGTTAGGTGAGCACCTGATGTTCAAATGCAATCCATCCTAATATTATAACATACACTTCCAAAATTGCTGTTTAGTTCACAGAACTTCAACCTCAAAAGGGAAGCACTTACACATATATAAAACGCACGTGCCAACCTTGAAGCTGTATTTCTGTGAGGTTCCAAGACATCTGAAATTCAAAACTGCAATGTTCAGCCAGTGGGTCTGCATCCCTGTTCTTGTCTGAGGCTGGTATGGGCACTGTGGAATAAGTGCTCGCCTTATTATCCCTTGAAAGGCCCTGAAGGAACCAAACCATTAAGTAGCTCCTCCCACATTTTTCCCGCTCTTTTCTGAGCTTGCTTGGTGAAGATTTTGAAAGTATAGAGAGATGGTTTTCTGTAGTGGGGATATTGCAACAATTGCTCACCTAACATGGAAGCACTTACTAACTAAAGAAAAATAGAAAGAACTCCTGTTAGGTGAGCACCTGATGTTCAAATGCAATCCATTATAAAATATTATAACATACACTTCCAAAGTTGCTGTTTAGTTCACAGAACTTCAACCTCAATAGGTAAGCACTTACAAGCTTGAAGCTGTATTTCTATGAGGTTTCAAGGCATCTGAAATTCAAAACTGCAATGTTCAGCCAGTTGGCCTGCATCACTGTTCTCATCCGAGGCCGTTCCTGCTATGGGCACTGTGGAAGAAGTGCCCACCTTTTTATCCCTTGAAAGGCCCTCAAGGCACCAAACCATTAAGTAGCTCCTCCCACATTTTTCCCGCTCTTTTCTGAGCTTGCTTGGTGAAGATTTTGAAAGTATAGAGAGATGGTTTTCTGTAGTGGAGATATTGCAACAATTGCTCACCTAACATGGAAGCACTTACTAACAAAAGAAAAATAGAAAGAACTCCTGTTAGGTGAACACCTGATGCTCAAATGCAATCCATCCCTAAATATTATACCATGTACTTCCAGAGTTGTTGTTTATTTCACAGAACTTCAAACTCAAAAGGTAAGCACTTACAAGCTTGAAGCTGTATTTCTATGAGGTTTCAAGACATCTGAAATTCAAAACTGCAATGTTCAGCCAAAGGTTCTGCATCCCTGTTCTTGTCTGAGGCTGTTCCTGGTATGGGCACTGTGGAAGAAGTTCTAGCCTTTTTATCCCTTGAAAGTCCCTGAAGGCACCAAACCATTAAGAAGCTCCTCCCACATTTTTCCCGCTCTTTTCTGAGCTTGCTTGGTGAAGATTTTGAAAGTATAGAGAGATGGTTTTCTGTAGTGGAGATATTGCAACAATTGCTCACCTAACATGGAAGCACTTACTAACTAAAGAAAAATAGAAAGAACTCCTGTTAGGTGAGCACCTGATGTTCAAATGCAATCCATCCTAAATATTATAACATACACTTCCAAAATTGCTGTTTAGTTCACAGAACTTCAACCTCAAAAAGGAAGCACTTACACATATATAAAACGCAGGTGCCAACCTTGAAGCTGTATTTCTGTGAGGTTCCAAGACATCTGAAATTCAAAACTGCAATGTTCAGCAAGTGGGTCTGCATCCCTGTTCTTGTCTGAGGCTGGTATGGGCACTGTGGAATAAGTGCTCGCCTTTTTATCCCTTGAAAGGCCCTGAAGGCACCAAACCATTAAGTAGCTCCTCCCACATTTTTTCCGCTCTTTTCTGAGCTTGCTTGGTGAAGATTATGAAAGTATAGAGAGATGGTTTTCTGTAGTGGAGATATTGCAACAATTGCTCACCTAACATGGAAGCACTTACTAACTAAAGAAAAATAGAACAAACTCCTGTTAGGTGAGCACCTGATGCTCAAATACAATTATTCTCTAAATATTATAACATACACTTCCAGAGCTGTTGTTTAGTTAACAGAACTTCAACCTCAATAGGTAAGCACTTACAAGCTTGAAGCTGTATTTCTATGAGGTTTCAAGACATCTGAAATTCAAAACTGCAATGTTCAGCCAGTTGGCCTGCATCACTGTTCTCATCCGAGGCCGTTCCTGCTATGGGCACTGTGGAAGAAGTGCCCACCTTTTTATCCCTTGAAAGGCCCTCAAGGCACCAAACCATTAAGTAGCTCCTCGCACATTTTTCCCGCTCTTTTCTGAGCTTGCTTGGTGAAGATTTTGAAAGTATAGAGAGATGGTTTTCTGTAGTGGGGATATTGCAACAATTGCTCACCTAACATGGAAGCACTTACTAACTAAAGAAAAATAGAAAGAACTCCTGTTAGGTGAGCACCTGATGTTCAAATGCAATCCATCCTAAATATTATAACATACACTTCCAAAGTTGCTGTTTAGTTCACAGAACTTCAACCTCAAAAGGTAAGCACTTATAACCATGAAGCTGTATTTCTATGAGGTTTCAAGACATCTGAAATTCAGAACTGCAATGTACAGCCAATGGGTCTGCATCCCTGTTCTTGTCTGAGGCTGTTCCTGTTATGGGCACTGTGGAAGAAGTGCTCGCCTTTTTATCCCTTGAAAGGCCCTGAAGGCACCAAACCATTAAGAAGCTCCTCCCACATTTTTCCCGCTCTTTTCTGAGCTTGCTTGGTAAAGATTTTGAAAGTAGAGAGATGGTTTTTTGTAGTGGAGATATTGCAACAATTGCTCACCTAACATGGAAGCACTTACTAACTAAAGAAAAATAGAAAGAACTCCTGTTAGGTGAACACCTGATGCTCAAATGCAATCCATCCCTAAATATTATACCATGTACTTCCAGAGTTGTTGTTTATTTCACAGAACTTCAAACTCAAAAGGTAAGCACTTACAAGCTTGAAGCTGTATTTCTATGAGGATTCAAGACATCTGAAATTCAAAACTGCAATGTTCAGCCAAAGGGTCTGCATCCCTGTTCTTGTCTGAGGCTGGTATGGGCACTGTGGAATAAGTGCTCGCCTTTTTATCCCTTGAAAGGCCCTGAAGGCACCAAACCATTAAGTAGCTCCTCCCACATTTTTCCTGCTCTTTTCTGAGCTTGCTTGGTGAAGATTTTGAAAGTATAGAGAGATGGTTTTCTGTAGTGGAGATATTGCAACAATTGCTCACCTAACATGGAAGCACTTACTAACTAAAGAAAAATAGAAAGAACTCCTGTTAGGTGAGCACCTGATGCTCAAATACAATTATTCTCTAAATATTGTAACATACACTTCCAGAGCTGTTGTTTAGTTAACAGAACTTCAACCTCAATAGGTAAGCACTTACAAGCTTGAAGCTGTATTTCTATGAGGTTTCAAGACATCTGAAATTCAAAACTGCAATGTTCAGCCAGTTGGTCTGCATCACTGTTCTCATCCGAGGCCGTTCCTGCTATGGGCACTGTGGAAGAAGTGCCCACCTTTTTATCCCTTGAAAGGCCCTCAAGGAACCAAACCATTAAGTAGCTCCTCCCACATTTTTCCCGCTCTTTTCTGAGCTTGCTTGGTGAAGATTTTGAAAGTATAGAGAGATGGTTTTCTGTAGTGGGGATATTGCAACAATTGCTCACCTAACATGGAAGCACTTACTAACTAAAGAAAAATAGAAAGAACTCCTGTTAGGTGAGCACCTGATGTTCAAATGCAATCCATCCTAAATATTATAACATACACTTCCAAAGTTGCTGTTTAGTTCACAGAACTTCAACCTCAAAAGGTAAGCACTTATAACATTGAAGCTGTATTTCTATGAGGTTTCAAGACATCTGAAATTCAAAACTGCAATGTTCAGCCAATGGGTCTGCATCCCTGTTCTTGTCTGAGGCTGTTCCTGTTATGGGCACTGTGGAAAAAGTGCTCGCCTTTTTATCCCTTGAAAGGCCCTGAAGGCACCAAACCATTAAGTAGCTCCTCCCACATTTTTCCCGCTCTTTTCTGAGCTTGCTTGGTGAAGATTTTGAAAGTATAGAGAGATGGTTTTCTGCAGTGGGGATATTGCAACAATTGCTCACCTAACATGGAAGCACTTACTAACTAAACAAAAATAGAAAGAACTCCCGTTAGGTGAGCACCTGATGTTCAAATGCAATCCATCCTAAATATTATAACATACACTTCCAAAGTTGCTGTTTAGTTCACAGAACTTCAACCTCAATAGGTAAGCACTTACAAGCTTGAAGCTGTATTTCTATGAGGTTTCAAGACATCTGAAATTCAAAACTGCAATGTTCAGCCAGTTGGCCTGCATCACTGTTCTCATCCGAGGCCGTTCCTGCTATGGGCACTGTGGAAGAAGTGCCCACCTTTTTATCCCTTGAAAGGCCCTCAAGGCACCAAACCATTAAGTAGCTCCTCCCACATTTTTCCCGCTCTTTTCTGAGCTTGCTTGGTGAAGATTTTGAAAGTATAGAGAGATGGTTTTCTGTAGTGGGGATATTGCAACAATTGCTCACCTAACATGGAAGCACTTACTAACTAAAGAAAAATAGAAAGAACTCCTGTTAGGTGAGCACCTTATGTTCAAATGCAATCCATCCTAAATATTATAACATAAACTTCCAAAATTGCTGTTTAGTTCACAGAACTTCAACCTCAAAAGGGAAGCACTTACACATATATAAAACGCAGGTGCCAACCTTGAAGCTGTATTTCTGTGAGGTTCCAAGACATCTGAAATTCAAAACTGCAATGTTCAGCCAGTGGGTCTGCATCCCTGTTCTTGTCTGAGGGTGGTATGGGCACTGTGGAATAAGTGCTCGCCTTTTTATCCCTTGAAAGGCCCTGAAGGCACCAAACCATTAAGTAGCTCCTCCCACATTTTTCCCGCTCTTTTCTGAGCTTGCTTGGTGAAGATTTTGAAAGTATAGAGAGATGGTTTTCTGTAGTGGAGATATTGCAACAATTGCTCACCTAACATGGAAGCACTTACTAACTAAAGAAAAATAGAAAGAACTCCTGTTAGGTGAGCACCTGATGCTCAAATACAATTATTCTCCAAATATTATAACATACACTTCCAGAGCTGTTGTTTAGTTAACAGAACTTCAACCTCAATAGGTAAGCACTTACAAGCTTGAAGCTGTATTTCTATGAGGTTTCAAGACATCTGAAATTCAAAACTGCAATGTTCAGCCAATCGGCCTGCATCACTGTTCTCATCCGAGGCCGTTCCTGCTATGGGCACTGTGGAAGAAGTGCCCACCTTTTTATCCCTTGAAAGGCCCTCAAGGCACCAAACCATTAAGTAGCTCCTCCCACATTTTTCCCGCTCTTTTCTGAGCTTGCTTGGTGAAGATTTTGAAAGTATAGAGAGATGGTTTTCTGTAGTGGGGATATTGCAACAATTGCTCACCTAACATGGAAGCACTTACTAACTAAAGAAAAATAGAAAGAACTCCTGTTAGGTGAGCACCTGATGTTCAAATGCAATCCATCCTAAATATTATAACATACACTTCCAAAATTGCTGTTTAGTTCACAGAACTTCAAACTCAAAAGGGAAGCACTTACACATATATAAAACGCAGGTGCCAACCTTGAAGCTGTATTTCTGTGAGGTTCCAAGACATCTGAAATTCAAAACTGCAATGTTCAGCCAGTGGGTCTGCATCCCTGTTCTTGTCTGAGGCTGGTATGGGCACTGTGGAATAAGTGCTTGCCTTTTTATCCCTTGAAAGGCCCTGAAGGCACCAAACCATTAAGAAGCTCCTCCCACATTTTTCCCGCTCTTTTCTGAGCTTACTTGGTAAAGATTTTGAAAGTAGAGAGATGGTTTTTTGTAGAGGAGATATTGCAACAATTGCTCACCTTACATGGAAGCACTTACTAACTAAAGAAAAATAGAAAGAACTCCTGTTAGGTGAACACCTGATGCTCAAATGCAATCCATCCCTAAATATTATACCATGTACTTCCAGAGTTGTTGTTTATTTCACAGAACTTCAAACTCAAAAGGTAAGCACTTACAAGCTTGAAGCTGTATTTCTATGAGGATTCAAGACATCTGAAATTCAAAACTGCAATGTTCAGCCAAAGGGTCTGCATCCCTGTTCTTGTCTGAGGCTGGTATGGGCACTGTGGAATAAGTGCTCGCCTTTTTATCCCTTGAAAGGCCCTGAAGGCACCAAACCATTAAGTAGCTCCTCCCACATTTTTCCTGCTCTTTTCTGAGCTTGCTTGGTGAAGATTTTGAAAGTATAGAGAGATGGTTTTCTGTAGTGGAGATATTGCAACAATTGCTCACCTAACATGGAAGCACTTACTAACTAAAGAAAAATAGAAAGAACTCCTGTTAGGTGAGCACCTGATGCTCAAATACAATTATTCTCTAAATATTATAACATACACTTCCAGAGCTGTTGTTTAGTTAACAGAACTTCAACCTCAATAGGTAAGCACTTACAAGCTTGAAGCTGTATTTCTATGAGGTTTCAAGACATCTGAAATTCAAAACTGCAATGTTCAGCCAGTTGGTCTGCATCACTGTTCTCATCCGAGGCCGTTCCTGCTATGGGCACTGTGGAAGAAGTGCCCACCTTTTTATCCCTTGAAAGGCCCTCAAGGCACCAAACCATTAAGTAGCTCCTCCCACATTTTTCCCGCTCTTTTCTGAGCTTGCTTGGTGAAGATTTTGAAAGTATAGAGAGATGGTTTTCTGTAGTGGGGATATTGCAACAATTGCTCACCTAACATGGAAGCACTTACTAACTAAAGAAAAATAGAAAGAACTCCTGTTAGGTGAGCACCTGATGTTCAAATGCAATCCATCCTAAATATTATAACATACACTTCCAAAGTTGCTGTTTATTTCACAGAACTTCAACCTCAAAAGGTAAGCACTTATAACATTGAAGCTGTATTTCTATGAGGTTTCAAGACATCTGAAATTCAAAACTGCAATGTTCAGCCAATGGGTCTGCATCCCTGTTCTTGTCTGAGGCTGTTCCTGTTATGGGCACTGTGGAAAAAGTGCTCGCCTTTTTATCCCTTGAAAGGCCCTGAAGGCACCAAACCATTAAGTAGCTCCTCTCACATTTTTCCCGCTCTTTTCTGAGCTTGCTTGGTGAAGATTTTGAAAGTATAGAGAGATGGTTTTCTGTAGTGGGGATATTGCAACAATTGCTCACCTAACATGGAAGCACTTACTAACTAAAGAAAAATAGAAAGAACTCCCGTTAGGTGAGCATCTGATGTTCAAATGCAATCCATCCTAAATATTATAACATACACTTCCAAAGTTGCTGTTTAGTTCACAGAACTTCAACCTCAATAGGTAAGCACTTACAAGCTTGAAGCTGTATTTCTATGAGGTTTCAAGACATCTGAAATTCAAAACTGCAATGTTCAGCCAGTTGGCCTGCATCACTGTTCTCATCCGAGGCCGTTCCTGCTATGGGCACTGTGGAAGAAGTGCCCACCTTTTTATCCCTTGAAAGGCCCTCAAGGCACCAAACCATTAATTAGCTCCTCCCACATTTTTCCCGCTCTTTTCTGAGCTTGCTTGGTGAAGATTTTGAAAGTATAGAGAGATGGTTTTCTGTAGTGGGGATATTGCAACAATTGCTCACCTAACATGGAAGCACTTACTAACTAAAGAAAAATAGAAAGAACTCCTGTTAGGTGAGCACCTGATGTTCAAATGCAATCCATCCTAAATATTATAACATAAACTTCCAAAATTGCTGTTTAGTTCACAGAACTTCAACCTCAAAAGGGAAGCACTTACACATATATAAAACGCAGGTGCCAACCTTGAAGCTGTATTTCTGTGAGGTTCCAAGACATCTGAAATTCAAAACTGCAATGTTCAGCCAGTGGGTCTGCATCCCTATTCTTGTCTGAGGGTGGTATGGGCACTGTGGAATAAGTGCTCGCCTTTTTATCCCTTGAAAGGCCCTGAAGGCACCAAACCATTAAGTAGATCCTCCCACATTTTTCCCGCTCTTTTCTGAGCTTGCTTGGTGAAGATTTTGAAAGTATAGAGAGATGGTTTTCTGTAGTGGAGATATTGCAACAATTGCTCACCTAACATGGAAGCACTTACTAACTAAAGAAAAATAGAAAGAACTCCTGTTAGGTGAGCACCTGATGCTCAAATACAATTATTCTCTAAATATTATAACATACACTTCCAGAGCTGTTGTTTAGTTAACAGAACTTCAACCTCAATAGGTAAGCACTTACAAGCTTGAAGCTGTATTTCTATGAGGTTTCAAGACATCTGAAATTCAAAACTGCAATGTTCAGCCAGTTGGTCTGCATCACTGTTCTCATCCGAGGCCGTTCCTGCTATGGGCACTGTGGAAGAAGTGCCCACCTTTTTATCCCTTGAAAGGCCCTCAAGGCACCAAACCATTAAGTAGCTCCTCCCACATTTTTCCCGCTCTTTTCTGAGCTTGCTTGGTGAAGATTTTGAAAGTATAGAGAGATGGTTTTCTGTAGTGGGGATATTGCAACAATTGCTCACCTAACATGGAAGCACTTACTAACTAAAGAAAAATAGAAAGAACTCCTGTTAGGTGAGCACCTGATGTTCAAATGCAATCCATCCTAAATATTATAACATACACTTCCAAAGTTGCTGTTTAGTTCACAGAACTTCAACCTCAAAAGGTAAGCACTTATAACATTGAAGCTGTATTTCTATGAGGTTTCAAGACATCTGAAATTCAAAACTGCAATGTTCAGCCAATGGGTCTGCATCCCTGTTCTTGTCTGAGGCTGTTCCTGTTATGGGCACTGTGGAAAAAGTGCTCGCCTTTTTATCCCTTGAAAGGCCCTGAAGGCACCAAACCATTAAGTAGCTCCTCTCACATTTTTCCCGCTCTTTTCTGAGCTTGCTTGGTGAAGATTTTGAAAGTATAGAGAGATGGTTTTCTGTAGTGGGGATATTGCAACAATTGCTCACCTAACATGGAAGCACTTACTAACTAAAGAAAAATAGAAAGAACTCCCGTTAGGTGAGCATCTGATGTTCAAATGCAATCCATCCTAAATATTATAACATACACTTCCAAAGTTGCAGTTTAGTTCACAGAACTTCAACCTCAATAGGTAAGCACTTACAAGCTTGAAGCTGTATTTCTATGAGGTTTCAAGACATCTGAAATTCAAAACTGCAATGTTCAGCCAGTTGGCCTGCATCACTGTTCTCATCCGAGGCCGTTCCTGCTATGGGCACTGTGGAAGAAGTGCCCACCTTTTTATCCCTTGAAAGGCCCTCAAGGCACCAAACCATTAATTAGCTCCTCCCACATTTTTCCCGCTCTTTTCTGAGCTTGCTTGGTGAAGATTTTGAAAGTATAGAGAGATGGTTTTCTGTAGTGGGGATATTGCAACAATTGCTCACCTAACATGGAAGCACTTACTAACTAAAGAAAAATAGAAAGAACTCCTGTTAGGTGAGCACCTGATGTTCAAATGCAATCCATCCTAAATATTATAACATAAACTTCCAAAATTGCTGTTTAGTTCACAGAACTTCAACCTCAAAAGGGAAGCACTTACACATATATAAAACGCAGGTGCCAACCTTGAAGCTGTATTTCTGTGAGGTTCCAAGACATCTGAAATTCAAAACTGCAATGTTCAGCCAGTGGGTCTGCATCCCTGTTCTTGTCTGAGGGTGGTATGGGCACTGTGGAATAAGTGCTCGCCTTTTTATCCCTTGAAAGGCCCTGAAGGCACCAAACCATTAAGTAGCTCCTCCCACATTTTTCCCGCTCTTTTCTGAGCTTGCTTGGTGAAGATTTTGAAAGTATAGAGAGATGGTTTTCTGTAGTGGAGATATTGCAACAATTGCTCACCTAACATGGAAGCACTTACTAACTAAAGAAAAATAGAAAGAACTCCTGTTAGGTGAGCACCTGATGCTCAAATACAATTATTCTCCAAATATTATAAAATACACTTCCAGAGCTGTTGTTTAGTTAACAGAACTTCAACCTCAATAGGTAAGCACTTACAAGCTTGAGGCTGTATTTCTATGAGGTTTCAAGACATCTGAAATTCAAAACTGCAATGTTCAGCCAATCGGCCTGCATCACTGTTCTCATCCGAGGCCGTTCCTCCTATGGGCACTGTGGAAGAAGTGCCCACCTTTTTATCCATTGAAAGGCCCTCAAGGCACCAAACCATCAAGTAGCTCCTCCCACATTTTTCCCGCTCTTTTCTGAGCTTGCTTGGTGAAGATTTTGAAAGTATAGAGAGATGGTTTTCTGTAGTGGGGATATTGCAACAATTGCTCACCTAACATGGAAGCACTTACTAACTAAAGAAAAATAGAAAGAACTCCTGTTAGGTGAACACCGGATGCTCAAATGCAATCCATCCCTAAATATTATACCATGTACTTCCAGAGTTGTTGTTTATTTCACAGAACTTCAAACTCAAAAGGTAAGCACTTACAAGCTTGAAGCTGTATTTCTATGAGGTTTCAAGACATCTGAAATTCAAAACTGCAATGTTCAGCCAAAGGGTCTGCATCCCTGTTCTTGTCTGAGGCTGTTCCTGTTATGGGCACTGTGGAAGAAGTGCTCGCCTTTTTATCCCTTGAAAGGCCCTGAAGGCACCAAACCATTAAGAAGCTCCTCCCACATTTTTCCCGCTCTTTTCTGAGCTTGCTTGGTGAAGATTTTGAAAGTAGAGAGATGGTTTTCTGTAGTGGAGATATTGCAACAATTGCTCACCTAACATGGAAGCACTTACTAACTAAAGAAAAATAGAAAGAACTCCTGTTAGGTGAGCACCTGATGTTCAAATGCAATCCATCCTAAATATTATAACATACACTTCCAAAGTTGCTGTTTAGTTCACAGAACTTCAACCTCAAAAGGTAAGCACTTACACATATATAAAACGCAGGTGCCAACCTTGAAGCTGTATTTCTGTGAGGTTCCAAGACATCTGAAATTCAAAACTGCAATGTTCAGCCAGTGGGTCTGCATCCCTGTTCTTGTCTGAGGCTGGTATGGGCACTGTGGAATAAGTGCTTGCCTTTTTATCCCTTGAAAGGCCCTGAAGGCACCAAACCATTAAGAAGCTCCTCCCACATATTTCCCGCTCTTTTCTGAGCTTACTTGGTAAAGATTTTGAAAGTAGAGAGATGGTTTTTTGTAGTGGAGATATTGCAACAATTGCTCACCTAACATGGAAGCACTTAGTAACTAAAGAAAAATAGAAAGAACTCCTGTTAGGTGAACATCTGATGCTCAAATGCAATCCATCCCTAAATATTATACCATGTACTTCCAGAGTTGTTGTTTATTTCACAGAACTTCAAACTCAAAAGGTAAGCACTTACAAGCTTGAATCTGTATTTCTATGAGGTTTCAAGACATCTGAAATTCAAAACTGCAATGTTCAGCCAAAGGGTCTGCATCCCTGTTCTTGTCTGAGGCTGTTCCTGTTATGGGCACTGTGGAAGAAGTTCTAGCCTTTTTATCCCTTGATAGTCCCTGAAGGCACCAAACCATTAAGAAGCTCCTCCCACATTTTTCCCGCTCTTTTCTGAGCTTGCTTGGTGAAGATTTTGAAAGTATAGAGAGATAGTTTTCTGTAGTGGAGATATTGCAACAATTGCTCACCTAACATGGAAGCACTTACTAACTAAAGAAAAATAGAAAGAACTCCTGTTAGGTGAGCACCTGATGTTCAAATGCAATCCATCCTAATATTATAACATACACTTCCAAAATTGCTGTTTAGTTCACAGAACTTCAACCTCAAAAGGGAAGCACTTACACATATATAAAACGCACGTGCCAACCTTGAAGCTGTATTTCTGTGAGGTTCCAAGACATCTGAAATTCAAAACTGCAATGTTCAGCCAGTGGGTCTGCATCCCTGTTCTTGTCTGAGGCTGGTATGGGCACTGTGGAATAAGTGCTCGCCTTATTATCCCTTGAAAGGCCCTGAAGGAACCAAACCATTAAGTAGCTCCTCCCACATTTTTCCCGCTCTTTTCTGAGCTTGCTTGGTGAAGATTTTGAAAGTATAGAGAGATGGTTTTCTGTAGTGGGGATATTGCAACAATTGCTCACCTAACATGGAAGCACTTACTAACTAAAGAAAAATAGAAAGAACTCCTGTTAGGTGAGCACCTGATGTTCAAATGCAATCCATTATAAAATATTATAACATACACTTCCAAAGTTGCTGTTTAGTTCACAGAACTTCAACCTCAATAGGTAAGCACTTACAAGCTTGAAGCTGTATTTCTATGAGGTTTCAAGGCATCTGAAATTCAAAACTGCAATGTTCAGCCAGTTGGCCTGCATCACTGTTCTCATCCGAGGCCGTTCCTGCTATGGGCACTGTGGAAGAAGTGCCCACCTTTTTATCCCTTGAAAGGCCCTCAAGGCACCAAACCATTAAGTAGCTCCTCCCACATTTTTCCCGCTCTTTTCTGAGCTTGCTTGGTGAAGATTTTGAAAGTATAGAGAGATGGTTTTCTGTAGTGGAGATATTGCAACAATTGCTCACCTAACATGGAAGCACTTACTAACAAAAGAAAAATAGAAAGAACTCCTGTTAGGTGAACACCTGATGCTCAAATGCAATCCATCCCTAAATATTATACCATGTACTTCCAGAGTTGTTGTTTATTTCACAGAACTTCAAACTCAAAAGGTAAGCACTTACAAGCTTGAAGCTGTATTTCTATGAGGTTTCAAGACATCTGAAATTCAAAACTGCAATGTTCAGCCAAAGGTTCTGCATCCCTGTTCTTGTCTGAGGCTGTTCCTGGTATGGGCACTGTGGAAGAAGTTCTAGCCTTTTTATCCCTTGAAAGTCCCTGAAGGCACCAAACCATTAAGAAGCTCCTCCCACATTTTTCCCGCTCTTTTCTGAGCTTGCTTGGTGAAGATTTTGAAAGTATAGAGAGATGGTTTTCTGTAGTGGAGATATTGCAACAATTGCTCACCTAACATGGAAGCACTTACTAACTAAAGAAAAATAGAAAGAACTCCTGTTAGGTGAGCACCTGATGTTCAAATGCAATCCATCCTAAATATTATAACATACACTTCCAAAATTGCTGTTTAGTTCACAGAACTTCAACCTCAAAAAGGAAGCACTTACACATATATAAAACGCAGGTGCCAACCTTGAAGCTGTATTTCTGTGAGGTTCCAAGACATCTGAAATTCAAAACTGCAATGTTCAGCAAGTGGGTCTGCATCCCTGTTCTTGTCTGAGGCTGGTATGGGCACTGTGGAATAAGTGCTCGCCTTTTTATCCCTTGAAAGGCCCTGAAGGCACCAAACCATTAAGTAGCTCCTCCCACATTTTTTCCGCTCTTTTCTGAGCTTGCTTGGTGAAGATTATGAAAGTATAGAGAGATGGTTTTCTGTAGTGGAGATATTGCAACAATTGCTCACCTAACATGGAAGCACTTACTAACTAAAGAAAAATAGAACAAACTCCTGTTAGGTGAGCACCTGATGCTCAAATACAATTATTCTCTAAATATTATAACATACACTTCCAGAGCTGTTGTTTAGTTAACAGAACTTCAACCTCAATAGGTAAGCACTTACAAGCTTGAAGCTGTATTTCTATGAGGTTTCAAGACATCTGAAATTCAAAACTGCAATGTTCAGCCAGTTGGCCTGCATCACTGTTCTCATCCGAGGCCGTTCCTGCTATGGGCACTGTGGAAGAAGTGCCCACCTTTTTATCCCTTGAAAGGCCCTCAAGGCACCAAACCATTAAGTAGCTCCTCGCACATTTTTCCCGCTCTTTTCTGAGCTTGCTTGGTGAAGATTTTGAAAGTATAGAGAGATGGTTTTCTGTAGTGGGGATATTGCAACAATTGCTCACCTAACATGGAAGCACTTACTAACTAAAGAAAAATAGAAAGAACTCCTGTTAGGTGAGCACCTGATGTTCAAATGCAATCCATCCTAAATATTATAACATACACTTCCAAAGTTGCTGTTTAGTTCACAGAACTTCAACCTCAAAAGGTAAGCACTTATAACCATGAAGCTGTATTTCTATGAGGTTTCAAGACAT